>NC_086161.1:2249062-2570000 GCF_035149785.1 Candoia aspera
ATAGAATAGGAAGGCCAAGAGACCTCTTCCAGAAAATTAGAAACATCGGAGGTAAATTCCAGGCCAAAATGGGTATGATCAAAAACAAAGATGGCAAGGACCTAACAGAAGAAGAAGAGATCAAGAAAAGGTGGCAAGAATATACAGAAGACCTGTATAGGAAGGATAACAATATCGGGGATAGCTTTGACGGTGTGGTCAGTGAGCTAGAGCCAGACATCCTGAAGAGTGAGGTTGAATGGGCCTTAAGAAGCATTGCTAATAACAAGGCAGCAGGAGACGATGGCATCCCAGCTGAACTGTTCAAAATCTTGCAAGATGATACTGTCAAGGTAATGCATGCTATATGCCAGCAAATTTGGAAAACACAAGAATGGCCATCAGATTGGAAAAAATCAACTTATATCCCCATACCAAAAAAGGGAAACACTAAAGAATGTTCAAACTATCGGACAGTGGCACTTATTTCACATGCCAGTAAGGAAATGCTCAAGATCCTGCAAGGTAGACTTCAGCAATTCATGGAACGAGAATTGCCACATGTACAAGCTGGGTTTAGAAAAGGCAGAGGAACTAGGGACCAAATTGCCAATATCCGCTGATAATGGAAAAAGCCAGGGAGTTTCAGAAAAACATCTATTTCTGTTTTATTGACTATTCTAAAGCCTTTGACTGTGTGGACCATAACAAATTGTGGCAAGTTCTTAGTGGTATGGGGATACCAAGTCATCTTGTCTGCCTCCTGAGGAATCTGTATAACAACCAAGTAGCAACGGTAAGAACAGACCACGGAACGGACTGGTTTAAGATTGGGAAAGGAGCACGGCAGGGCTGTATACTCTCACCCTACCTATTCAACTTGTACGCAGAACACATCATGCGACATGCTGGGCTTGAGGAATCCAAGGCTGAAGTTAAAATTGCTGGAAGAAACATTAACAATCTCAGATATGCAGATGATACCACTTTGATGGCTGAAAGCGAAGAGGAACTGAGGAGCCTTATGATGAAGGTGAAAGAAGAAAGTGCAAAAGCTGGCTTGCAGTTAAACCTCAAAAAAACCAAGATTATGGCAACCAGCTTGATTGATAACTGGCAAATAGAGGGAGAAAATGTAGAAGCAGTGAAAGACTTCGTATTTCTAGGTGCGAAGATTACTGCAGATGCTGACTGCAGTCAGGAAATCAGAAGACACTTAATCCTTGGGAGAAGAGCAATGACAAATCTCGATAAAATAGTTAAGAGCAGAGACATCACACTGACAACAAAGGCCCGCATAGTTAAAGCAATGGTGTTCCCCGTAGTAACGTATGGCTGCAAGAGCTGGACCATAAGGAAGGCTGAGAGAAGGAAGATCGATGCTTTTGAACTGTGGTGCTGAAGGAAAATTCTGAGAGTGCCTTGGACTGCAAGAAGATCAAACCAGTCCATCCTCCAGGAAATAAAGCCAGACTGCTCACTTGAGGGAACGATATTAAAGGCAAAATGAAATACTTTGGCCACATAATGAGAAGACAGGACACCCTGGAGAAGATCCTGATGCTAGGGAGAGTGGAGGGCAAAAGGAAGAGGGGCCGACCAAGGGCAAGATGGATGGATGATATTCTAGAGGTGACGGTCTTGTCCCTGGGGGAGCTGGGGGTGATGACGACCAACAGGAAGCTCTGGCGTGGGCTGGTCCATGAAGTCATGAAGAGTCGGAAGTGACTGAACGAACAAACAACAACAATGGGTCCCACAGTGTACCGATATGCAAATGAATCTTTTATTTTGAAAAAACTGGCACTGGTTCCTTGTGCCTTCAGAAATTTCTCTTTCTTTTAAGTCTGAAGTCCACAGCATAGCAAAACATTTAATCCATTAGCAAGGTACTGCAAACTCATCTCACCCACGCTGAAGCTACTGAACCCATAGCAAAAGCAGCAACAATTCATAAAATACAAAACAGGCCATTATTTTCAATTTTCAATCACAGAAAAATTAGCATTTTGTTTTAACAAGATAAGGAACAAGAGATTTATATTTATAAATAAGCTTGTGATTGTTTTAAAGGCAAAACTGCTCCCCATGATTTTTATTAACTGAAGACTTTACCTGCAATATGCTTAAAAAGCAAATAGAAACAATTAGAGTGCTAGGAAACATGGAGAAAAAGGAAAGAAAGTTGCTGATGGACCAAAATGAGGGAGGAAGAAAGGAAGTTAGTGTAGCCAACAGCAGACCAGGTAGCATTAGATGAGAAAGTTCAACTCTCTGCGCCCTCTAAAAAGTCTGAAATTCAAAAGGTGGGTTCTCATTCAGTGATACAGCATAAATGTTTCATGCCAAATGAACTAATCATTCATTAGTCCACAGTCCTAACTATTTGTGGCTGTAGTATTCGTTCCAATCCTGTACCTACCAATTCACTAATTTCTGCAAGATGGTAAGCATGCCAAATTAAAGAGCAGACAAACCCCATGGTCCCCACCCATTTGCCTGTGTTTACTCTTAAGAGCATTCTCTTCCACTGATGTGCAAAATGCTGTTTTTAGATCCGAAACAAAATCCTATTATGTTCATTTCTCTCAAAGCACACTTCCTTTCTAAATATATTCTTCCCTTCAAGGAATAGCTATTCATTCTTAAATTATTTAAATAAGATTTCTAAATATACTTCTGTCGTTTTGTTTTAGCTGAGAGCTGTTGCAACATTTGAAAAAGTACAAATTTGATGGACGGCAGCACTTCACTTATTACTCTAGGAGGTGGAGAACAGATCAGTTAGTACCATACTGGAATTTCTACAAACGCACTTACCTAAGAATCCCAACAAAATCTGATCCTGCCTTCAACCCAAATATCCAGGTGACCACCAAAGTAAAACTGAAGCAAAATTCCAATGAAATATGGATGTTTTTCTTCAGAAAAACTTCTAGATTACAGTATTTCAAAGAAAAACATAACATAGGAACTTTTCTTAAAAGGAGTTTAGATACTTTGTGGACACTCAATAGCTGGGTACGGAAAGGACAAAAGCTGGGCCCTTCACTCTTGCACCGCAATTAATCCTAAAATATAGATGCTGGTGATTAACTCCTGTATGGTAAATCCCTGGCCAACATAGCTCAACTTGGTTTTAAAGTTCTTTTTTATCACCTGCTCCTCAGTCTTTTTGAACTCAACATCTCAACTAGCTGCTGCTTGCAATGCTTTTGCCTTGATACTCATCCTCTGGTTTGCAGGTGAGTGTCATGCGCTGCCTACCTCTGAATAACGTTCAGACACTGGTTTGCAAAGCAGGCTCTGGTTTATTTCAGGGTAGGTACAACGTTGGTAGAAAAAAGCTGAGAGTGACAGGAGCGCGCCGGTGCGGGGTTTAAATACCCCGCGCCGGTCAGCGCCCCCTCGCTCTCGGTCACGTCACCCCCCTTTGTCCCATGCGTTGCCCTGCCATTGGTTGAGGGTTTCCAGGATCGCCCATCCTCAGGTTTTCATTCTTCTGCTGATTGCTTTCAGCTGGGCGATCCCCGTTGTATTGCCGCTGATGGCTTGGGTGGCTCCGTGATCCGTTTAGCTATTGTTTGTTAGCCGTTAGTCGTTGTGGGTTGATGGCTACTTAACTTGTACCCCTTCACCTATTTCCTTGTCATTGTCATGAGTGCCATTGCGCTGATGACTTTAGCTCAACGGCACTCATGACATACTGCCCCCTTTCCGAATAGTGTTCTCCCCCGGGTTTCTGGGTTTTCCCCATGGAGCTGTCAAAAGGCCCCTTTTTTTTTTTTTTTCCAAAGTTCCCGCCGGAGTAGTTGTCGCCCCTCCCTTTGCTCCTCCCTCTACCACGTGCCTTCCCAGGGTGTGTCCATGGTGCGCACGCTCGGGTTCTGACCTGGCGTGCGCATGCTCCAGCCACACCCTGTTTGTTTGGCTCAGTTCGGCGAGGCGAGAGGCGTGGCTGGTCGGGTGCTTCTCAGCTCCAGGTAGGGCCCTTCTTTTCTTATTTAGAGTGCGCCGCCTTTGTTGTGTCTCTTGGGCGTTGCCCCCAGGTTGCCCTGTTGTGCCCTGTTGACTTGCTTGCCACTCCCCCGCGGCCGGGGGGCGGGGGGAGGGTGCTGGCGATCGTTTGTCACCACCCCGTGGGCCCGGGGCGGGGGGAGTGAGTCCCGGGGGGGGGAAGGTCCACCCAAGTCGCGGGCTTGGGGGGGGCCCTTTCCCTTGGGGCACGGGAGGCGGGGGGAGGCCTGCGGCGGGGGGTTTGGTTTTGCTGACCTTGGTTGCGGTTTGTCGGGGTATGCCCGGTGAAATGCTCTGGTCAGGTCAGGCGCGTTAACGTTGTGCGCCGCCACCCATTCCGGGTGGGGGAAGTGTTTCCACCTGACCAGATAGTGTCAGGTTCCTCGTTGCTTGCGGGAGTCGAGGATGTCCCTTATCTCGAAGTGGTGTTGCCCGTCGATCATGAGCGGTGTGGGCTGTGGCGTGCTTGGGTGCCATCGGGAGGTGGTTGCCGGTTTTAGGAGGCTGGTGTGGAACACCGGGTGGAGCCTCCGGAGGTTGTGTGGCAGGTCCAGGCGTATTGCTACCGGGTTCACTATTTGCGTGACTCGGAACGGCCCGATGTACTTAGGCCCCAGTTTTTTCGAGGGTTGGGTTGACTTTAGGAACTTGGTGGAGAGATAGGCCATATCCCCCGCCTGGAACGTCGGTTGTAGGCGCCGGTGCTTGTCGGCCTGCTCTTTGTAAGCAGCCTGTGCCTCCTTTAGCGCCGCCGTGATTACTGGCCATGCTTCCGCGATCTTCCGTCCCCAGTCGCTGGCGTCCACCTGGGGTTCCGGGGGTTGAGGTAGCTCCGGGATGGGGACGAAGTCGCGCCCCGAGACTACTTCGAACGGGGTTTTCCCCGTGCTCGTGTGGACGGCGTTATTGTATGCGACTTCGGCGAACGGGAGCAGTTCAGCCCAGTCGTCTTGGTGGTAGTTCGTATATGATCGTATAAATTGCTCTAAGGTGGCATTAAGAACCTCAGTGGCTCCGTCCGTCTGCGGATGCCAAGCCGTAGATAGGGCCTGTTGGGTCCCCGTCAGCTTCAGGAAGGCCCGCCAGAATTTGGAGGTGAACTGTGTGCCCCTGTCGGTCACCACACGTGCGGGACATCCGTGTAGCCTGTACACGTGGATGAGGAAGAGTTTGGCTAGTTGTTGTGAGGATGGGACCGACGTGCAGGGGATGAAGTGGGCCTGCTTTGAGAAGTAGTCCTTCACCACCCAAATAGCCGTTTTCTTCTGGCTGGGTGGGAGGTCCACTATGAAATCCATAGAGATTTCCTCCCATGGGCGGGAGGGTTCTGCCACCCGTTGCAGTAGCCCCGCGGGTTTGCCTGGTGCCCGTTTGGCCCTAGCGCACGTTGGGCAGGACGCCACGTAGGTTTTTACGTCTCGCCTGAGCGCGGGCCACCAGAATTGGCGCCGTGTGAGGTGTAGGGTCTTGAGGAACCCAAAGTGTCCCGCTTGCTTGGCGTCGTGTGACCTGTGCAAGATCGCCTGGCGTTGCGAGTCCGGGACGTAGATTCTGCCTTCCCCCCATGCTAGGTCTTGCGCCATCGTTACCTTGTCGGGGTTTGCCAGGAACCAGGGGTCGGTTTTGAGGGCGGCGGCGAGGTCCTTGCGCATTCCCCCTGGTAGTTGCGGTTGGCTTCTTTCCGTCGCCGGTTGTCCCGCCGTCGGCTGCGCCGTAGCGTCGAGCTGCCTCCGTGCGCCGCTTCGGGTGGTCACGGCCATCCCCAGTTGCGAGGCGGATAGGACCGTCCCAATGGTGTCTGGGGCGGGTTCTTCGTCTTGGGGTAGCCGGGAGAGGGCGTCGGCCAGGAAGTTCTTCTTGCCCGGCATGAACTTCAGTTGGAAATCAAAGCGGCTGAAGAATTGGGCCCATCGGACCTGTTTTGGGCTAAGGCGTCTAGGCGTTCGTAGGGCCTCGAGGTTCCGGTGGTCCGTCCAGACCTCGAATGGTTGGGTGGTTCCCTCGAGTAGGTGTCGCCACGTCTCTAGTGCCGATTTCACCGCGAAGGCTTCTTTCTCCCAGACGTGCCATCGCCTCTCTGTCTCGGAGAACTTCCTTGACAGGTAGGCGCATGGTTTCAGGAGCCCCGTGGAGTCTTTTTGTAGCAGGATGGCTCCCAGGGAGAAGTCTGAGGCGTCGGCTTGGACCACGAACGGCCGTTCTGGGTCCGGGTGCGCGAGGATTGGCTCCGTCGTGAACAGCGCTTTCAGCTTGTCGAATGCGGTCTGGCACGCGGGAGTCCAATTCAGCACTGTGCCTGGGTTCTTGGCGCGTCGGGTGTCCCCCACCCCTTTGGTTTTGAGGAGGTCCGTTAAGGGGAGGGCTGTCTCAGCGAACCCCCGGGCGAATGACCTGTAGAAATTCGCGAATCCCAGGAAGCTCTGTAGTTGCCGTCTGTTGCGGGGCCGCTCCCAGTTTAGCACCGCTTCGACTTTTGCGGGGTCCATTTCGATGCCGTCCCCGGAGATTCGATACCCCAAATAGTCTAGGCGCTCTTTGTGAAACTCGCACTTTGTAGGCTTTGCATAGAGCTGCGCCCTTCTGAGCTTGTCGAGGACTTGCCTGACTAAGGTTACGTGTTCCTCGTGCGTTTTTGTGTAAATGAGGACGTCGTCGATGTAAACCAGGACCCCTTTAAACAGATGTTCATGCAGTACCTCATTGATGAGCTGCATGAACACCCCAGGGGCCCCCGCGAGTCCGAAGGGCAGTACCTTGTACTGGAACGCGCCTAGGGGGCAGTTAAACGCCGTCTTCCATTCGTCCCCCTCCCTGATTCGGATGCGATAGTACGCCTCGCGAAGGTCCAATTTGGAAAAGACTTTGCCCGTGGACAGGTGGGCGAGCATGTCCTTCACCAGGGGTAAGGGGTATTTGTTGGACAGGGAAGCCGCGTTTAGGCCCCGGTAGTCGGTGCAGAGCCGTAGGGTCCCATCTTTCTTCTCCCGGAATAAGACGGGGGCTCCGACCGGTGAGCATGCTGGCTCTATGAATCCCCTGTCTAGGTTTTTATCGATGAACTCCCGGAGGGTTGCCATCTCCTTCGGGGTCATCGAATAAATCTTTGGTCTAGGTAAGGGGACGTCGGGCAGTAGGTCAATCCGGCAATCCGTCTTGCGGTGGGGGGGTAGTTGGTCGGCTTCTGCCTCTCCGAAGACTTCGGAGAAGTCGGCGTATTGTTCTGGTAGGTCTGCTGTGGTAGCGGCATTGTCTTGTGTGGTCGCCTCCGCTCGTCCTACCGTGGGGTTGCTTTTGCCAGCTGGTACTGGTGCTCGATACTCGCCGTCGCCGAATGTGAAGGTGCGGGTCGCCCAGTTGATCCGCGGGTTGTTTTTCGCGAGCCATGGCATCCCCAGGACTGCAATGGGCCGTCCGATGGGCGTGACTACGAACGATGTGCGCTCGGTGTGCGTGCCCATTTGCAGGGTGACCGGCTCGGTTTGTAGCGTGGCTGGTTTCCCTCCCGCTGTAGAGCCGTCCAGCTGGTGGAATGCCAGCGGCGTGGGGAGGGGGAAGCAGCGGAGGTCGAGTTTGGCGACTAGGTCGGGGTGGATGAGGTTTTTTGAGCACCCCGAGTCCACTAGTGCCGCGGCCGTGGTGGCTCCGTTGCCGGCAGAGAGTTGAATTGCTGCCAATATTACGGAGCTTTTGTCGTTTCGTTGAGGTGGTCCGCGTTGCTGTCCCACCGCCTGCCTCGCCACGCGTCTCAGAGCAAGCGGGGAGCATTTCCCGCCGGCTGGTCGGGGTCGGTATTGTCCTCTTCCCCCCAGTAAGCGTCCCAGCCCTCTTCCGGTGTCGCTGTGGCCACGGTCATTCGGCGGTGAGGGGGCGGCCCCGGGTTGGGTGGTTTGGGGCTAATTTTCGGGGCGGGCTTGGGCGCGCTGGTCGGCGGTCGGTTGGCGAAGCAATCCGCCGTCTTGTGCCCTAATTTGCCACACCTCCCGCAGGGCTCCCGGTTGAACTTCTTTTTTGGGTATATGGGGCCGGCCATCCCCCCGTGTGGTGCGGGTACCTTTTTCCCGACATAGTTTGTGTCTTCCGTGGTTGTCATCAGGAAGGTGCGGTGCGCGTGTTCGGCTTTCCCCGCGAGGTGGATCCACCCGTGTAACGTTTCTGGGTCGTCGCGGTAGAGGGCCCATTGGAGAACGTCGCGGTTGAGCCCCCTTTTGAAGATTTCCAGCAGGGTGGTCTCAGACCAGTCGCAGACCTTTCCCGCGAGGGCTTTGAACTCCAGGGCGTAGTCAGGGACCGTGCGTGTGCCCTGTTTAAGTCTCTGGAGTGCGCTTTTCGCCCGTACTTTAGCTAGGGGGTCTTCGAAGTAGGTTTTCATCTCTTTGATGAAAGCAGGGAAGGTGGCGAGGGCGGGGGAGCTGGACTCGTACAGTTGGACGTACCAGTCCGCCGCCCTGTCTTGGAGTTTGATCGCCACGGCGGCGATCTTGTCGGCCTCGGAGTCATAGGAGTGTCCGTGCCTCCCCATGAACTCCCTAGCGTTGGTCACGAAAAACGAGAGTTTTGAGGGGGTCCCATCGAAGAAGATGGGGAAGTCCTTTGGGGCCCGGGCGTTTTGTGCGGCCCCTCCTCTCGCTTCCCGGGGTGTGGTGTCGGCCGCCTGTGCCGTCTGCTGGCTCTCCGCTGGCCCGTGTGGGTTCGGTGCTTCGCTCGGGGTGTGGGCTTGTGCGGGGACGTCGTTGGGTGGCGCGGGGGGCATGAGCGCCTGGAGCATGGTCCGGAGTTCCGTCAGCTGAGCCCGCATGGCCGCGAGTTCAGCTCGTGCCTCCTCGTCCACAGCCCGCGCCGCCGCTGGGGCCGGTTCCGTTGGCGCGTCCTCGGGGGTGGGTTGCCGGTGGGGTTCATCGTCCCTCCGCCGCGGGTCCGCTTCCTCCTCCGTCTGATGGGTGTCTCCGTCGTCCTCCTCCGTGTCGAGCCTCGTGGGGCTGTCGCTCCACGCCCGTTGCTGGGGTGCGATGTGGGGCGCGGGGTCCTCCGCTGGTTTCGGAAGTCGTGCTGCTCCCTCCCGCGGTCGGGTTGCCTCCGTCGCCATCTCCCCTTGGGGTTGGAGCTGAGGCTCGGGTCGGGTGGGGTGGGCGTCCATGGCTCCGGGAGTCCGCGGTGCCTCTGGCCTCGGTCGGTCCTCCTCTGTCTCTTGCCGCGCGGCTCGCCCTCCTTGCCCGCGTCGTTCCGGCCTCATCTTGCTGGTCTTCTCGCCGTCTACTCCTCCCGCGGCTCGTTGTCGTCCGGTGGGGCTCGGCGAGGCTGAGTTTATGACTCTCAGCTTTATGTCATGCGCTGCCTACCTCTGAATAACGTTCAGACACTGGTTTGCAAAGCAGGCTCTGGTTTATTTCAGGGTAGGTACAACGTTGGTAGAAAAAAGCTGAGAGTGACAGGAGCGCGCCGGTGCGGGGTTTAAATACCCCGCGCCGGTCAGCGCCCCCTCGCTCTCGGTCACGTCACCCCCCTTTGTCCCATGCGTTGCCCTGCCATTGGTTGAGGGTTTCCAGGATCGCCCATCCTCAGGTTTTCATTCTTCTGCTGATTGCTTTCAGCTGGGCGATCCCCGTTGTATTGCCGCTGATGGCTTGGGTGGCTCCGTGATCCGTTTAGCTATTGTTTGTTAGCCGTTAGTCGTTGTGGGTTGATGGCTACTTAACTTGTACCCCTTCACCTATTTCCTTGTCATTGTCATGAGTGCCATTGCGCTGATGACTTTAGCTCAACGGCACTCATGACAGTGAGTCTCGCCTGTTGGGATGAAATAAAAAATAATCATTTTTCTGGCCATTAGTAACTAGCACCCACAAAGGAAGGAAGGAAAGCAGCGCCTGTCAGAACTTTGCAAGGATCCGTTTGGTAAAACCAGAGCTCTCCTAACATCCTCAGAAAGCAACTTCCAATCTTCCACAACGAACCACAAATTAATAAACAGCATAAAATTGCTTTGATGTTTCTCCTTCCTAAAAAAACAGTGTGATTAACAAACAGACTAGCGACTGTGGGGCCAACACTTTCTTGGATGGGTGGTTCTAACTGCTATCTGCCTTTCACCCTTCTCTGCCCCTCTGATGGACAGTCAGGCACATTTTTATCAGATAATTTTAGCAGCAGAGCTCCAGCAGATGTCAAAGGATTTGATGTTCAGCAGGCAGTCCTTACTATGCAGCTCTCATAGGCTAAACATAAAACAAACTTGACCACAGAAACATGAATGATCTCAACAATGCCAGACAAAAGGCTTATTTTACCAGAAGTACAAGGCTCCTATTTATTGACCAACAGCACCCAGAAGCAAAATTATTTTTTCCTGGTGGGAGTGACAGCCCCAATAGGCGCTGCAGGGCATGGACTGATGTTCACAAAATACCCACTGACTCCTTCTGTTCAGGCAGTCCTTCCCGAAAGTGCCTCCAACCCACCCTGGTCTAGGCACCTTCCCCAATAAACAGATCTGAACCTGAGCATGTACTGAGGTCAGTCCATGTACTGTCAGAGGTCCTTCTCCAAGTGGCTGTAACTTTGGAAGGTTCAGCATCCACCAATGAGGGCCTTCTCAAATTTTGATAGGTTTCTGGAATGTGCCCAAGGCACTTACTCCCACTTTCTTTTGTCCTCATGCAGAGACTTTACCACTCCAGGTCAAATAGGGAATAGAATACAGTTACTAATTTGAATAAACAAACATGCAATTTACTATGTCGGACAGCTGTCTACATGGCCTGCTTCAGCTCAGGGTGATTTTTTAGGACTTTTTCTACCCCACAGCATGATATCTTTCTAATCTGAAACAGGAAGGACTGGATCTGGGGCTGATCTGTAGTTCCTTCCCCCATGAGCGCTACTACTTGGCTCACGTGGGGTGCATGCCGCAGCTCCCATTCCTTGCTCCCTGTCGTACTCAGCCATTTTTCAATGTTTGATGGACTTGTGATATTTCACCCTAGCCTTCACACCCACACTGCTGAATCAGAATCAGAAGCTAAGACAGAGAACTATTAGCTGTAATATCCTTAGATCCAGCATGGATTTAAATCACTAGTCAGGAGGACACAATACAATGATTTAAATCATGGCTTATTCTACATTCATCCTTTCTAGAAAAAAGTGCATAACCTGAATACATATTTTTCAATATTCAGAAACAGATGTACATTTTATTTTTATCAGATTTTCATTAAAATATGATTATTTTAGTACTAAATAAGCAGATACATACTTCTAAAGTCATTAAAAGCTGAACTCCAGCTCAATTAACTGTTGTGACTGTTCTGCAGCATTTGTTGTCACGATGTGCTGGAGAAAATCATCACAGCCCTTAAATCAGACTCTTCCATCACCTCAAATTCTCAATTCACTTATTTCTGCACTTTAGAAAGTAACTTATCCCTCCTCTTCATACCGTAGCAACAGAATAAAACATAATTAGAATCTATGTTATTCAGCAAAGGATCGTTACCTTGTCGTGGTGCTGGAGCTTGAGCACCTCAATGATGCCATGAGCTAAACCGTGAAGGGCCACCCAAGATGGGAAGGTCATGACAGAGAGGTCAGACTAAATGCGATCCCTGGGGAAGGTAATGGCAACCCACCCCAGTATTCTTGCCGTGAAAACTAAATCGATCAGTACAACCAGAGATATGTCGGTATACCATCGGAAGATGAGACCCCCAGGTCGGAAGATGGTCAAAATGCTACTGGGGAGGAACAGAGGATGAGTTCAGCTAGCCCCAGACGTGATGACGCAGCTAGCTCAAAGCCGAAAGGACAGCTAGCGGCAGACGGTGCTGGTGGTGAATGGCGAATCCGATGTTCTAAGGATTAACACACCATTGGAACCTGGAATGTAAGATCTATGAGCCAGGGCAAATTGGATGTGGTTATTGGTGAGATGTCAAGATTAAAGATAGACATTTTGGGCGTCAGTGAACTGAAATGGACTGGAATGGGCCACTTCACATCAAATGACCACCAGATCTACTACTGTAGACAAGAGGACCACAGAAGAAATGGAGTAGCCTTCATAATTAATAGTAAAGTGGCTAAAGCAGTGCTCGGATACAATCCAAAAAATGATAGAATGATCTCAATTTGAATTCAGGGCAAGCCATCTAACATCACAGTGATCCAAATATACACCCCAGACACAGATGCTGAAGAAGTTGAAGTAGAGCAGTTCTATGAGGATCTGCAGCACCTACTGGACAACACGCCTAAAAGAGATGTTATTTTCATCACGGGAGACTGGAATGCTAAGGTGGGCAGTCAAATGACACCTGGAATTACAGGTAAGCATGGCCTGGAAGAACAAAACGAAGCAGGACATAGGCTGATAGAATTTTGCCAAGACAACTCAATGTGCATAACAAACACTCTCTTCCAACAACCTAAGAGACGGCTTTATACATGGACTTCACCAGATGGACAATACCGAAATCAGATTGACTACATCCTTTGCAGCCAAAGGTGGCGGACATCTATACAGTCGGTAAAAACAAGACCTGGAGCTGACTGTAGTTCAGATCACGAACTTCTTCTTGCACAATTTAGGATCAGACTAAAGAGATTAGGGAAGACCCACAGATCAGCTAGATATGAGCTCACTAATATTCCTAAGGAATATGCAGTAGAGGTGAAGAATAGATTTAAGGGACTGGACTTAGTAGATAGGGTCCTGGAAGACCTATGGACAGAAGTTTGCAACATTGTTCAGGAGGCGGCAACAAAATACAACCCAAAGAAAAAGAAAAGCAAGAAGGCAAAATGGCTGTCTGCTGAGACACCAGAGGTAGCCCAAGAAAGAAGGAAAGTAAAAGGCAACAGTGATAGGGGGAGATATGCCCAATTAAATGCAAAATTCCAGAGGTTAGCCAGAAGAGATAAGGAATTATTTTTAAACAAGCAATGCGCGGAAGTGGAAGAAGACAATAGAATAGGAAGGACAAGAGACCTCTTCCAGAAAATCAGAAACATCGGAGGTAAATTCCAGGCAAAGATGGGCATGATCAAAAACAAAGATGGCAAGGACCTAACAGAAGAAGAAGAGATCAAGAAAAGGTGGCAAGAATATACAGAAGACCTGTATAGGAAGGATAACAATATCGGGGATAGCTTTGACGGTGTGGTCAGTGAGCTAGAGCCAGACATCCTGAAGAGTGAGGTTGAGTGGGCCTTAAGAAGCATTGCTAATAACAAGGCAGCAGGAGACGACGGCATCCCAGCTGAACTGTTCAAAATCTTGCAAGATGATGCTGTCAAGGTAATGCATGCTATATGCCAGCAAATTTGGAAAACACAAGAATGGCCATCAGATTGGAAAAAATCAACTTATATCCCCATACCAAAAAGAATGTTCAAACTATCGAACAGTGGCACTCATTTCACATGCCAGTAAGGAAATGCTCAAGATCCTGCAAGGTAGACTTCAGCAGTTCATGGAGCGAGAATTGCCAGACGTACAAGCTGGGTTTAGAAAAGGCAGAGGAACTAGAGACCAAATTGCCAATATCCGCTGGATAATGGAAAAAGCCAGGGAGTTTCAGAAAAACATCTATTTCTGTTTTATTGACTATTCTAAAGCCTTTGACTGTGTGGACCATAACAAATTGTGGCAAGTTCTTAGCGGTATGGGGATACCAAGTCATCTTGTCTGCCTCCTGAAGAATCTGTATAACGACCAAGTAGCAACAGTAAGAACAGACCACGGAACAACGGACTGGTTTAAGATTGGGAAAGGAGTACGGCAGGGCTGTATACTCTCACCCTACCTATTCAACTTGTATGCAGAACACATCATGCGACAAGCTGGCCTTGAGGAATCCAAGGCTAGAGTTAAAATCTCTGGAAGAAACATTAACAATCTCAGATCTGCAGATGATACCACTTTGATGGCTGAAAGGGAAGAGGAACTGAGGAGCCTTATGATGAAGGTGAAAGAAGAAAGTGCAAAAGCTGGCTTGCAGCTAAACCTCAAAAAAAACCAAGATTATGGCAACCAGCTTGATTGATAACTGGCAAATAGAGAGAGAAAATGTAGAAGCAGTGAAAGACTTCGTATTTCTAGGTGCAAAGATTACTGCAGATGCTGACTGCAGTCAGGAAATCAGAAGACGCTTAATCCTTGGGAGAAGAGCAATGACCAATCTCAATAAAATAGTTAAGAGCGGAGACATCACACTGACAACAAAGGTCTGCATAGTTAAAGCAATGGTGTTCCCCGTAGTAACATATGGCTGCAAGAGCTGGACCATAAGGAAGGCTGAGAGAAGGAAGATCGATGCTTTTGAACTGTGGTGCTGAAGGAAAATTCTGAGGGTGCCTTGGACTGCAAGAAGATCAAACCAGTCCATCCTCCAGGAAAGAAAGCCAGACTGCTCACTTGAGGGAATGATATTAAAGGCAAAACTGAAATACTTTGGCCACATAATGAGAAGACAGGACACCCTGGAGAAGATGCTGATGATACCACTTTGATGGCTGAAAGCAAGGAAGAACTGAGGAGCCTCACGATGAAGGTGAAAGAAGAAAGTGCAAAAGCTGGCTTGCAGTTAAGCAGGGGCCGACCAAGGGCAAGATGGATGGATGATATTCTAGAGGTGATGGACTCATCCCTGAGGGAGCTGGGGGTGTTGACGACCAAAAGGAGGCTCTGGCGTGGGCTGGTCCATGAAGTCACAAAGAGTTGGAAGCGACTGAACGAATAAACAACAACAAAGAATCTATGTTAGTGAGTACAGCTTGATCGAAGTTCGCTTTCTATGAAACATTTTTAAAAGTTTGAAAATCTGATTTAAATATGTGAAGGTGAAGGTCCCCTCCCCTGTGCAAGCACCAAGTCATGTCTGACCCTTTGGGGGGATGCCGCTTTCGCAACATTTTCTTGGCATTGGGGTGGTTTGCCATTGCCTTCCCCAGTTGTAATTACCTTTCCCCCAGCAAGCTGGGTGCTCATTTTACCGACCTCGGAAGGAAGGATGGGAGGCTGTGTCGACCTGAGCCAGCTACCCGAGAATCCAGATTCCACTGGGATTGAACTCGGGTCACAGGGACAGTTTCGGTTACAATGCTGCCGCCTACCACTCTGCACCACACGAGGCTATGATTTAAATATAAAAGTCATTTTAATTTTTAACAACTGCTTTTTATTTTTTTAGAAAATATAATTGATGTTTACCCTCACTTTTCAGATGAAAAGTAGGGAAAACCACTGCCCTTGAGACAGACAAGAATGGATAAACAGAATATGTTCTGATTCCAGACAAGGCAGCTTTTTAAGTTGCAAAACTTGCCTAAGAAGGCAAGTTTTATTCATCTGTCCCAATACATGCACGTTCCCCAGAGCCCAGGGGTGATAACAGCATTGGCCAACTTTGCAGATTTGTCACAATTTATCTGGGCTCTGAATATGCAATCCATGCAATAGACTATGCACGCAGGTCCATAGCAACAGGAGAATGCAACGTCTGGGAACAGGTGGGTCGTATGTCCAAACGTAACCCAACTGTCTAACCAGAAACAGTCAAATTATCAGTTATTCTTAGCGCTGAACGTGGAATTACTTCTCCCCTGCACTGATTTGAGCACTCAGCGCTAGCAAGCAATGCTACAACAACAACAACAACAACAACACCCTTTCAGTTTCATGGAAAACACCTTTGGCTCCCTAGCCACACATTTTCATCTAAAGCCATGAAAAGCCCCACTCTTCCTGCCACCGTGGTGCAAGCCCTAATTTACATTGTGTAATTTACATCAGGTAATTGGCCACCCAGGAAGTGACCTAGAAAAAGGTGCTTGGCTTCAGATCTTCACCAGAAAAAAGAAAAAAGAGCACAGTAACATGCCCTGCAATATTTCAGCACCATCCACAACACCCCAACGCCTCTCCCTCCAAATTTTGCTTCCGCAATGAACACTGGGGCGGGAAGAATGGCTTCCTTGTTCATTCAGTGTGTCGTGAAGGCCAAGCTCTGAGCCAAGTCCTCCACTCTCACTGAGGATGCAAACGATCAGCACAAGCCCTGCCTTTGTCCCCAGCAGCTCTCCTTAACTGCGAGTTTATGAACTCCATCTAAAAAGAAATTGAGGATTCCTTCTGTCAGGGTAGATATGCACAAGACAAAGTTCAGAAGAAAAAATGTCTGGAGGAGGAGAGACCGGAGGCTCCGTGGGCCGCCTGTGCTGAGGCTTGTCACAAAGTTTCCTGTCTTGTTCTTGGAGCCCTTCAAATGGTGGCCCTTGTCTCAAAGGCGAATGGTGGTTTCCATGCCTACACCCAGTGAATCCAACACACTGGGCACACCAGGCGTGGAATGGCAACTTTTTAAAATAAATCTTTTTCTGAAGTACCTGTCTAGATAAAAAGTCAGCTTGGAGTTTTGCTTCCATAACGTACAGCAGAAATACCTGGAAATGTTTAGAAAAGGAAGGAAAATCAATCCTCTTTTGAAATACGGCCTTACGTTTGTCTTTTTGCCCCCTTTTATTTATTCTGGGAAAACTAAAAATAGCTGACATGGAGGTTCAGGGGCCTCCCTACTCAGCCATGAAGAAGCCCTTATGGATTCGCCGTAATAATGTCCTAGCATCAAGTATTCCAAGATCTCTTGCTCAGTCTAATTCAGAGGAACAGGCAGCAAGCAAGGCAGTGATACAGGCTTCATGAATAAGGAGCAACCAACATAAGAGGAGCTGTGCTCAATTAAATCAAACAGCTGGGAAGCCTAAGACCAGATGCCTCTAGGAAGCTCACAATGAGGTCCGAAGACAAATCTTACCCCCAGCAAATAGCACTCTAAAGCACGAAGAAGAGGGTCATTCCATTAGTCAACAACATGAGTCACAAAACTTCCAGAAGAAGAATGGTGGACTGAAGATGGCTCTGCGAAGAGCAGAGCCAACAATCACTGTGAAGAAGCTGTGAGTAGACTGGCTCTTCAAAGCTCTCCAGACAATGGAGAGGACTAGAGACCAACCCAAAGTGCTCTAGACAATTGCTTCTCACGAGGAGGCAGGGTACAGAGGCCTTCGGCAGGTTTTGAGCACTGGGAGATGAGCGAATAGTCATCTTGCTCAAACTGCGGTCAGCGCCTTTGAAAGGACACCAAATTCACACACTTTCTTTCCTAATCATATTCAGAAATTGCTTATTAACTACTTTTCAGCTATTAGAAACCTTTGGATCGACAAATCTGAAAATACCAGGTGAGTCTGCCTTCGATCCTTAATGAAAGAAAATTTTAACTACAAGTTTAAGAACTTAAAAAAAAATTAAATTAAAGTTGATTAAAACTTTGAGTTTAGAAAGCTACAAATGGACTGAGGGTCCAGATAAATTTGATATAAGATTTTGGAATAAATTATAAAGAATCCTTCCCGTGGGAAAATGATACTGTTTTGAATTTTTTTTAAAAAAATAAGATTTTAAAAATTGGACACTAGAGGGAACTACAGATTTCAATTAAAGAAGAACACATAAACTTGACTGACAGTTACAGACTGGTATAAAATATTCTAACACTGGAAATATTGAAGGATATTGAAAAATGGAGTCAGAAATTAATATTAATAATGTCAACAGTGGTATCTGCCTCTGTGGAGCGACTGTGTCTAAAAGACATTATGGAAGAGGAACAAGTTTTACCTGACCCAACAGAAACTGAGATGAAAGTGGACTTACAAAGGACAGGCTACAAGAATGACATGGAAAAAGATGTTATACTAGACATGCAAAAGAAACTAGCTGATGTTTTAATAATTAAAAGGGACATACAAACAATAAACCAAGAGAGTGACCTGGATAATTTTTCTATACTGGACTTCGTGAGAGAGTGACAAGGAGGAAATGAAAAGAAATCAAGTTCTATGACATTATTTGAATGGTCTTAAAGATTAAGACTGTTAGAAGTAAAAGGAAGGAATATAAAGTTGGTTTATTTGATCAAGGTTAAAATAGTTATGTTGTTATTTCTGGTAACCCTTAATGGACTTTTGCTGACAACAGGACTGTAAGTTACAAATACAGATACTAATTCTCCATATACGTATCTAATCCACTCTTAAAGCCATCAAACCCAGTGGTCATCATCACTCCCCAAAGGCAATGAATTCCATAAATTAATTATGTAAAAAGTATTATGAAAAGAGCACCAGGTGCCAATCCCTTCCCCCCACAAAACAATCTTCTTGATATCTCACTAGAGACTCATTTTAACAAAGCCAAAGACACTGAAGGACAGGCTTTTTCTTTTCTAGTCTGACATGCAGTTACCATTATGTGGATCATCTTAAATATTAGATAATATTGGATTTTGACCAACAGAAGTTTAATTAAATTTCTTCTTAGCCAAAGCACAGAAGAGATGGCTTTAACCAAGTCTCACCTTTGCTTTGGGATAATATTTATTTTACATATTTGATCTGTATCTCTAAGCCAACTGAATGGGAAAACAATGGAAATAATATCTCATCTCTCAATGGTTTATTTATCTTTTAAATACTGCTCTGGGTTCAGCTGAGTAAAGATGCAAAAATCACTCCTCCAGAGAGAGGGAGGAAAAGGCAGAGAGAAAAAGGCAGAATATTAACTTGCAATATTGAATATGAATTTGGCCAATTCACACGTGATATCACAAAGGCCAAGCAACTCAAGAAGCCCTACTTTTTGAACTAATGAAAATACGATCAAATAGGCAACACACTCCAGACATCTTTTAAACCTAACAAAGTACTGATTGTTACCCAAAGTGGGCTCTACATAAAGCTGCCTCTGAAAACCACTTGGAAGCTGCAGTCGGTACAACATGCGGCCAACCATTTGCTAATTGACACTTTGGCTCTACAGCCTACTACACCTGTAATTCAGGGCCTGCACTGGGTCCCAACAGACTACTGGGTGCGATTCAAAGTGCTGGTTTTGACCTATAGGGCCTGGCATCTGGATGCCTGGACAACTGCATTCTCCAAGCACAATCAGCGTGAATAATACAGTTGTATCCTGCTTTCACGAAGTGAGAGGGGTGCTTTTTGAGCTCAGTCATGTCCCTTTTTGCTTTCATTTAGAAAGATGCTCAAAATGGAGCTCTTCCATTTTGAGTTTTTGGACTAAGTGGATGCCATCGAGGCTACATGAAGTGGTTACAGTATTTATTCCCTTCGGTTTCTATTTATTATTTCATTTAATTCCTTCAGTGTCCTCTCAGTTTCCATAGGCTCTGAGCATCTTACAACCAGGATTAAAACCAAGACAAAAATAAAGTTAACCACAGTTGAGATACGTTTTATTACACCATAAACATCTATTAGACTATTAATTTTTAACTTTAATTTGTTTTGTATATATTTGCTTAAATTCCTACTGTGGGTGTTTTATTATTTATCTATCTGGATGTTCTACCAGTACAATATTGTCAACTGAGAGGAGTCCTATGGGACTCAGCAATATTCAAGGTCAATAAACAAATACAATTTATAGATATTCATATATTTTTGTCTACCCTAATTAACAATGCTCTGTGGGAATACTGGAAGCAGCAATCCAGCAAATCTGGGAGTCATCAGATTGGAGAAAGTTGGTTTTGAGAGTTATCTGAAAGATCTCACTTTCATATCCGCATAAATACTCGAGACAGGAATGAATGTCACTTCATTAAAAGAAATACACTCCTTTTATCTTGTCCAGACACTTATCTATACATCTGTGAGTCTCTGTATCATAACATGTTTTGTTGGAAAGATGTAAAACTGAAAGATGAGTGGATAAGTCATGCTGGCAAGGAGAGCTATCTGTGCAAGAAAGCATTCAAAATCATTGTGCAAAGGTTCAGGGAGGGACAAGAATTAATTTGCAAGCCAAATTAGGAGGAATTTTGATGCCAATGAGATTGTTCCAAGACACAAGTGTAGAATTTTCTGGAGCAAGTAGAAATGCCAATATACTACAGAAAGTTCAAGTACAGTAACTCAGGCTGCAAGACAGGACTGTACTGGAATAAACAGGACAATGTTGTCCTGGGAGATAGACACCTGGTTGCTAAGCATAAAAATTTGTGCAAGCCCTCACAGAATACTTTCAAGCCCCAGCAATAATAATAATAATAATAATAATAATAATAGGAACAACAACTACAACAACAACAGCAGGGAAGAAGTGGAAAACTATTGCCACAGGTTGAATTCAGCCAAGCCGAAGAAATTAGCAAATTGAGATGAAGCATACTTTCCTTACATATCATGCATATTCCAATTCCTTCTCATTTGTAGTCTATTACAGTTTGCCGTAATGAGCAAAGAGGTCTGCTCAGTTTTGGGTAAATCAGGGATTTGCATGACCACAAAAACAGAAGTGCTGGACACACTGTGGTTTGCTCTGCAGACAAATCAAAATTTTGCTAGTTGGACTGTAATGGTAAATCGCACAATTCAGAAATTCAGGAAAGGCAGCTGGTAGAAAGAGCAGTGAAGAAGAAAGAGTGTGAAGATCTGAAGCTTCAGACCAGCAGTCATATCATAATTTATCTGTGAAACGTTATTTGTCTATTTGCATATGCATCAAGTCATTTTCCTATTGGGGCATGTGGAATTCCCAAGTTTAACCTTCGTAACAATAGAAATTCCAGTTTGAATCAAAAGAAGCCACCTCCTGTCAAATGATCTGAATATCGGTTTTCTACACTGAATGATTAAATTTGGCAAAGTTAAATCTGTAAGGTAAAAAATAAATATGATAGTACCTCCAACCTTCCAACTCTGGTCAAAGACATGATTCTCTGGCTCAGAGACAAGTATGTAGTAGTTTAAAGGGGTTCTTGATGGTTAAGATCACCAGAACAAAGAATTTGTCATTGAAAGAGGCAAGACTAGTGGGATTGATAGGCAATCCCTGTATCTGTGATAAAGCATTTTCTGGAGCTTCTTATGGAGATGACAGTACATCACATTTTCAATGTTTTTCATTTTAATGTTTTTCATTTCTTTCCAGCTGCTGAAGGATTCATCTGTTTGCATTAATATTTCTTTCAATGTCTTCCCAAACCTATTATCAACTTTTCAGAACTCACTCTCAGTCTTGCTTGGCCAAACCCAAGACAGCATGCAGGCTCCATCTTTTCTAAATCCTCTGCCCTAGAGCTCCGCAAAGGATCGTTACCTTGTCGTGGTGCTGGAGCTTGAGCACCTCAATGATGCCATGAGCTAAACCGTGAAGGGCCACCCAAGATGGGAAGGTCATGACAGAGAGGTCAGACTAAATGCGATCCCTGGGGAAGGTAATGGCAACCCACCCCAGTATTCTTGCCGTGAAAACTAAATGGATCAGTACAACCAGAGATATGTCGGTATACCATCGGAAGATGAGACCCCCAGGTCGGAAGATGGTCAAAATGCTACTGGGGAGGAACAGAGGATGAGCTCAACTAGCCCCAGTCGTGATGACGCAGCTAGCTCAAAGCCGAAAGGACGGATAGCGGCCGACGGTGCTGGTGGTGAACGGCGAATCCGATGTTCTAAGGATCAACACACCATTGGAACCTGGAATGTAAGATCTATGAGCCAGGGCAAATTGGATGTAGTTATTGGTGAGATGTCAAGATTAAAGATAGACATTCTGGGCGTCAGTGAACTGAAATGGACTGGAATGGGCCACTTCACATCAAATGACCACCAGATCTACTACTGTGGACAAGAGGACCACAGAAGAAATGGAGTAGCCTTCATAATTAATAGTAAAGTGGCTAAAGCAGTGCTTGGATACAACCCAAAAAACGACAGAATGATCTCAATTCGAATTCAGGGCAAGCCATCTAACATCACAGTGATCCAAATATACGCCCCAACCACAAATGCTGAAGAAGCTGAAGTAGAGCAGTTCTATGAGGATCTGCAGCACCTACTGGACAACACGCCTAAAAGAGATGTTATTTTCATCACAGGAGACTGGAATGCTAAGGTGGGCAGTCAAATGACACCTCGAATTACAGGTAAGTATGGCCTGGGAGAACAAAACGAAGCAGGACATAGGCTGATAGAATTTTGCCAAGACAATTCACTCTGCATAACAAACACTCTCTTCCAACAACCTAAGAGACGGCTTTATACATGGACTTCACCAGATGGACAACACCGAAATCAGATTGATTACATCCTTTGCAGCCAAAGGTGGCGGACATCTGTACAGTCGGTAAAAACTAGGCCTGGAGCTGACTGTAGTTCAGACCATGAACTTCTTCTTGCACAATTTAGGATCAGACTAAAGAGATTAGGGAAGACCCACAGATCAGCTAGATATGAGCTCACGAATATTCCTCAGGAATATGCAGTGGAGGTGAAGAATAGATTTAAGGGACTGGACTTAGTAGATAGGGTCCCGGAAGAACTCTGGACAGAAGTTGGCAGCATTGTTCAGGAGGCGGCAACAAAATACATCCCAAAGAAAGAGAAAAGCAAGAAGGCAAAATGGCTGTCTGCTGAGACACTAGAAGTAGCCCAAGAAAGAAGGAAAGCAAAAGGCAACAGCGATAGGGGGAGATATGCCCAATTAAATGCAAAATTCCAGAGGTTAGCCAGAAGAGATAAGGAATTATTTTTAAACAAGCAATGCGCGGAAGTGGAAGAAGACAATAGAATAGGAAGGACAAGAGACCTCTTCCAGAAAATTAGAAACATTGGAGGTAAATTCCAGGCAAAAATGGGTATGATCAAAAACAAAGATGGCAAGGACCTAACAGAAGAAGAAGAGATCAAGAAAAGGTGGCAAGAATATACAGAAGACCTGTATAGGAAGGATAACAATATCGGGGATAGCTTTGACGGTGTGGTCAGTGAGCTAGAGCCAGACATCCTGAAGAGTGAGGTTGAGTGGGCCTTAAGAAGCATTGCTAATAACAAGGCAGCAGGAGAAGACGGCATCCCAGCTGAACTGTTCAAAATCTTGCAAGATGATGCTGTCAAGGTAATGCATGCTATATGCCAGCAAATTTGGAAAACACAAGAATGGCCATCAGATTGGAAAAAATCAACTTATATCCCCATACCAAAAAAGGGAAACACTAAAGAATGTTCAAACTATCGAACAGTGGCACTCATTTCACATGCCAGTAAGGTAATGCTCAAGATCCTGCAAGGTAGACTTCAGCAGTTCATGGAGCGAGAATTGCCAGATGTACAGGCTGGGTTTAGAAAAGGCAGAGGAACTAGAGACCAAATTGCCAATATCCGCTGGATAATGGAAAAAGCCAGGGAGTTTCAGAAAAACATCTATTTCTGTTTTATTGACTATTCTAAAGCCTTTGACTGTGTGGACCATAACAAATTGTGGCAAGTTCTTAGTGGTATGGGGATACCAAGTCATCTTGTATGCCTCCTGAAGAATCTGTATAACGACCAAGTAGCAACAGTAAGAACAGACCACGGAACAACGGACTGGTTTAAGATTGGGAAAGGAGTACGGCAGGGCTGTATACTCTCACCCTACCTATTCAACTTGTATGCAGAACACATCATGTGACAAGCTGGTCTTGAGGAATCCAAGGCTGGAGTTAAAATCTCTGGAAGAAACATTAACAATCTCAGATATGCAGATGATACCACTTTGATGGCTGAAAGTGAAGAGGAACTGAGGAGCCTTATGATGAAGGTGAAAGAAGAAAGTGCAAAAGCTGGCTTGCAGCTAAACCTCAAAAAAACCAAGATTATGGCAACCAGCTTGATTGATAACTGGCAAATAGAGGGAGAAAATGTAGAAGCAGTGAAAGACTTTGTATTCCTAGGTGCAAAGATTACTGCAGATGCTGACTGCAGTCAGGAAATCAGAAGACGCTTAATCCTTGGGAGAAGAGCAATGACAAATCTCGATAAAATAGTTAAGAGCGGAGACATCACACTGACAACAAAGGCCCGCATAGTTAAAGCAATGGTGTTCCCTGTAGTAACATATGGCTGCGAGAGCTGGACCATAAGGAAGGCTGAGCGAAGGAAGATCGATGCTTTTGAACTGTGGTGTTGGAGGAAAATTCTGAGAGTGCCTTGGACTGCAAGAAGATCAAACCAGTCCATCCTCCAGGAAATAAAGCCAGACTGCTCACTTGAGGGAATGATATTAAAGGCAAAACTGAAATACTTTGGCCACATAATGAGAAGACAGGACACCCTGGAGAAGATGCTGATGCTAGGGAGAGTGGAAGGCAAAAGGAAGAGCCGACCAAGGGCAAGATGGATGGATGATATTCTAGAGGTGACGGACTCGTCCCTGGGGGAGCTGGGGATGTTGACGACCGACAGGAAGCTCTGGCGTGGGCTGGTCCATGAAGTCACGAAGAGTCGGAAGCGACTAAACGAATAAACAACAACAACAACTGCCCTAGAGAATATACAGATTACCAAGTCCCAATCTAGCCAGTGGAACTTCTCCATGGTACTATTGGTACCATGATCAACCAACCCCCCCCCCCTTTTTTTTGTGGCTCCTGGAGCTTTCTCTGCCCACAATTGCTAAAAATCAGAGGTATAATTTCCCACTCTTTTGAGGAAATCCACATCCTGTCTATTAAGGCTCAGAGGTCATGTAGAGAGTAAGGAAGATAACCTGGACAGAGATAGGCCAGTTCAGTTACCAACAAGGAGACAAACATGGCTTAAGCCCCAAACAAGCAGAAAGTGTGTGCAAGCAGCCAGCCAGACACCTCCCTAATTTGTGTGGGCATAAAAAAGGGAGGAGGCACAGCACAATCAGACTTGCAAGATTCTGTTTTTACAGCCACTCTCAATAACGGTAGTTTTGGCCTTCCTGGGAACTGATTCTTGGTTCAGTCTACCTGGTAGGGCTTGCAGATGCCATGTGGCCACCATGCCAGAGTCAAGTCTTTTAACAAGAATTAGGGCTACTGGACAGCTTCATCCATCTCTCTATCTCTAAAAGGGAGCTCATGGACAAGCTCATAAGATTTCCAAGTTTTTCCATAGAATTGCCAGAAAGATCAGCAGTCTTGCAGCTGTATGCAGGAATCATAAACCTCCGAATACAAGGCGAGAAATAGCAAGCAAATTAGGAGGAGGAGGGAACACGGAAAAAAAATGGGTGGCAAGAGATGCTCAGTTGTATGGATAGAGTAATAATGATACTTTCTAGAAGCTGCTCACCTACAAAACATACTTTAGCCAACAGTAGATGATGGTTCAAGGGGAAGATTCAATGTTTTCACAAGGCATAGAAAAAGAACCCTACAAGAGAAGAGTGACCTTCTGAAAGCATGTTACATACGGTAAGAATCTGACACACGTGTAGTCTGACACACACACACACACCTCTTGATATGCTGTTATTCATGGGAAAGATGCTCCCTGTGTAAAGGGATTCAAATCACATGCTACCTCACTCCACGGAACTTACTCAACAGGCATGTTCAAGCCTTTGGCACTTTGGGGGACCTACTGCCTACTACACATTGGAGATGTCTTCTTTTTTGCTCCTCTTTTGGGCTATATTAAAAGCCTTGTCAGAAAAAGCAGAGAAGTTACTTTAGTAACAGTAGTGTGGCAGCCCCAGGCCTCTTTTCAGCCCCTGTTGCATTCTGGATGCTGGGTAACTTCTGGGATGCCTTCCCTGACTTACCATCATTGGCTATGGGGCACTTTATAATACAAAAAGCCACTTGTTCTGGCAAGGTACCACAAAACACACCTCAAAAATGTTGATATCCATTTGATCATATTGCCCAAAATAAAATAAGCTTTGATTTTTCCCTCATCTGATGGCATCTAGAAAAGCCAGGGGCAAGAACAGAAAGGCAAACAGTGAGAGTTGCAGGACTTTCCAATGGATATAAATCCTGACTGTTTTGAAAAAAATAAATTAACACCCCCAAAAGACCAACGGAAAATTTCTGAAGCCTACCTCCCAGTATTCATCCTGACTTATCTTTCACAAACTGAGCTAGTTCTAATACAAGCCAGATGATTGATTTAAGCATTTTGTCTTATCTCAATGCAATATTTCCTTGTCCTTCAAAAGTGAATCAACAAAGGCAGACATATACGAACATACTAATTCTGAAAGATTTCAAGTAATGACACCAGAAGTCTAACCAAAGAATTTCAGTCCCCAAAAGCCTGTGTGTCCTGGATTCACCTTTTTCAGTGTTCTATTAGCCTTATTATTCTTTTCACAGCTCTGCAATCCATGTGCTCAGTTCTGTTTGCCCTCAATGGAGGATAGAGATTCTCTCAGCCAAGGAGGACAATCCCCAACATTGACAACGGGCCAGAAGAACCACAAGTTCCAGGAACAAGACATACAGGGTTAAATCCTGCAGTATAAACTATTCTGTGCTGGCATTTTCTAAAGGAAACCTGGCTCACCTGGACATTATTTTGAAAAAGAAAGCTGCAAAGCAAAATAGTTCAATCACAAGTGCACTGCAGATGCATAAAGCAAGCCCTATTTGATCAGGCCAGAGATTTGTCCCTCTCTGAAGATAAATTCCACCTAACCTCTCACCTGATCAGGTACAGCTTTTCTTATGCAGCTATATAGTAATTAAACAAGATTTCCACTGGCTATGACTGAGATGGGGAAACTGCAGTCCTCTAGATGTTCTTGCACTGCAACTCCCAGCAGACCCTCCCCAATGGTGGAGGCTGAGAAATAATGGACATCGTCTTCCAGTAAAATCGGAAGGTTCACACATTCCACTCCTGCTCTACAGGATCAAGCACAAAATACATACCTCAGCACAGTTCTCAGGCCCAGAGCTATAATTCGTGTTTCACAGTCTTTGGCCTTGCCTAAGGAAGGCCCAACTATTCTTCCCTTCCTTTCATGTGACCGGTGGGTCCAGCTGAACAGTCCTTCTTCAATGACCAGATCAACTGTTTCTGGGTTTTGTTTTATCTTTTTTGATTCAGTTCTTTTTATATGTATTGGAGTTTTAGGGTTATTATTCTACTTTACATTGGCCCTGTTAGCCATCCAGAGCATCTGAGCATGGGTGGCATACAAACAAAATAAATAAATAAATGCATCTCACTAAAACTATATAATCATGTGGCCCGTTCACACTGGCATCTCTGTACGGTACTGGCGGCAGTCAGAGTCTACATTTCAGCAATCAACATTCAATCCATTCACAGAATTGGCAGAGGACCAGTCATTTAAATCAAACCCAGATCATAACAGAAGACAGCTTGAGATGTCACCATCAGCCCTTGATTTATGGGGCTTCATCAAGGGCCATTCTTTCTTGGTCCCACATGACAAAGAAACCAAACAATGAAAGTTGGTGAACAAATGCTGGGAGATCTGGACTACAGCTGATGTTGCTCTCCTTACAGAAATATGGGTAACATAAAATAAGCATTGACTTTTACAGGTTAAATCAGGAGTCTACATAGACATAAAAGAAAAGTTAAGG
Organism: Candoia aspera; assembly: GCF_035149785.1. NCBI lineage: Eukaryota > Metazoa > Chordata > Lepidosauria > Squamata > Candoiidae > Candoia > Candoia aspera. The sequence goes on from NC_086161.1 coordinate 2,276,494, forward strand.
CCATCAGAAAGCCTATTCACAATTTAAAGGGTTGGTATATTGAACACATCCAACATTCAGTTTTCTTTATTGGGACTTCAGGTTGCCCCGATGACAGATTCATTATTCTGGAATACTTTAAGATGGAATAATTGAAGAAATTTTATGACAGCTTGGTCAATAAAAGGTCCTGAAACTGAAAATTGATGCTATGGGCTATTCTCCCCTCCCCTTTTTACAGAGTAATAAATTAGGTTCTTCTCCAAATGCCTTTACAATCATTTTCAGATCTTTTACTTCACAAACGATGGGTGGTTGAAGCTGTTTATCATTTATGATATGAAATCTCTGAGAGCTTTATAGACATAAACAGATGCACATTTTACAACAAGTTTGAAAAACAGCAGAACAAGTATAATGAATCCCATCGCTGCAGAAACAGGGAAGATAAGACACACCAAGGAACATAAAGTAAGTTTAGGACAAAGGAAGCTCACTTATTTTAACTACTTAGTAATCCATTCAGAAAGTATCTACTGTAGAGGCACTAGGAATGTGCACCTTATGGATCAATTATCGCTAATCTCTGGTCTATTATATTCCTATTTGGCTAAATCCAAGATGGGATACCTTCCTGTGATGCTCCAGATTACTTCAACTTATTCTGAAAGAAACAACCACTTAGTGATGGCCAGTCATCTATACTTTAACATACAGCTGAGATCTTGCCCCACATAGCATTTTGCCAGTTTTCTATTTGCTTTTCAAACAGTCCTTAGAGTCAGCCAGTGTGCAGCACTGAGTATCAGTACTAATGAAACTGAAGCACAAAAAGGAATCTTGATGCAATCATGTGATCCCATTGAGATGCCTTTCAGCACTGTGGTTTCATTAGTGCACAGATGTGCCAGAGTACATCCTGATTTAGATGTCTACATCTCTGAAAATCACCACCTCAAAATTACAAAAGCTTTGGTCACAGATTTACAATCAAAACGAGGGACAAGATAAATCAGGAAAGTGTATCAAATTACAGGCAACCTCCCCAAATTAATCCATAGTTAGGTAATACAGTTCTTAGGAGAAACTAAAGTCATATAGGGAGCGTGCAAGGTTTTGAGTTGCCTATTACTCTTCATCAAACAAAATGTTACAAAAATATGGGAATGACAAAACAAAGCTAAATAGGAGAGTTGTTTCAGTTAAATTGTGGCTTAGCACAACCTGTGAATGAGGATTTGTGTTTGTACGTTTATCTAATATCGATTGTTATTAAAAAAACAAAGTACTTCAAAGTATGGACAAGCATAGGAATATATAGAAATAGAATGAAACACATGGTGGATAATGAAACTCCATTATTAGAGCAAGTCTGAGTTTTTTTATCTTTCAGGACTCCATGCCCATCTCCTGCCAGTCAACTTGTCACTGCAACAGACTTGAGTGAAGGAACGGATGCCATCAGGCAGGGCTGCCTTTTGATTCCAGGGCTGCCTTAGTCTAAACCTCTTGTTCCCAAAAGGCGCATAGGAAACATGAGCCAATTCTCACAGCAGTCGATTATCTTCTCTTGCCTGAATGGCTCCAAGTCTCGCCAATCAACTCTCTCTCCCCAGTGACTCACCATTCCACTCCGCACACATTCAACTGGGAGCAGCTTTTTCTCTGCCAGAGGCTGGGGAAAAGGCAACAAGGGAGCCTCTGTCAAGGTCCGTCCCTTTGTTTCAGGCGGAGTTGGAGGGCACCTAAGGCAACACCCTTGTTGGAACCATGTAGGGCCCGGAGGGCAGACTCCGTCCTGAAGTTCTACCACACAAGAGAGGCAGGCAGGACATCTATTACAAAAAGCAAAGCAATAATAATAAAAAACCTAAAATGTAGGATGACCTATGGCACCCCACATATGACTTAAGCATATTTCACAATATAGTCTACTACTACTTGAAGTAGACAAACTTCCTGCTCATTCTGTGCAAGAATCTGCATGTTTTTATTTATTTATTAATAAAACTCACAGACCATTTCAATCACAATTTGTAACTCTAGCCAGCTTATAGTTAAAATATACCAACAAACAAAAACATCTCAGTTTATCTGAATTTTGATCCTGCTCTTATCCCAAAGTAAAAAAAAAAGTACACCTGTCCAATAGAAAAGCCCTTTAATTTATAAGATAAAAGCAAGGTGCTTGATCAGATCAAAGGCCAACTGGAAGTGTCAGCAGGAAATCCACAAATAGGAGGGCAAAATAGCACTTCTCAGATTCTTTCCCCCTCAGCAGCTACTGTTTAGAGACATGCCAATCAGGAAGTAGATATAGCCATCATATGTCATTAAACTATATGTTTTAAAAATATGTAGTGAAGTACATTCTTATGACAACATGGATACTTTGAATTCTGCATATCTGCGAATTTTGTGGTGTGGTTCTTGGTTCAAATCTTGCACATTACCTGAATATTTATTGTAGGGAACATTTTTTGCCTATGTATGTGCAAAATAGGAAAAATTTTGCATAATGCACATACTCTGAAATTTGACAACTAACTGGTATAAATACATCCATTCATTTTTACAGCAGTCCCTCTTAAACTTGTCATCTTGTCCTTTAGCCTTCTCCATGTCTCACATTCACCTGGCATACTGAATTTAAGCTTTCCCATGACCAGAAAAAGTTAAGCCCTCTTTATGACTCGTTACGACTTGATTTACTATTTAGGGAGAGGCTTAGGTTTAAAAGAAAAAGGTGGCAATCCTGAAACTGGTTAATGGGTTAGATTTAGGGTTGACAGCTGAACTTGTTCACTCTCACTCTTCAAAACAATCTACAAGCCCCAAAGTTGTAACGTAATCCCATCTGACACTCCTCATTCTTGAACAGTCAGTGCAACAGAAAACACAACATATTGTGATTTTACATTCTAGGAAAAACAGCAGCATTTCGGACAGTTTCCAAATTTGCTACAACTGTGGCTTTCTACCTCAAGTGTTGCCGCTCCCTTTGTTTACCCAGCACTCTTATTAAGATTTAAATTGCATTTAAATAATAGTCACTTCTACTCTACACTTTCTACTCCTTGAGCAGGAAAAAAAAGGGGGGGTTAGTTTGCATTAAGAGTACTGTTTTTGTAATGCGTTAAGTTCAATACACACAAAGGGTGGTCTCTTGGTCTTAGGCAGCAAATGGAGGACACACATCATTGTGCTTTTCATCTTTATTCCTGAGATGGCATCATTAAATTTTGAATAATTTAGCATGCATTTTAAGCACTTTCCCCAGCATGGGGAGAAAAAAAAATCCACCCCAAACAGAAAGTCAAGGAAGAGCAGCTAGAAGTCTTTGCTAGTGAAAAATGGGTAGAGGGTCGCCCACCCAAGAAGATACCACCCAGCTTTAAGATCAGTTATTTTTGTTACATATATGATATAACACATATTAGAAAAGTGACACATTTTGTACACATCCACATAGGTACATTATCTGTGGTGATTTTTGTTATCAGCTGCTGTCCCATGGGACGATCGTAAACTTTTTTCTCATCTGACTGGTGATAATTGACAACAATTAGGACAATAAAGTTTTTTTCTCAAGTGTAAAACAAACTAACTCCCCACTAACCATGAAGTCAGCAGTATAGTTTACCTCAAGGGAGGCTCTATCATTTTTAAGTGGCAAAATAACATCAACAATTAAAAAAGCAGGGTTTTGTAAAATATGTCCACTGAATCAACCCATCAAGGATTTTTGAAAAGGATGGAAATATTACAACAGATGAAGAACACAGACTATAGACCTGTGAGACAGCTGTTACTTGGGAGAAACTTGGTGAGGAATGTTGGGTTTCTTTACTACATTTGAAGCATGGTTTTTTTCCAAAGGGGGAAAAAGGCAATTACAATAACTCTGGCTAAGAATTATTGGTGTCATGAGTTCTGATGGTGAGCAGGAGGGGGCCACTATCCAGGGGGGAAAACACATGCGTAGTTTAGAGTCTCTGAGCTGTCCTTCAAAGAGACACAGAACAGACCCGCCTTGACTTTTGGGGTTTATCTGTCTGGGTTTTCCCACGCTTCTTCAGTTGGGTAGGATTTTCTGTCTACTATAGCAATAATAAAGCACTAGAGACTTCTTCCTTGTCTCGGCGTGGTTCTTGCTTAGTCAGGACAATTGGAGCTGAATTATGGGTGAAAGAAAGGAGCAAGAAGACGTGCAAAGACCATCCAGGCAGATGGCTTCCATTGGACTCCTGCCCTGCCCTACCTCCCCCCTCTCCACCCACAAGGCCCGTGGCCATCAACTGCTACACGGGAAGGATCTTTCTGAAATACTGATTGACTTATTATGCACCACAAAGTCACGGTCAACTTTCAGCAACTTTCAGCAACCACATAGATAGACCTTCTCTAGGATGATATTATTTGGTTGGTACTAATTGTAACACTTCTTGATATTACAGGTAGTCCCTCCTTAATGACCATTTGTTCAGCGACTGTTCAAAGTTAGGAAGGCACTGAATGAATGGCAATTACGACCTGTCCTCAAAGTTAGGGCCGTTGCAGTGCCCCTGCGGTCACGTGATCAAAATTCGGGTGCTTAGCAGCACTCCTGGCATTTATGACCACAGGGTGTTCAACTCCCCCCACCCGCCTATCTCCCCCTCCCCATCTCTGCCCTTTTGGCCAACCTGCACTCCCCCACCTGCCCTGCCACCCCCCCGCTGACCTTCGCCGTCTTCTTCCTGCCACTGCTGATGAGGTGTGCCCAGCCAAGGCAGCTGCTGGCCCTTCACAAGGCCTTTGAAGAGTGCAGGGCAGCCAAAAGGGCAGGGATGGGGGGGGGGGGGGGCAGGCCTCGCAAAGAGTGAGGGTTGGGCAGGGCAGGAGAAGTGTGCGTTCTTAGCACAACGACTGCAACCAGGACTACTGGAACTGCCATCACTAAGTGGTATGGTCCTGTGATGTTCTGCCTAACAACCACCTCACTTAGCTACAGAAATTCTGGTCCCAATTAGGGTCATTAAATGAGGACCACCTGTAAAATTATCCTGAGAGGGGAAGGAGAAAGGAGAGAAAAGGAGGAAGAAGAAGGAAGGTCTCCAACTCATTTGGAGAAGGCTGCTCTAAATGGCTATCAGGCAGTTGCAAAGAAAGCGCCTGTGGCTTTGGGTGAGACTGGGAACTGGAAAAAAACATCAGGAAAAAGCAGTGGCAAACCATTTCCATGTTACTGCCAAGAAAGCTACATGGACATATCCTTAAAATCTCCAGAATTCACATTCAACTCCACTTTTCCCTCCCTCCCTCCCTCCCTCCCTCCCTCCCTCCCTCCCTCCCTCCCTCCCTCCTTCCTTCCTTCCTTCCTTCCTTCCTTCCTTCCTTCCTTCCTTCCTTCCTTTTTTGGGTGGGGGAGGCAAAGTTGGTTCTTTATCCTTAATAATGTCCAATGCATTGAATGCAATTCTATATGTGAGGGAAGATGGAATTGGAACTTCTACATCAGCTTTCTCTAACCTGGTGCCCTCCAAATCATGGCAACTTCCATAATCCCTAGCCACCACAGCTATCCTTGTCCATGGGTTTGGAAATTTATATTTCCCAGCCTCTCAAATGAAAATAACAACACATGACCAACTTAAGTATTGATACTTTTAAGAGAAAGCAGCAAAACAGTTGCTGAAATCTACAATGCCTTGTAGCATCATCAATCACTGCCCTAGAATAATCTGTAAAAAGACACCCTCGGCGTTAATATTGGCGGGACTCAATTGATCAGACACCAAGCGAGGATCTGCAGCCCTTTTGTTTTATTAGACTGCAGTTTCAGTGTATCCCAAATCGCTCAGAAAAAGTTGCTAATTGCCCCAAGATGGAGAAGTTCTCTCCCCTCACCTGCCCTCCCGCTTGCTTTGGCCATCTCGTTGGATAGAGACCACTGTACCCACAGTACCAGCAACTAGGACAGGACAGGATCTGTCACAGCACTGCCCTGTTTTCCTGGGAGCACTTCCTGAAACATCTGAGGGTGACTGGAACAGAGAAAGGAAGATGAGGCGGAGAGTAGGTGCCACACCTCACCTCTTAGAATGGAAAAGAACTCGGGGTGGGTCACACATAAGGGTGCCCCCCTCAATCTCTTCTCAATTTAATAGGGAGAAAGGAGCAGAATCAGCCTTAAGAACACTCACAGGCAAGGGATTAACATCCCTGCAAGTCTTGTGCAGGAAACATCTCCAAATCAATCATTCTGTCTTTTGGAAACAGAGACACCAGCCCTGCTTAACACCCATGTTGAGATCCGGGTCATTTCTACAGAGAATACGCCAGAGAATTAAGCATGCAGAGCTAGTCTAAAGCAAAGACAACCCAAGACTGTTATTACATCAACTGACGCAGCTTGAATTCTGCAGGGAAAACTCAGCATTATTATTCATGTGATTTGCCATCTTCCTTCACCAAGCTTCAACCTGCCATTTTGTTTCCTCTATCTTGCATCATCTTTAGTTTAAGTAGTAAATTCCTTGGAGGCATTTTTTTTAAATCGTATGATTTGCAAAGCTCCACATTCACAGGGAACAAATACATTATCATTTTTCAGGGACAAAGACCCCTTTGTAAAATATTTTTTCATGTATTCAGAATTGTGAATACTCTATACACATACTTCCCTCTGATCTTTTAGTTAATAAATCGACTTCATACAAGAGCTCACAGAACTGGCCATCCCTGTTAATACACTGCCAGCTTTTTCTCTAACCGCCCCCCCCCCCAGTAACACAGGGGAGTCCTCCAGCACTCCGCCTGTATGTTTGCCTTCTTCTCACCAGGAGAAGGGAACCGCAGCTCCCCTCATTTCTAGCCGCAAAGGCTAACGCTTTTCGCTTATGCGGATTGAGGAGGAAAGGCCCGGAAGGCCGCAGAATCCAGTTCCTAAAAAGTCCTGGTTTTGTCCATTTCCGTCCAGGGCGGGTGGAGCCGTTTCTCCCGTTGACAAGCATCCTAGAGCAGCAACAACAACGCTTCTTCCGACAAAGCTAGATCATTCTTTCTTCTCTTCAGCTTTTAAGAATTCTCATGTTTCTTTTCAAGTTACCGCTTAATTGTTCTTCGTTATCACTTCTCTGTACTTATTTCATGTTGCCCCCTTCTGTGAAAAGTAAGTCCACAGGACCGGGAAAAAGTTTCATCGGATTGCAAGGCTACCTGCCCCTCTCCCCTCAGACGCCGACTGCTGTTCAGGACACATCTGTCCACGACGGGCAGCTCTCGGAGGCTCTTTGCCTGAGTTTGATTAGTTCAGAATGACATCGTGATTTATAGCACAGTTCCTAATTCTAAAGCAGTACCCTATAATGAATTAGAAAAGGCTCATACATGACCTGCTTAGCTTTGAACTAGAAATAACTGCATCATCCTGTGCCTCATTTTGCCTTACTCTTCAAATTTTCTTTGAACACACACACACATGCACGCACACACTATCAGAAGTGGGGGAGGGGGACAGTGTGACCTCTCCTCCCTCAACAGCAAAATGAGAAAAGTATATCATTACTGTGGGAATTAAACATTAACAGCCATCAGAGAAAAAAAATATCCAATAAAGAACTGAGAATAAGTGGCTTAGCTGAGCCTTTGAACCACACTGACTTACTGTAAGCAAGAAAAGACAGGAAGTATTGCCTCCACTACATGGTAAACATCTGCGCTCTGCACTTTTCAAGCACTTCCGAAGAAATAATACCAAAAGCAGCGGTGTCAAAAGGACTCTAAGCTGAAGGCTACAATCTACACATAATGACTTCCTTCCACTGAACTTAGACGGACAGGGAGAGAAGCACACATTAGGTAGATTCTGAGCCCAATTGTGCCACAGAACTGCTGGACCTTGATTCAATCACTTGCTGCCTCCTCCTCCTCCGGCTCCTCCATTTTGCTTCCCTGTGGAATCAACGTTCCAAATGAGAACTTGGGAAGGAAACATTTGCGGTCATTGTGTTCCAATAGCCAAGATGCCCTTTTAACTAGGGATTGTGAGGCATCCTAACAGGAGACAGTGGGAAATCTTCAGAAAAAAAGCAAAATATAATGTACAGATCATTTTTATTGCAGCCATCCTCCATCTCACACCACTGATATGTGATGGATACAGTATGTAATTTCAAAATACACAGTCCACATCCAAAGTGGACTCAAAATTCTGGGAGTTTTAGTCTTAGCACATGGGAAGAGTTCAGATTGGATAAGACTGCTCCAACGTCAACACACGCAAATAAACTTTGGGAACAATAACCTACCTATCATTATATCACCTTACTTGGTTAGCTGAGGAGTCATTAGAAATGTGCAGCTATTATTCTCATCCTATGGTTACTGAAATGGAAGATTAATGTTCCCAATGAAATGTTAGGATTTGGAACCCTATCAATATAAAGAATATACAAAAACTGATGATGGGACTCAGAGAGAGAGAGAGAGAGAGAGAATATACAGTGTATATATCTCTCTCTCACCCAGAAATCCAAACCGGTATAGTCTAGGCATAGCAGAAGGGCACTTGAGGCATTTTTATTCCACTGAAGAAACATCTATATCTACATGATCCATCCAAGTGCCCCCAAAATTGTGCTGGATTACAGCTTTCATTGCTTCCAACTTGGCAATCCAACGATCCTGCAAGGTAACGGTAGGGGAAACTGATCTAGGAATTAACCCATGGAAGATACCCATGGCATTTATCCCCCCTACATGTTTGGCATGGCAAGGGGAAAAACACTAGGGATTATTATTATTAAACTCAGTGCCAACATTTTTCTACATCTTATTCTGAGGCACCATTAGGTATCCAAAGTGCTGTGAAGGGGACCTTTAGAAGCATTACACTTCAAGGGATAGTATACACTACTTAACAGATGAAAGTTCCAACATGAAATATATATAAACAAGGTACTACCACAACAGAACAAGTTTTTTTTTAAGCTGAATAAGGTACCAGGGGAGATAAAAGCAAAATGGAAACCTCCACAAATAACTGTCTTATTTCATATCTAACCTTTCAGAAAAAATCACACTCAACTCCCGCCCTAAAAGAAATAGCATGTCATATTGGAACACTGTGTGCAACCATCTCTTTATTATAAATGGCTACATGCATTAAACAATCATGGAGGCTCCTACTGAGTCAGACACCATTAACTCAAATGTTCATTTCACTTGGCAATCATGGGAATTTTTTAACCCTTGCAGACTATAAGACTTACTTGTTCTTTCCTCCCTTCCATCTCCCTGTTTTTGAACCAAATTGCATGCATGCAATTATCCGATATTTCACTGAAACATTTTTAAGCCAGGCTTAAAGGAAATGTCTGTAACAGAATGTTACTTTGACAGAAGGAAAAGGTAAGATGTAGGTTACAGGCAATCGTTTTGAAAGAGAATGTGTTTTCCATCTGTTTCGACCACCCCCACCCACAATGAATGCCAGATAATAAATTGGCATTCCAGCCTTCTGTTCAAGAAAACAACCCTTCCATTTGTCCCCAGCACCCTCCACCCCCAAGCCCCCCCTCCACTGCCGCCTTTGTGTCTGATTGATGAGCTGGGGACAACAAAGCAAATAGACCCAGATATGCTCTGCTACATTTCTCCTCTCGAGACCCATTTACATCTGGGCTTGTGTTATGCTCCAAGATTTCACAACAGACATTTGGTCGCCAAGCAGCCCCCAAGAGCTGAGCTGTTCCCTCAGGTTCAGCGGCTGCACGGAACCATCTTCCAAATGGGCTGGTTTACAATCCACAGGATTCCAGCCATCATGGAACAGGATCTGTAGTCACAACAGAGTTAGAGAGCACCCAGCTGGCATGGAAATGGAACACAGGATCTTATGATAAGCAACAGCAGACCCCTCTCATTAAAAAGCTGACAAGCCAGTAGAGCAGCAATGAAGGCCTTGGGAAAAGGCATTCAGATGCTGGGATGTGTCTATATCAGCCTTTTTCAACCTTTTTACCTTAGAAGAACCCTTGAAATTCTCAGGGAACCACTGCATAAGAATTATTGTACCTATACCTAGCATTGTATGACATGCAAAGTTTAAAAAAACATGGATTTTTTTCCCTACAATCCCTCATGGAATCCTGGTTGAGAAAGGCTGGCCTTTACCTACAAAGATCAGAATCGTGCAGGCCATGCTTTCCCCATGACACTGTATGGAAGCAAAAGTTGGACTTAGAAGAACCAGAATAGAAAGAGTATTGGTGCTTTTGAATTTTGGTGTTGGAAAAGACTCCTGAGAATACCGTGGATAGCCAGGAAAACAAACAAATGGATCATCAAACAAATCAACCCAAATTTCTCACTCAAGGTGCAGATAACCGGGCTCACATGATTATACTTTGGACACATTATTCAAAGATCTAGCTCTCTGGAGAAGTCTGTAATATTGGTAGAGGTGGAAGGAAAAGGAAAAGAAGAGAGCCCGCAGCAAAGCAGATGGACACGATTATAGCAGCAATGTTCCAAGCAATTTTTTGTGTCCACCTTTCCTCAAATGATGGCTCAGAGATTATATCTGAATGACCAAGTCTTTCCAAATTCCCTCAATTCACCCCACATATTTTTCTACTACTGTTCCTGGTGGCTGCCAGGACTCAATCCTATTTCCAATATTTCCACTGTATACTTCTCACACCTACAAATACTTTCTCGTTCATAAAGAAAGGTAGTAGATGCTGAGACAAGGGGGAATTTCTGGTAACAGTTTAGATTTCATCAATTGGACCTCTTAGAGGTTACTTCTATAGTTCCTAGTATTTATCAGACTTCTGGCATAGAATGGGAAGCAATCCATACTTTTTTAATTGAATAGTGAGTTTTAATGTAGTCTACATGAACAATTCATAATGACATGGAAAGAAACCCTACAAAAATGTTTTTTACAAAAAAAGGGAAAATTTTATTTCCCTTTTCTTCATGAAGGTTTGCATAAAGGGTTGCTATTTTCTTTTTAAATTTTAAGAAATTAAAGAAGCCTAAAATTACAAAGCACCTTTATTTTAATAAGCATACTTTTTATCCTACTGTTATGTTATTATGAGAGCCAGTTTGGTGTAGTAGCTAAAGCACCAGGCTAGAAACTGGGAGACCATGAGTGCTAGTCCTGCCTTAGGCATGAAGCCAACTGGATGACCTTGGGCCAGATATTCTCTCTCAGCCCTAGGAAGAAGGCACTGGCAAACCACTTCTGAAATCTTGCCAAGAAAACTGCAGGGACTTGTCCAGGTAGTTGTCAGGAGTCCACACTGACTTGAAGGCACAGACACACACACAAGATATTAACTTAGATATCCTCCCAGGAAAATTAAGTAATCTTGTGACCTAATTATTACTGTGGCATATAAGCTTAGCTTTCCTAACCTTAAGCATACCTTTATGTCTCTTTCAATAATAAGAGATTTTAAATGGCTGAAATTATGCCCAATATATTACTCAGCATTTATACAAGCCAAGTCTTAAGAGCCTAAAGCTTAAGCACAAGTTTTCTTGAGAAAAGGTGAAACAGTATTTCAAATTTAAGAGACAATAACCACATTTTAAGCACTTGTAAATTTTTCAGTATTGTAATGGTTGCCTAATCCCAAATACTCAGTCTCACAAGCTCGGGCTTAAAGATAACTGATTTATTAAAGGAATAGTATGCAAATACAGAGAAAGCTGAGAATGAGCAAAAGCGCGCCAAATACAAACTTAAGAGCCTTGCGTTCAAACCAGTCCCGCCCCGAATGCATGACAACCAGCACCCCCTCCCAGGTGCAAGCAACCGTTACACGCGCCTGGGAAAGTAACCTTGAACAGGCTTGCAAACCCAAACATACATTCCAGTGTTGGGAAACAAAGAGGAGGGCAGGAATGGAAAACCCCCAGCATGAAGTGACGTGAATATAGTAAGCAGAAAGGTTTGACATGTGAACCGTTACGATGTACACAGATCATTGAAACGTGGAACATGACAAGTATCTACTCAGACTCCTTCTAATTAGACTCAAAATAGGCATGGGGGTCAAAAAAGTCAAGATGGTAGCCATGAGCATACAATTGAAGCCCGGCTCTTTTTTACATTCACTTCAGATGCCCTCAACTCAAAAATAAATGTGGGATTCTCAATTATACTGATCACACACACACATATCAAAACCTGTAATTTCAAATGTTTCATGATTCCTGCAATAGGGGGCACAAAGTATTTTTAGCCTAAATCCATTTAAAATGCTGGATTCCCACAACCTCTAGCAAGAGGCTTTACTCATCACTCCCTCAGCATCTGTATGGCTCCTATACTTGGCTCCAAGTTTGAAAAGCCAAGAGCTAAGATAAAACCATTTTTCCAGATAAAAAAAACCTTCTTGTTCCAATCTTGTCTTCCCCCCTTCCCTGCACAGTTGCTTTTTATATGCACCATAATATATCATCACAGAATTTCCAAGTATGAGCACTGCAGACATCAGCAAGCATTGCTGAGCCCAAGTACATCACATCGCCACCTTCTACACTGTTGTCATTTTCAGTCTCAAGTCACTCTTCCTTTTAATAATTTGCTTATGGCTCCTGGAAACAACTGTCACACATTTCCAAAAGCTACCGAGGATATCATTAATCATGCTGTGGGCCTGAGCAAATAACGGCTTTGCAATCCTGCTGGAACAAACTCATCAGAAATGGCCTCTTGGCCATTTAAGAATGAACTTTCCTATAAGGGTGTGCATGCTTCAAAAATACTTCAGACCTTGTTCAAACACTGCATCTCCCTGCTATTCCTTAAAGCAGCTTGACTTTTTTCAAGCTTCTGTGTGAGCCTGAACAAATAATGCAGCTGTTTTAGGGATCTGACTCATTAAAATTAATGAAACTTTTACAGCAGCAGGGCTTTTTTCAGGTGCATCCAGAAACTTCACTTTTATATATTTCATTGCTTTAAATTTTTAATGTGTATTCTTAAAGAGGAATTGTCATTGAATGTTGTGAAGCATTTGTAGGCTTCCAGCCAGAAAGCAGAATACAAATCATGCAGAAAAACAGAAAGACAACTTTTTGTATAATTATTCTCAGTAATGAACATGAAAGACAAATAATTTCAAATACTGTAAAATGGTAAATTTTTCAGCCATATCAGAAAGACACAGATGGTTTGTTCCCATGTTTGCATGTATTTAGAAAAATCCACTGCAGTGGATTTTCAAAATCAATGCCCTCTTCCACAAAGACCAACCCAGGTTGAAAAAATTCCAAGCTCAGCAGCAGGAAGGGTCCCACAGAACCTTTACCACTTTGAGAGCAGCATCAGATGTCACCCAAACCTTTCCTCACAGCAATGCTGCAATGCACTGAACATTCACTCCTTAATACTTGGTTCTGCTGACCCACTTGGAAGCCAAAGCTGATAATAAGGGTAATGGAAAGATTCCTGGGACAGAACAAGAACATGTCAAATGGCATGAGCAAAAGCTGAAAAGGGCACGTCCAGATAGAACCTTCCCAGTCTCAGAGAATGAAACTGACCGCCTCACTCAGAATGCCGTGTTTTCACAGCTGCCTTACTATACCAAAGAAGCACTTTCAATAAGAGCATTAGCTGTCTACCCCATCATTTATTTATTTTAATAACTGACATTCTGTGTTTCTACTTCAGTAGCTAGCAACATTCAAGACAACAATTAAAAGCCAACTGCCAATAGAGTGCCCTCTGGCACTCTCCAGACTAAAGTATCTAGAATGCTCCTCATGGCTGGGAATTCTGGGAGTATAATTCCAATACATCTGGAGAGTACCCTATCAGATAAGGCTGCAGCGATGAATCATGTTCCTTCTACTGTACCATCCTGTAGTCTAAGCATCATTTAATAGCCAGAGGCTTTGCTCAGAAGCCATGTATCATTGCTCACTCCTTGGGAAAAGCACCTCCAAAAGAGGGAAGTCCACATGAAAATCAAGTCTCCAGATTTATTCATATAGCTCAAGCATGCAACCTAAAAATTTTGTAGATACGTCATCTCATTTGGAATTTGAACTATCACCGGGGTTAAATACCACCAGCATTCAAAAATTATTTTTTTCTTTCTCATGCTAATCAACTAATGCATTTGTTACACACCGTACAGTAAGCAATTACAGCCTTTTTGTTCCAAGTCGCTCATTCTAGATCCATTCCAAGTTCTATCAACAAAGAGCATGATATTCATTTGCAAGAGCACTGATAATAAAATGTAAATCTCATTGTCCATGGTGAGAAAGCCAGCCACCCTCCCCCGCCCGCTCTCACCATCTCATATCACTATTTCCTGTAACCCTTTGGGAAATGAAGGGATCTCATTACAATCCACAGGCTCACTGATCCGTGCAAGCAACAGAACCAGCAAGCAATGCAGAGATTTACGTAGCACCTTAACTCTCCTGCACAATTAATCTTCCCATTTAATTATAAAAGAGTTGAGAAAATAGGTGGGTGTGATCACCTCTCTGAGAATAAGGAACAGGAAAGCATTCCACAAGAACAAGGAAGGGTGCAAGAATTTCTGAAGTTTTCCTTGCACTCAGATCCTAACATTAAAATTACATTGATCTTTATTCTGGTCATAGACCAGCATGAAACCAACATCACTTTCTCACCAGACATGGTGCAAGAGCAAAGCAGAAAGCTGAACTGTACCAAGAGAACAACCCTGGGCTGCTCTTAGGACAACCAAGAACAACTGGACCCAGGCTGTTTAGACTCACCCACCCTCCAATCCTTCACAGGCAAAGGGGGGAAATTAACAATTTTCAATTTCATTTTACAGGAAACCATTGTTTGCTGTTCTTCAAGTGAAACAAACTCTGTGCGTGCGCGCGAACACATTTGCGGAAACACCAATTCCTGGTTTTCTGCTAACTGAAAGAGGAAACTGCTAATCTTCTTTCTTTCTTTCTTTCTTTCTTTCTTTCTTTCTCTTTCTTTCTTTCTTTCTTTTTCGTGTTCCATGAAAAAGAAAGAAGGGTACTATGGATTGGTGGGAGGACTGTTTGACAGTCAAAGAAAAGTCCTGTCCTTGAATGCCAGTTAACTCCTCAAGCCCACGGGATACATCCAATCCACAAGTTTTGCCTCTTGCACTTCTTCAATCAACTTTATCTCCTTCCTCCCACATAACTTCCCCAGCAGATTGCAGGGCGGTTGATACCCAGGCCTGTTCACTCTCTTTGGCTTAAGCTTTAGACGATACACAGACATGCTGGCAATCACAGACCCTGCCAAACGAGATTCTTTGCTTCTTGTGCAACAGTTCAATTCAACAGAATAAATTTGGCTGAAGGTAGCCAAAAGTAATTTTTTACAAGTTCATTCAAATAGAATGCAAAAAGCTAGATCAAATTAAGTGTGCGTTTTAAGTGTTGGGTTCCTTTCCTCAAAAGGGCCAGATATTTGTAAACTGTGAACAAGTACCATTTTCACATATCTACTACATCAACAAGTATTTATTTCAGCTACCCATATCTCCAAAATATAATGAATGACAATGAAAAATAGTAAGGTAAAAAGAAAGTATTTCAAATTCATGGTATACATCTTCAGGAGTAAAGAGGCAAAATTAAATTTTTATATGGCAATTCCATGTGGGATTAGATAAATGACCACATTTTAGGCTTATGGTCCACTAACTTCCTATGATTTCTAGTCCTGGAGTACATAATTGGAGCACACCACACTATCAAATCTAGAGAAACACTAAGAAGTTATGACAGACTCCAAGGACTTAACAATTATTGCATCAGCTAAGTAATACTTCATATTTCTCAGAATCCTATTATCACATTATATTTTGACAACCAGAAAGAATGAAAAAGATTTAAAGGAATTTAGGTCTTGCTGTTTTTCAAGTCTTGCAAAGAATACCATCAGAAAGTATCATATACTTTTGGCATTTACTCCAAAGTAACCCCCAGAGTAACTTACCATTTCCAAAAACAACCACTGGATTTCTTTAATTTTTTAAAACTGATAAACATGAATGAGTGAAAGATCTACATGACAAATGTACATATAAACCTATATGTTTATATATAAGACCACTTGGCACTGATGTTGCTATTAGAATGTCAATATTTATATTTATATAGCTTGAAATAAAAATGTAACAGTTCGCTCTTGACAAAACTTCCTGATTTGCCCATCGTGAGATACAAACTGTGGATAGTCCAGCCCTAACTCTATAGAACCTCGTAGAATTCCTGGGGTGCCCAGAAAAGAAAAATGTACTTTCACGGTTGATCTAGTTATGCTTTTAAAGTCTATTAAGAGAAGCAGGGGAAGAAAAGGGCAGATAGAAGACTATCAACACTACCATCAGCACAGACCATCCTGTCGTTTTGCCCATACTTTAATTTTCTTTGAGGTTTATCCAAAATGATCTCCAGCATCAGATAGTCATAATCATGCAAAAGTGAGTCTTACTTAACACTGAGCTCTGGTGCAGGAGTAAAAACCTGAGTCAAACTGAGACGTAATGGCTGCATTTATACAATAGGCCTGTTGTCCAAATACATCCATAAGCTACTATAGAACCTGACTGAGCAGGTTGTGTGAACCCAGTGAAAATATAATAGGAGCATGTGCCAACAAGGGAATACTCTGCAAAGATAGTGTCAATTTATAAATGCTTTCCCTAAAGCATCTACTTCTGCTGTTCCTAAGAACTATACAACAATCCTAAGAAACAGTTCTTCCTCACAAAGGAACTCCAATCTTTGTTCCCAAAATGACAGTCACTGAACTCTGAACCATTCTCTCCTTATAAATTTCACTTCCAGCCCACTTTAAAACAGAGCCAATCAAGCAAATCCAGACTGAGAACAAACTTATTTTTGGAAGATACGATACACAGTTAAAGTAGCCATACCTAAAACAGAATACTATATAAATTTGAGCACATAAATGGAAAGCCAATACCATGAGTTTTGATTTTCTTTCTTTTAAACAAACAGACCTCCTGAAATGAGTTGCCCAGTGCTCCTTAGCTCAGTGGAACAAGAAACTTACTATATACCCCATAATCGAGGACAACAGAATAATATGTAGTTAAGTTTCTTTAAATAATTTCTCCAAAGAGTTTTCAAGAATTAAAACAAGTTCACCCAAAACTGGAGCATCAAAGCTCCCTTTATGTTTTTGTAGTCTATAATTATTTTTAGAAGATAATTACTTACAACACCTATTCTGGCTTAATTTTTCTTATAATTTGCAGTATTGCAAGATCCACAAAGACATGACCAAATCACCTGACACAAAAAAATATTTTAAAATGTGCATTGATCACTGAATCCACAGCAAGCTGCTTTGGAAACAAAGCAATCTGCAGTGTGTGTGTGTGTGTGTGTGTGTGTGTGTGTGCATGCATACGTGTAGCAACTTGGGGTCAACCCATTTCCTCTAGCATTGGCATCCAAGTCAAAAACTGTGATTGCCAGAAATCCCCTTTCTCCTTTGATGGTTTGGCTGCACTGCATTCATGAAAACCCCCAACTCCAGCTCACTTTTCCTAACAAAGGGAGGTATGGTTTGTGAAAGTTTGATCACAGCTTCTGGGTGCCTCCCCATACAGGGACTAAGAAAACCCTGCTCTTCCCATTCCAGATCTGAAGAAGAAACGCACACTGTGTTCGTGTTGTCCAGAGCATCCACTGGTCTGCATACATCCCAGACGCTCAGCACCCAAAGGTCCTTCGCCCCATCTACCAACCCTTGCCTTTGGAGAAGAGGAAACCCCAGCAATCTCTACGGTTTCAAGGGGGGGGACGTTGTTCTTGCCTGCCAGAGCAGCAGAGGAAGAGAGCTGCCACATAATAGGAAGGAAGGAAAAACGTAGGCACTGGCATGACAAAGGAGGGGAGGGGAGTCCATTCTACTGGATAGCCATCAAGTAACTCTGCCCAGGATGGTCCAAAATTAACAGCTTCCCAATTGCCTGAACATTCAAGACTTAATCAGAGATAAGATCGAAGAAAAAGGAAAGGCCATTAGAGACCTGTCCAGCATCTCCCATCTATTGCTAAAAGAAATCTGCTCCAAAGAGCCTTGGTGTGGCCTTAGGGTTAAAAAATAAGAGGAGTGTGGTCAGGGAGTGTAGGGGTTGGGGGACAGGGGAAACATTTTAGTGCTTGAGGGATTATCTGTGGAACTCTTCCAAGAGCAATCAAAGGTCCTGCTCTATGGATCTGTTGAGAGGTAAATGGCATGCAGATGTTACTAAACTGTTTCCCACATACAACTTTTGCATCATTCTCATCTTTCTATTTACATCTTTGAATCAGACTTTGATTTCAGGAGTTTTCAAACTGCAGGGTGGAGCTCCCCAGGGCTCTGTAGGCAGCCTGCAGGAGTCCCAGTTTTTTAGAGAAACCCCACTGGGCTTCAATGGGCAAAATCAGAGCCCTGTCAAAACTCACTCGGCATTTTGCTCCTCATTTTGCCTATGAAAGCCCAATGTGGGCAGTTCCTTAGCACAAATATTGAGAATCCCTGTGATATGGAGGTTAAAATTATTAAAAGTGTAATTCTAAGCATTCCTTGCTCAGCCCTACTATAAATGACATCATGAACCGTGGACATGGAGAGGGAACCTCAAACCACTGATCATTTTAGGGACCTGCACTGCACCAAGGGTTTGCTGGCGCCCCATCATCCTATCCTCTTGACCTGGCACTTCTATATTCCAGGCTCCTTACAAGGACTAAGTAAAACACAGGAACGAATTGGCCACTCTTCTACCCACAAAACACTGCAGTAATTCTGTCTTTCAGCTCTTTTTTTCCCTTCAATGAAATAAAACCCCTTTGAGAAAAACAATCACAATCCCCTCCTGCCCTGTTTCCCCCCCTCCTTCAGCACACTGTGGGTCTTCTCCACGGATGGAAAAAGCCTTTCAAGAGACAATTAATATGCAAAGACTGGCTGCTTTTTCCAAAGCACACGAAAACCACCAAGCATCTCTTTTTAGTTTTTTTATTCACATGTTATTCACACCCTTTCTTTTCAAGGGTAAGATCATTCAATTTCACCAAACCAAGAGATGCCCATTTGTCAATATTTTGTAAACATGCACAAACTAGCTTATTTTGTTTAAATTTTTACACCCAACAAAGCAAAGCCAGTCACAGTTAATTCCCCAAACAAACATCTAATTCATATTTGAAAACTGCAAGAAAATGTATTTAAATATCAATATGTTAATGGGAATTGTTTATGAATGTTTGGTGATTTCTTCAAAGTGTTTATGGTTACAAAACACAGGACAATGGTAGTGATTTTAATACTAGGCATCATACAAGTGGTGAGGTTTCAGCAAGTAATTGTTTAGAATGACAGCCTGGGCTTTCGACAACAGATGCGAGAACTGAGGAAACCCTTGCAGAACCGGGATTTTTTTTTTAATTTCATGAATAAATTTCCATTTCCTGGAATTATTTTTCCATGCCATCTTTTCAAGATTACATCCCCCAGGTATGCTTATCTTGGAGTGGCCTTTTCCTTTCAGGTAATCATGGGCAGCTCATCTCCCTTTCAGTGAAGCAAGGGTGGCCACTCTTTTTTGGCTTGGGGCCACACTTCACATTTTTGGAAGGGGGAGAGTTGCAGTGTATGCAACAGCAATGGAAAGTAGACCAGCCGGTGTCACTCAAATGAGCGGGTCCA
The DNA here is from genome assembly GCF_035149785.1 of Candoia aspera. Taxonomy (NCBI): domain Eukaryota; kingdom Metazoa; phylum Chordata; class Lepidosauria; order Squamata; family Candoiidae; genus Candoia; species Candoia aspera. The sequence continues at coordinate 2,296,190 of NC_086161.1, forward strand.
GGTCTTTGGGGGGTTTTCTCCTTGGAGACTGGGGGGAATTTAGCCATTTTTCAGCCTTACAGTTTCATGTATTTCATACATCGAAATGGCCTTAAACTCTACTGTTGATTTTCAGCAACTGTGGCTGGAAGACATTTAAATGGCCTCAGGTTGCCCACAGCTGCTTCTCATCAAACACATCATATATTTGATCTAAGAAATCAAAGTGTATGCCCAAAAATCTTAGCCCAGGGCTTAAGGAATCACAGGTTATTTTCAGCAATACTTCAAAATTAGATATTGCACCATCTCAGAGCTACAAACTTTTCAGAAGGACCTTTTCATTCTTCAGTTTCTCAAGTACTTGTTCTCCAGAAGAATGCCTTAGAAATCTGTATGCATCAAGAATCAAACCCAAGTAGTCCAGTAATCAGTTTCTAAAAGTAAACAACTAGAAGCTCATAAACGATACAGAAAAGGGTATGCTATCTTGAAGTATTCTATATCATTGTGAAAACAGTACATTCATACTACATTTGGATAGAATTATTTTTGTTTCTATCTATCTGCAACACTGATTTATCTTTCCTTTTCATGCAGAAATGAAAGGGGAATCAATGACACCTTCACCATTACACCTGACTACTAGCACTTTAACATCAACACTAAAAGACTCTGCCATCTGCCTTTTCATCCAATGATGGGAGGTCAAAGGGTGAGCTTAAACTCCTCTTGGTAACCATTCACCTTTAGCTACACTTTGAGACTGTATCTGTACAGTTCTGATTCAGTTTACATTCAAGTGGGTGTAAATATTTATTTATTTCGTATTTATTTATTTGATTTTTATGGCCACCCATCTCAAACAAGTGACAAATAAAAGCCATTACACAGTCAATTTTCCTAACATCAGCAAAATAAAAATCCAGAGTATGTTATTTTAATGTCCATAAATTTTAGCAAGAAACTATAGAAATAAACATGCTGCGCTAACCTAGATTAACAGTGATGAAATCCCAGTGGAGCTATTCTTAGATCATTCTTTCACTATGAATTAAAGCCCACAATTGCCAGATGTAATTCCTTTCTAGTCTTTTTTTTAGTGGAGTGTAAAACATTCTTATCTCATTCTTTTCAACAGAATACCATTATAAAAGGCACGATCTTTTGTCACACCACTACTCGGTAACAGAATCACAGCTTGCCAGTTCCCGGGTCTTCCAAGGATTCTATTTCCATTGTGTTTTGTAGGCTCATGTGTCAGCAGTCTGGCTCCAATCCCAATAGCCCTATGGAATGATTAGAAGAGGACCCTTGGTCTTTCAGATGTTCGCTCCACGGCCAATGGAAAGAATGGCACGTAGGCTCTGTGGCTGCAAGATCCCTGCACCTTCAGACGCTGCTCATACTGCTCAAGCCGTTTCATCAAGCGGCTCACTCCCCCCATCCCAACACTTTACACTTTCACAGCTCTCTACAGCTACCTCATCTCTCCACAGAGCAGAACCAGCCCGAAATCTAAACTTTACAATGCACTGCATTGCAATCTGCGCCAGTATGTTCTCATGGGGTGGGGTGCTCTTTTTCTTAATCACAGGTGTAGGGTTACCAGATCCCCTCATGTCCTCCTCCTGGCAGGTGTAGCCTAAAAGTCAAGTATTGCCTGGCTTTTTGAGTGTCTTGTGGGGGGGTTTTTTTGGGGGGGAGACTGTTTTCACTACAGTAGTCATTCAAACTTTCATGTATTGTGACCTTGTAAATTGCCTGCTTCTTTTTTTCCCTCACCTGTCAACAGCCTAGATTTACATTATGTAGTCCCTGATTCCAGCACAGTAACTGGCTTCAATCCAGCCCCTAATCAACCAGCACTGTAGTCTGTAGATCACGTGACTCATCGTATGTTTCTATGGTGAAATTTGAAGAGTGTGTCATCATTGATTCTATATTATCACCGCCATATGTTCTTGAAAATACAGGTTTATTGGAAAAATATTGCAATTAAAAAACCAGTCTTTCTGATGCTGGATAAGGTAATTTCATATACATGTAGGCCTAAGAACATTTTTTTAAAGTTTTTCACTATAATTTTTGTCATGGATGCTAAGAAAGTTAAACAGTTAGTGTGTCTTCCTTTTCCCCCTCCGTGTCCTCCTTCACCTGTTCAGATATCTGGGATCCCTGCACAGGAGAAACCATCTGCAAGTGTAAACAAAACACTGCTCTCTGGTATAAATGAAGAGGTCTTAGAATTTTTGTTGGATTTTTGAAGATGGTTCAAGCTACTGAGGTGTAATATTAAAATATAATCTCTTCTGGTGAATTATGAATAAAATTAATGTATACTGATACTCAGTTACTGATAGTCAAGTGTACATAACATAGATACATTTCTGCATAAGGCTGAAAAAGCAACTCAGATGGATTAATCCTGAAATCAAGCACTAATCTAGTAGCTAGACTTGAATATTTACTCTTTCATATTAACCTGAGAATCAGAGCCAGGGGTTGTCAAACTCCGTCACAGCTGGAACTTCCTAAACAAAGAAACTGGCTTCCCTGTAAGATACTCATTTAGGAAAAATCATTGCCAAATTCAGCACAATGGAAAGTTCAAATTCCCTATGAGGTTTCATCATTCCTTTTTCAGCCTTACAAGACATCACACATTGTATCTTCTTAGCTGACTAGAACTAGGGCTAGACACAATATTCCAAGTCTGGTGGCACCATGGTGGTTTTACTGTCCCTTTCCTAAGGATCCCTGGACCATTCTCAGAAGTACTCTGCATGGAAGGTGCCTCTTGAAACTAAGAGCACAAAACACCAAGGATTATGCTGAGAAATGCCCCAAACAAAAATTATGTAAATGTTATAACCAACATAAATGACCAAAGAAAGATGCAAGAAAAAAATGACCATATGCAGGCCAGACCTACACAATTCCATTTGAGACAAGTAACCATCATTGTATGTCTGCAATATGTCTTGCAACATCAGGAGGACGTGCTGCCAAAACTAGGCAGGCCATGGGGAGCAAAAGCAGACTTTCTTTTTGTTGCAATTGACCTTTTAACTTTAGGCTTCAAGTCATAATTGCTTCTTTATATGTTATTCTAGTCTATAATATACCTTTATACTATCTTTAGGCATAAAGTGTATAGTTTTACCCAAACTTTACAAATTCTCATGCTTTTCACAAATTTTATATTCACTCTAGTGCATAAAATATTTTATTGTATTGGTATCATGATTTTACAGTTTGTGTTAGTGATTAAACCTTTTTAGTCAATTTTTGGCTACACTATTATTTCACTGAGATGGCTGCAATCCTGTTTTCCAAAGCTTTGTTTTGCTGGTTGATGACCAAAATAAATGAACTTGACTTGACCTGACCATCTTTCTTTGGTTTAAACTACACCAAAAGGGAAGGAAGGAAAGAAAGAAAGAAGGAAGGAAGGAAGGAGGGAGGGAGGGAGGGAGGGAGGGAGGGAAGGAAGGAAGGAAGGAAAGAAAAGAAAAGAGAAAAGAGAAAAGAGAAAAGAGAAAAGAGAAAAGAGAAAAGAGAAAAGAGAAAAGAGAAAAGAGAAAAGAGAAAAGAGAAAATCAAGGTTATGTTGGCTACCACTGCCATTCGCATTCCTATCAGAAATATGACTGCTCCAGATAACACTAAAGCAGAATTATCAAGCTTCTCTACTCATCCAAGAGCTAGTGCTACTTCACATCTGCCAGGGCAAAAGCAGCGCTGTCCGGCTGCAATCATGTACTGGGAAACACCCTTTGAACTCAGTCTTAATCCTTCCCATCCAAGTGCAGTGTGGTCATGGAAGCAGTCCGAGCCACGGATATGTTTTGTTTTGTCTTAAGGTTACAGTGTAGTCCCTGGCCATTTTTTCAGACTGATTCTGACCTCTGCATTGTAAACTGAAAGGCAGATATAGATAGATACTCAAGGTTCCAACACTTAGCAGAGACTTTGTGATACAGTGACAGATGCAGTGTATTAAAAGCATTTGAAAACCTGCCATTTGGCACTCAGAGTAACATCAAAGGCAAAGTCACTAATGAACGGCTGCAAGAGAGAAGCAGTGTTTCAACACAGAGAAAAGGCTATAATAACACCACCAACAAATCCCAACTCATTTACATTACTCTATATTAACAAGGGTTTTAAGATTCGGCACTGATTTCCTCCGACAAAAGGATCAGAACTACTGCAAATCTGACCATCACATTTCATTCCAGGGGTCTGAATATCTAACAAAATAAAGACAGCTATCAGCACAATCCAATCAGGGCTTCTGCACAACTAAAACCTCACTCTAACGATGGGTGATGCTACTTCCCACACTGAAAATATTTGCAGACAGGCATAAAGATTCGAGGGAGACCGACCAGAAGCCATTCCCATTCCCATAAGAAAGCCAAGAGGGTTCCGTAGACTGTGGGTCCTACCCTTCATGTCATTTGCATTAATCTATTGTGCTTCCTTTCATACATTTCCACTTATTTAACCTGACACAGGAACACATTTCCTAACAAGAAAATGACTCTGTAGAGGGCTGAACACCTTGTAAATGAAATAATCCAAGTTACTTGTTGTACATACGAACTAGCCTTGATAAATTAGCCTGAGATTCTGTAGCCCCTAAGAGGGTATCCCGGAGGCCGCAGACTGGGTTTCTCCCTCCATGTCAGTGAAAGCACTCCCATCCCCTATAGAAATCAAATGTTTGTGAACCTGCCCCACCACCTCCAAGACCCTTTGCTGGCACTCGTAACGGAAGCCTAAGAGAGACCTTCGTGCCAACCTTCTGTGCCACGTCTGATGTTTCTCAAGCCCCTCCCCCTTTCAACAGCTAGGAGCGGGAGAGGAATAGCGAACACCTCCTCCGCTCTGTCACACCGTGGCCAGCAGCACAGAATGGTTCAGCAGCCCCTTCCCCGAGGGTCCTCCACTGGGACTGAACGCGATGCAGCTTCTCTCATACCCCACGTGTGACAAGGCAAAGAAAAACCAATAAACCGTGGAACCCCACACAATGCACTATGACACCGCCAACTGAGCTAGCATTATCACATTATGTCCGCTGATATTCAGTTAATTAAATATGTTTGAAATTCCTTCGTCTCACTCAATTTGGGGAAACACGACTATAGTTTTGTGCTATGTTTTGTAGACATTCAACCATAGCATAAACTTGCTCATATAAGGCCTAAGGAGCCATAGTAATAACAGCAACACATCCACGTGGAAGAATATCAGTCCACAAATTGAGTGCTTTTACCTCATTTCTTTTAACAGCCCTGCCCTATCTCATAATTATTCCTGATAGCCTAGTTGAGAATGAAGGGAGAGTAAATGTTTTAGCAGATCCATGTCTGCCATGGAGTATAAACTTAACCCTCAATCATATATGATACTCTCTTAACTGCAATCCATCACGGATGACTCATACATGGAAATATGACTTTGCACAGATCATTTTTCTGAATCTAGTCAACCTACAACCCAAATGGAAGGAGAACAAGAAATCAAATACCGATAGGAGGTGGCGGGAGGGGGGGAGGAGAGAAAGAGGAGGAGAATGCTGATTCCTGAAACCCGTTTTATCCTCTCCCCCAGTGCAAGCTAAATATGATCAGGATGGCAGCATTTGACTGCACTCAGAGGACAGGTGCATCCATTCTGACAAATTTAGGAGCTCCTGCAACTGTAGATAAAGATATCAGACAACTTTATTCTATTGATTCACTAAGAGTGAGATAAAGAACATGAATGATGTACATACAACCAATTTCATTGTACAATTAAACATAAATTTGTCTAGAATGTATAATGGCACTTCAAATTTATGCTGGAAATGTGAACAACAAGAAGGGATATTTTACCGTGTTTAGTGGATGTGTAAAAAAGCAAGAAAATGTTGGATTCAATACAGACACTGATTCAGAGGATTTTAAAGATTAATCTACGATTACCATTGAGACCAGAGGTTTTTCTTTTGGGATTGATGGACAAACAGTTGAAAAAAAAGTCATGGAACTTTGTTTTTGTACATGATAACTGCAGCGAGATTATTGTATGCACAAAGATGGAAAGGTTTGGCAATACCCACAATGGAGGAATGGTTGGTGAAGATGATGGAACCTGCTGAGATGGTAAAATTGACTTCTTTGATCAGAGAAAAGACAATATCTACATTTATTGCTGACTGGAAACCACTTATGGGCTTTTTGCATAGAACAGAAAAAAATGAACTTATGATTTATGGTTTTGATGCTTAGACAGGATACAGAAAGAAGAGAGTTATGTTGTAACCACAGAGTAAGAAGTAAATTTATGATTGTACTTATAACTGCTGTAAAAATCAGAAGCTACTTCTATATTTTTTCTTTTCTATTTTTTCTTTTCTTGCACTTTTAGCTGTTTCTTTCTTTCTTTTTCTTTTCTTTTTCTTACTTTATATTAGTTTGTATTAGTTTTTATCTTCCTTTTAAAATATCTTTAATAAAATTATATACAAAGATGGATGGATGGATATTAGGAGCCCTGTGGAATTTAAAACAAAACAAAACAGAAACAGGAATCTAGTTTGAAAGACCCTAGAATTTTTCCAGCTCCTAAATGGTATATATACATGTAAAGTGCTTTGTAATATTTGCCTCATTCATCTGAATTCTCTAGAAAAATATTCTTCTTTTAGAACAAAATACACTTTAAAAGCTACAAGCACACCAATAAAACAGAAAATCCTGCATAATTTCAAATATCTTTGGTAATCAGTAAACCAAGGGATAGCATTCCCTAAATCAATAAAATTGGGTTTTGTCTTATGGGATGGTTGTTTGCTCCTTCCTTTAGATCAGTGCTGCCCAAACCTGTGTAAATTACCCAAAATTGGGTAAAAGGTTTTTCTTTGGGTAGGCACACAAACCCATTACCCAATCACAACAGGGACATTTAAATTGACTTAAAGTGTTTTACCTACCTTGGGTAAAAAGGACTTTCTGATAAGCAGTTTTGGGTAATGAAGGAAAAAAATTGGGAAGCATTGCTTTAGACCAATGGTAGCAGATACAACTTCTTCTCTCTCCTCCCCATCTATTGTTTCTTGTCTCGTGCCACCCAACTCATACAAAGCCACACCAGGAAAATGTAAATATGTGCTACAACTTTTTTAATAGCAAACCCAAAGCAGAAGACACATCATCTGTAATAGCCTTGAAATAAATGTATACACACATAAGTAAGTATGTATGTATCTGGGGTTAGACAGAAAAATATAAAGGCAATTCTGTAATCTAAAGATAGCTACAGCCATGAATGCTTTAAAATACTGGGATAGCATTAAATTAAGTGTCCCCTTAAAAGTCAGCTGGTCATGAATGAGATCTTCAAGTCTGCATGTCAATATATCCAAGTATCTCTGTCACTTAAGAATACACAGAGTGCTCAACACCAACATGCAAAGAGAGGAGCCATCTGCTTTATCTATAAATTAAAGGCTGGCATTACAAAAGAAATGCTGTTTTATTCTGAAAACTACCTTCTGGTGTCAGTATCCCTGAACACAGAAAATGTAAACAAAAGGGAAATGATTTTGAGAGTCTGCTGGGAGCAGAGGGGTGATCACAGCTGAGGCTACAGCCCTACTGAAGGCTTCACCACCACCACGTCACATCATCATCTATCTCCTATTCAAGAACATAAGTATATAAGCAGTGCCCTGCTGGATCGGACCCCTGGCCCACCTAGTCAGCAGTCTGTTTTCACAGTGGCCAACCAACTACACAAGAAAGACCCCCAGTCACCCAGCAGATGGCCTTCAAAGGCAGTCATACTGGCATCAAGGCTAATAACCATTGACATTTCTGCTTTCTTTACCCTACTGTAAATAAGAGTCAGACCTCTTCTCTTAATTACATCATGAGCTTGATGGACTGCTCATTCACTACTCTGCCTTGCCTTTCCTCTTTTCTTTGAAGCCATTCCCCTCCCCAAGACAGATGGCCTAGCATCGTTCAAACCAGGACTCTTGCTCTCTGAGTACTTTATTATACATTTTATTGTAAACCGCCCAGAGTCCCCATTGGGGGAGAGGGACGGTAATATAAATCTAATTAATTAATTAATTAAATAAATTGCTTCTCCCCCAACCCCCCATTTCATCTGGTTCAGTAAAAAACTTCTGCTCAGGAAGTGTGTGTGTTCAATTGCACAATCATTAGTACCCTTAACAAGTCTACCACATACATTTTTGGGTCTCTGAAAGTATGATGAAGACAGTGTGTCACAATGTGAATTGTTAAGAACACAGTTGGATTTGGGGTGGTAGCACAGGAAGAATATTGCCTTATGCTGTACATCGTTCCCAACATGTGGAAAGTGGACACAGAAACATGGAGAAATGGTACCATCAGACCAGCCCCCGTTTTCTTCCTCTCACACAATGGGTAATATATAGAACCCAGAACTATATCTTGTGTCTACATTGGTTTTCAAGCATTACGATGAAACACAATAAAGGTCCTGTCCAAAGGTTTCTTTTCCGCATTTGATGAGAAACCTATGACTGAGAACAGAGAGAGGTAGTGTGCTAACTCCAACAGCATCGGGAGGGCAACTCCCTGCAGCAAGAGGCATGCTGAACTTCGTCTAGGCTGCCTGCACAATTTACAATCCTGGAAAACAAGCATTCTTTAAAACTGAATCATCACAACATGCATATTTTCTCCGTATCAGCTAACCTTCCTCTCCTACAAAACCTCTTCTGTATCTATCTCCCAAGTTCTTAAAATCATCTAGAAGCTGACACATCTAGTGACCTCTCTATTACTGCAGATGCTGACTGCAGTCAGGAAATCAGAAGACGCTTAATCCTTGGGAGAAGAGCAATGACCAATCTCGATAAAATAGTTAAGAGCAGAGACATCACACTGACAACAAAGGTCCGCATAGTTAAATCAATGGTGTTCCCCGTAGTAACATATGGCTGCGAGAGCTGGACCATAAGGAAGGCTGAGCGAAGGAAGATCGATGCTTTTGAACTGTGGTGCTGGAGGAAAATTCTGAGAGTACCTTGGACTGCAAGAAGATCAAACCAGTCCATCCTCCAGGAAATCAAGCCAGACTGCTCATTTGAGGGAATGATATTAAAGGCAAAACTGAAATACTTTGGCCACATAATGAGAAGACAGGACACCCTGGAGAAGATGCTGATGCTGGGGAGAGTGGAGGGCAAAAGGAAGAGGGGCCAACCAAGGGCAAGGTGGATGGATGATATTCTAGAGGTGACGGACTCGTCCCTGGGGGAGCTGGGGGTGTTGATGACCGACAGGAAGCTCTGGCGTGGGCTGGTCCATGAAGTCACGAAGAGTCGGAAGCGACTGGACGAATAAGCTAACTAGCTTTAATGTAATCTATGTTTAGCGAAAAATATGTTGGCAATTCTTAGGTGCCAACATATTGGGATTTTTTTCCATCTCTTCTTCCCAGTCTTCCAAATAAAATTGCAACCCAATAATGTCCTATTAAGGCCAACCTTTTGAATCACAGCCTCTCTTCAGCCACCATTCTCCATCCTGCCAATAGTGTTGGGGCCCTAGTGACAGACTCCAGGAGACTCTGAAATTTTTAGGACATCCTATTCCCCATCCCCTGAAAACAGCTCCATAGGAACTCAGTGGTTTGTTTACTTAAGTAAAAAAAAAAAGTGTATCACAGAGTGACTGTAGCAAGGGATCCACAGGGTGTGGTAAAAAAACAAGATGGCAGCTGCAATGGTGTGATCAAAGCTCTGCTTGTTTTTTTGTGTGTTTTTAATGTTTTTTTTTTACCATATCCTATGGACACCCCTGGATAGCAGTCAGAATTTCACAGTAGTATATATAAAATGTACAACTTTTATTTGATAACAAATAAAGCAGCAAGATCAAAGTTTTGCAACAATAACATTTGGAATGAATGAAGACCAGCATCAGCGATACAGTCAGTTTAATTAATGCATCAGTGTAAGCACAGACTGCAATGGGATGAGATAATGAAGCAAAGGCTAAAGGGAAGAATCCCACTGGCTTCTCAGTAAGGTGTTTGTGTTTTGCAGACTGTGATTCACAAAAGCTTATGCAACAATGGATTTGTCACTCTTCGAGGAGCTGTTTGTTGTCTCCCTGACTGTAGCAACAGCAATTTTGATTTAGGTTTGTAATTCTGGTTACAACAGTGAGGTATCCCTTATTCCCATTAGCTTTTTGATTTGCCCATATTGTGAGAAGTGATTGATCAGTACTAAGCAGCTGGGTGCATATAACATGCTGAACATGATTGCTGAATTAATATGCTTTCTGGGTTTACACAATACCCTGAACCATAAACGAACTAAATGGACAAAAAGCTAAGCCAGAAAAAGATAACCAGATGCTAGATCTAACTGACTGGCTAAAAAATGTTGTCTGAAACCTGCCAGTGTGCAGCAAACTCTGTACAATAGGTTGACCATGGGTAGCATATCAACCACCTTGCACCCAGTGGAGCAGATAACGTCAAAGAACTACTGTTGACTTGATAAGAAGCAATGGATTCAACTATTCCAAATAAATGATCAGCAGCAACAGATGATCCCTCCAAGTTTCCCAGCTGATGTGCTTAGGGGGGCTTCTGGGTGGAATAATCCATGTGAAGATCGCTTCTAATCAGGGTCCGTGCAACAAGGAGACTCATGACCACTCTGTTCCATTTTCAGCTTCCCCAAATAGTATAAGAGGATTGGGGGGAGGGGGCGTCTCACCCACGCTCACAGATGAAGTGGCAATGTTGCCCATGTAAACAACCATCGAACAGTAAACTAATTCCTGTAGAAACTAGGACTGCAACACGGTGTAATAGGACACAATTCGAACACAGGGTGCGATGCACAGTGCACAGCTGCAGCAGGCCCTTACCTGTATCAGGTGGGTCGTGCACCAAGCATCACTCTTGGGCAACAAGGGGGCCTTTGGAGTTACTACAACATTGCAAGTACATGGCACTGAAGGTTATGGCATCGAATGGAAGACAGGCACTGATATATCACACGCGAGCTCACCTGGCAGGGGGTAAACCCAGCCCCGAGTGGGCAAGTCCAGGCTGTGCATATCCGCAAGGGAGAGAAAGGGGCATGGCTGAGAGGTCCCCTCGCTGGTCCTGCCCAGGAAGGGCGATTTGGGGGTCACCTCTCCGGCCATGTCCATCAAAAGTTGGCTGGTGGGTCACCACCTCTCCAGCCCTACCCATCAAAGAAGCAAGTTGGGGGGCCACTCGCTGGCCATACCTGTCAAAGCAGCCAATGCAGGGGAGGCACAATTCAGGGCCGAGGGCCTCTTTCGGGAGGGGGCCAGGTGCCCAGGTCTTTGCTTGCCCAGCTGTTGGGTGCCACGGGGCTCAGGGGCCCGGCGGGGCCCTGCTGACGCCAGAAGGACCGTTTGGGAGGGCGGGAGGGCGCCAGGCGACCGTTGACAGGCCCTTCGTGCACTCCCTTGACGGAGTCGCCGCCAGGCTGCCAACTGGCCCCGGGCAAGCGGGCGCCCCGGGCAAGTTGGCCCCGGGCAAGCGGGCGCCCCCAGGGGTTCAGGTGCCCGCAGTGTACGGAAGGGGGCTCGCCGGGCGGGCGGGCAGGCAGGCGGGCGCCCGCTCGGGGAAGCTCCAGCGGACGCTGGGCGCGGCGCGAGGACAGCAGCAGACGAGCCTAACGGCATTTCCCGCCCGGGCGCCGCGGCGCTCTGATTGGCCGAGGCAGCCGTCAACCACTCCCCGCTCCCGCCCCGGCCCGGGCCCGGGCCCGGGGCTCGCGCGCGCGGCTGCCCCGGCGGCGGCGCGCGCCTTCCTCGGGCTTGCGGGGCGGGCGGCGAGACCCAGGCGGGGCGGGCGCGGGGACGCGCGTCGTTCCCGACGAGCCCTTGTTTTGTGGGGGGGTTCCCCCGTAGGTGGCGGCCGTTTGCGCGCCTTTGCTCCTGCGCCCCGCCTTCAGACCTTCGCCTTCGCGGGGTTTTCTTCCCGCAGCTCGGCGCGCATCCTCCTCCACCCGGCTCGGCTCGGCCTCCGCCGCCGGCCCCGAGCCCCCCGCCCCGGCTTTCTCTCGCCCATTCCAGCAAAGCTCCTTGCAAAATACAAACCGCCTCTCCTCGGTTCCCACCCGGGAATTCGCCGCCGCCCCCCGCCCCCCGCCGAGCAAGGTGTGCGCTTCTGCCAGCAGCAGGGATAATTAATTAAATTGCAGATAATTGGACGCGAGGAAACGACAACAGCGCGTGTACGTGTTTGGGCCGGCGGGCTGAAGACGTCGGCAAGCCACCCGGGGGGCGGGGGAGGCAGCCCGCGCCCCTTCGCGGCGGCACATCAACACCCTGCCCGCCGCCGCCTCCCTCCATTGTCTGCAGCCGGCGAGAGGCACCGGCCCCGGCGCGGCGCGCGGCAGGGGTGCCGGAGAAGGGGCTCGCCCGCGCCCCGCACCCGCACCCGGACCCGAAGGATGCGGCGCTGCCCCCGCGGGGCCAGCCGTCGCCGCCGCCGCGCGCCCGCGGTGCACGCCCTTTCCAGCCCCCCGCCCCGCTCTCGCCTGTCAAACTGCGCGGTCCGCGGGCCGGCTCCCCCCGCGCCGCAGCCCAGCATCCCGCCCCACCCCCGGCCCCAGCCAATCCCTCCGTTCCGCCTGCTCTTTTGAACGCGCCCGGCGTTGCCTAGGAGCGGGGCACCGCCGAAGCGGCCCGCCGGGGCTGGGGCGCGCCGGGGCTTCCCCCCACCCCCCCGCCACGGGCCCGCCCGCGCCCGCGCCCTCGGGCCGGCGTCCCTGCGCTCCGCTCTGCAGACCGTTAGCAGCCGGGGGAGGCGCGGCGGCGCCGCTCTCCCACCCGGGCCCCGCTCGTTGTTTACGCGCAGGATGCCCGGGCGGCTCTCGCCCCCCAACCCGGCGGGAGGGCGTCCCGGGCGGCCCCGCGGTCCGCGGGCTCTGCCCCCCCGACGCCCGCCGCGAGCGCCCCGCCAGCCAGCCTCGCCGGCACGCTCGCGGCCGGGCAGGGCGGGCAGGGCTGCCGGGGGGCGCGCGCGAGGCGGCGAAGCGGAGGGGCTGCTTGCGCCTCGCCTCGCCTCGCCTCGCCCGCCCCGCGGTCTGCCCCGCGCCCCCCGCCCCGAAGGAGGGAGCGCCCCGCCGGCGCACGGAAGCGGCGGGGGCGCCCGGGGGCAGCCCGCGCCAGCAGCCGCCGGGCTGGGAGCCGGGCGCCGGCGTCGCCTCCGTTCGCAAGCCCCGCGCATCCGGAGAATAAAGCGCAAACTGTACCTGCGGTCCCAAGAAACAGCCAAGTCCAGACGAGGTCCGTGCTTTGAAGCATCGTCACCGGCCGGCTGCCGCGGAAGTGTCGCTGCATATATATAGAGAGAGACGTATCTTTATAGGCAGAGCTCTTCCTATTATTCTAGGATGGTATATTTTCCCCTTCAATAAGAACCTGGGCGGGTCGACACGGGAGATGCGAGGCAAGGAGGCGGGGGGGAAAAAGGGGGGGAAAATGTCCGGAATGGCGTGCGCGAGAGCAATAGCTCTACCTATGCAGATCTGCCTGTCTGTCTGTCTGTCGGGAGAGAGAAATTAGTGTTATTTTGTCCAGCGGCTTTCGAGCTGCTCTCAGGAGCTGATCAGAGAATGAGTGACAGTCCCAGCCTCAGCACGCGGGCAGGGCGAGAGATCCCTGCGCTGCCCCGGCTTTGGCGAGGGAGGGAGGCAGGGCGGGCGCGGCACCGCACTGTGTTCTTCCACCGAGACTGGCCACCGAAATAGTTCAGTGCAATAGGCAGCATCCAGGAGGATGGCGGGGCGGGGGAGAGAAAGACGAGGAAAAGCAGGCGCAACTGCCTAGAAAAGGTGGACTGGCTGGCTGGCGGAGGATCTGGATTCCTTCCCACTTAAAAAACATAAATAAATAAGGCTGGGTTTCCCCCTTCCCTTCCTCCTCCTCCTCCTTTTAATTTTCCTCTTTGCAGAAAAATGTGCAAATTTGCACGGATTTCTTTCTACTGTGGTTAGAAAAATGCCAGTGCATATTTTAAAAACTTGGAAGGGCTCTGTGTGTGTGTGTGTGAAATAGTAGCCATAGTTGAGGATGGTTTTCTCTCTCTCATTTATCCCTGAAAATGTAAATACAAGCAATGTTTTTACTTTATGGTCTATATGAAACATATACAACTTTGAACACATTAAAACTGGAGAACCCAAAGGAAAACCCAACCAGCTTGGCCAAATATCAAAGCCACAGCAGCCAAAGTTTGGGCTTGGGGTTGCAGAGATCTAGAAACAAAACTCAAGCAATAATGTTTAGAACAGCAGGGATGGGCGACCATGTCCAAATTAGACTCTCAACTGCTGACGTTGAAGAAAATGTCTGATCTCAAGACACTTGGGAGGAAAAATAGGGTAACCAGCTGGAGCCCTGAAGATAGATTTCAAAGTACTTGTTTTATGAAAGAGGTTCCAGAACAGCCTTGCCAGCCTGGGAATCTTCAGATGGATTGGGACTACAACTCCCAGAATTCCTGGCCAGGCTAATGGACTGCTTGTACATGGAGCTACCAAGTTGGGGAATTTCCTTCGACATTACCTGTTTCAAAATCCATGGATTTGTGCTTAGATATAGCAACCTAGGTAGAAGCAAGGTAAATGCTAGAAAAAGTGTCCCTGAATAAACAAGAGTTCTGGGTTGCTTCTGGAACCTTCATCCAGGAAGCCAGCAGTCTTTAGCACAGTGTTTCTCACCCTTGGCGACTTGAAGACGGGTGGACTTCAACTCCCAGAATTCCCCAGCCAGCATTGTCTTCAAGTCGCCAAGGTTGACAAACACTGCTCTAGCAGAACTGAACCAAGTATGCTGAAAACAAGTAAGGGACAGCCGTTTCCCACGGGCGGTCGACTTGGTTTTCCTACGCATAACAGATCCTTGGATTCTCTTCCAACTCGGTGCCGAAGAGTGGCAATGAAAGGCACAGAACTTCCAATGACAGGAGTTAAGAGGGACCGGGAGCTAACCAGAAGAAGAGTGTGTCTGTCTTCTCATTTGTGTCTGCTGGAAGGTAGAACAACTCCATATGGCCCATCTTCTTAACGTACTTCAGAAACCAAGACGTTTCACTCACGACTAAGTCTTGACATCTTCTCATCCAAGATGCGTTTGATAGCCAGCAATCAAATGAGATTTTAAGGAAAAGATTAGCTACATCCATCCGCGGGGTGAAGTATGGAAAAGCAATGTGGCTCTCCTCCAAAAATTTAATTATTTGAATGTATAAGCCTTTCGACTCCAATGGCCTTGGATGCCCAAAACCAAAGTATTGTTTGGCGCAGTTTAGTTGATCCTGTTTTATCTCAGTCCGGCCAAGAGATCGATTCAGAAAGGGCCAAAGGCACTTCCTTTTCCACACAAGCGACCAGGGCTTCTGCTTGTAGCCATTAATGCAAAAGACCGAACCGGGCTGCTCAGAGTTGGAAAATAATTCCTGTGAAAAGCCTGAAAGTCTGCGGTACGTACAGTACCTTTGCAAAAAAAAAGTCCTATCTTACTTGCAGCTTTGTTGAAACCATGGCTAGAAACACAGTCTTCAGAAGTTCAGCTCAGCCTGTGCGTTTCTGTCTCTCTCTTTTTAATTATTCAGAGAGCCACCCAGGAGAGGATCTGCGTGAAGATTTTGTTGTGGTAGTCTCATAAAAGACAAAATTTAGAAAGGGAGAGGAAGACACAGAAAGAGAATAAATTAAAGGTGCTTGAGGTTGAATTAATTGGAGGGAAGCGGGGAACCCAATTATTTTCCACCAGTAACTTCATTTTGTCTAAAATACTAGAAAATACTTCAGATGAAAACGCCCCTTTGTCATAACATGCAACGTAATTTGAGATGATTAACTGTTCTTTCTGTTTAAAAAGCGGCTTGAAAATGCAGGTAATTGTTTGCTTTTTGATTGCCAAGGGAATAATCAGAACTGCAAGATGGCATGTCAAAGAGAGCAGACTGACAAGTGTAAACTAATTTACACATCTTATTAAACATAAATTATTTTAAAAAAGCAAAATAAAAATAAAAATCAGAGAGGGAACTGTATAAATAGGCAAAGCACGAGGCCAGCTGCACGAACTTTTATCTCCTGCTGAAATACTTCAGAGCACGTGAATGGGAAATCCAAATGACACAACCTTGTTCATATGCTCCTAATACCTCTGGTGAGATCACCACCTTATTGCTGGGGCTGGGATTTGCACACTGCACTAAGCTCTAAGGCTGTTTCTGTGGTTTTAGCATGCTGTGAAACCCAGCCAATTGTGGCCCATAAATCATGATTTATGGCTTAGAACAGAGTCTCCCAGCCTTGGCACACACTCCTGAGATGTGGACCAACTCCCAAAATTCCAATTCCCCCAATTGTGGGAACCTAAATCTGTAGATATGGAAGGGCACAATGGTTGGCTTAGCACAATATATAAACCAAGATAGTCATGGTTAAAATAAGCTATGGTATAATGCAAGATGTGGATTGTCCCCACTTGTACTTAGTTATAGCCTAGCTTTCAGGTTTCTATTCATCACAATCCATGGGAGCAGAATATCTCCAAATATTTTCCACCTTCTAGCCTTTTCAGCCACCAGTAGACAAATAAGAGAAAGAAAATCCTAAGCCATCTGCTGCTCCCCAACCTTCTTCATCCTTCTGACTGTTATTCATGGGAGAAAAATGCATCATTACTTTGTTCGTACGGTGAAGCTGCTGGCTTTCAGAGTGGGTATGACAGAGGGATGGTTCCCAGCTAGCTGACCCTTCCTCAAGGGTCAAGACGTTGGCCACAATGATGTGATCAAAGTTCTGACTGGCTTTAATGGGCATCGACTGCAATGTTGTGGCCACCACCTTGACTTTTTTGATCACACCTTGTGGACACCTCTGTACAGCTTTGTGGAGAGGGTTTTACTTGTCACAACTGTAGTTAGTGTAACTTTTTAGCCAGGAAGAACAGAGGGCTTCTGAAACACAGACCACCTATTAACACTCCTTTTGTCCATCTGGACATATTTGTTTGTTTATCTAAACAATCTATGTAGCCTCCCAGCTCATGAAGGTGACTCCTGGGGGCATGCAGAGATTAAACACCAGAAAAACAGTAACACAGTTTGTAACATCAATATTCAAAAACCACGCCAGGAGTCAAAAAACCCGTTCCCTCTCAAATCACTACAACAAAATTAGCAGACAATGGGGCTTGCTTAACCTCCTGGCCCAAATGCCTGTGAGAACATCGAGGTCTTTAGCATCTTGTAGAAGGCCAGCAGAGTTGGGGTCACCTGGATCTCTGGGGAGAGGCTGTTCCACAGAGCAGCCGCAGCAACAGAGAAGATAGGACTCCTGGGTCCCACAAGATGACATCATAAAATAGATGGACCTGGACCATGCCCACCCTGCTGGTTGTGTCAGGGCAAGCAGAGACAATCAGAGACAGGTGGTCCCACAAGTAACCTGCCCCTGCATCATGTAGGGCTTTAGAGGCAATGGCTATCACTTTGAATTGTACCCAGCATCCTACTGGGAGCCAGTACGGATATTGGAGAGAAGTGTTCCATGGGCACACCTTGGAACACCCCAAACTGTCTCCAGTCTGCCCTGTGGACCAGCTGTAGCTTCCAAATGCTCTTCAAAGACAGCCCCATGTAGAGCACATTGCGGTAGTCCGACCAAGAGGAGACATAGGCAAGAATCACTGTGAATAACTCATGCTTTAGATCTTACGAACACAAATAAATGTGGATTCTCACAAGTACCCTCCATCATGAATCTGGATATAGTGAGTTATTCAGCACACTTTGGTTAAATAAACTAGGCTCTAGTCAACCTTTCTGAACTTGATTGTCTCTCACAGGACCTTGGATTTGCAAAGCACGTGCTCTACCACCGATCTGGGTTCCCTCACCACCAGCCCTTGATCATTAGACTTTGGGAAAATTCCAATGATCACTGGTTGTTCAGAAAGGTGGGAAGGGACCAAGATCAGTGAAAGAGCATACACTTGGCATATCCACACCCCAAGTTTGTTCCCAAGAGCCTTCAGGCAGATCTTGGACAGTCCCCAGCTTAAAAACCTGGAGTGTCACAGCAATTTAATACAGACAGAACTCTGCTGGACGGGAGAGGGATCCCACCTAGTACACGGCAATTCCTTGCAGTTTGGGGAGACACAGCAAATAGGAGCAGTTTCTGAATCAGACATTTCAAGGATTGGTGCCCTGCAATTACAGCTCAGTTTTTCTTTGTGGCATTGGTGTCAGAGGAGACCACTGGCAACATCAGCTGTCAAACCTCAGCATGAGATGAAAGAATAGGGGGCATTACTTCCCTCTTGTTGGCTGAGAAAATTGCTTCCTATTCGTACCAAAGCGATACAAAAGTTAACCGATCCCATCACAACAAATGTGATGCAACAGCGCAGAAATAAAGCTGGTGTCTTGACAGGAGAGACATCCTTCTTTATCTCTGAAAGAGGCAAACATGCATCCCATTTTTCACCCTACCTTCTACATTTCAGGAACTGCTTTAAGTGAGCTGAGACAGGGTTCAGTTTTACATATCATGCTAAGCCAAATGTAAACACGGTTCAGAGCAGCTTGCGTTCCCAGCCACACATTATTTCAATAAAGATCAGAATCTGGACCCTCCTCTGTTGATGGTCTTTAGATGGCCTCCTGTTTCTTATCCATCTAGATGGGAGGCTAAACCTTAGCACCCAGTTTCGTACAGGTAGTCCTCACTTAACAACCATTTGTTAGTGATGGTTCGGACTTACAACAGTGTTGAAAAAAAGACTTACAACCGGTTCTCACACTTATGACTGTTGCAGCACCCCTGAAGTCATGTAATCATGATTTAGGCGCTTGGCAACTGGTTCGCATTTATGACCATCGCAGCATCCCATGGTCCTGTAATCACCATTTTCAACCTTCCCAGCTGGCTTCTGGGAAGCAAAATCAACGGGGAACCATGTGATTCGCTTAACAACCACATGGTTTGTTTAGCGCCTGTGGTGATTCACTTAACAACCACCACAAAAAGGTCAGAAAATCCAGTCAGATTCACTTAATGCTTCACTTAGCAACTGAAATTCCAGGCCCAATTGTGGTCATTAAGCAAGGGCTACCTGTAAAGACTGTTTGCTTAGATGTGCTTCCCTCTATAAATTGGTTCATTTATACCTTTAGTCTCTCTAGGTCTACCGAAGGACACCCCAATGTAAAATGATCGATCCAATGCTTCTTTCTCAGGTTATTTTCCCAACAAAATTCATGCACTTGGCATCAACTCCATTGCAACAGGTGGCAAGCGTGTGTGGGACCCTCAGCGCATGAGCAGCTCTGCTCGACTTCACCCACACTCAGAAGAACTGTAAAGGCTTGACGAAGCAACATGAGAAAACTGTGGCCCATTGTCCATTTTCAAAATAAAAGTTTTCCATGATGTTAAAATGTGTTATTTAACACTGAAATTACTTGGTTTTTCAAGGGGGATGTGATCTGGCTACCTCGACTAAGAGCATAAAGAAGTCCCTGCCTGGTTACGCCCACAGTTCACGCAGCCAACATCTCTTTTCCTACAGTTGCTGTGAACAACTTGCCCTTCTGTTATTGTTGGAATCATCACTAACTTACTCCAGGGAGTTTGACCGGAGTGTGAATCATTTGGTCTGGGCTAGATGCTCCTGCCCCAAGGTTAACGGCCAGCAAGCCGCCCAAGCCACCTGCTGGCGCGGGGAGGGGCGCCTACCTTTGAGGGCAGTGGTGGGGAGGAATTAGAGGCTTTTGTAATTTTGAGCTGCAGAGCGCGTGGGAAATGCCATTCGCAACGTCCACCTCGTATGGAACGCTACACTCCATTAAACAGTTAAACGAGCAAAGGCTTATGGACCGCCATTGAGTGGATGCTTGAGCATTCTGGTCGTTACGTAGCATCTCCTCATCAAAGGAGTCCGATGCCAACATCAAATAGATTATCTAGTAATTTCATGGTGGCAGGAAGTTCTACACCTACTGTCATTTCACAAACCGAATAACCATTTATCCAAGGCTGTATCACCGTATATTTGAACACACCGACCGTCTAAAAGTGTGATTGTCTAATGCTGTTGGAAATCGTTTTAAATTTATTTGACTGTTGGTTGACCAATAAGGAAAGATAATCAATAAAACATGAGCAGAAACTACAAATAAAATAGTTCACCCGTTTTCAAAAGTACAGATGGCAAAGGCCATTTTGAAGGGGGTTCAGCATGTATTCTCAGATACGGCTCTGATATAACACGCACAGGCATTATCCAAAACAGAAAAACAAATGTTCCTTCCTACAGATTTGTTTTATTCATATCCAGAGTTAATTCTAAAAAACAATTGTACAGATCATCTGTGAAAATATCTTTGTGGTAGCTCCAGCTGGATGGAAACTATCTAAAACTCATGTAACACAACAACAATATATTCTATTTAAACACCACCTGACTCCCAGTAATGCTGGGTGGTTTACAAATTGATAAAAACATTTAAAAACATGGAACAATACAAAAAACACCAAAACAACACAAAACGAGGAAAGAGGATCAACAATCCTCAACAAGAGCTACCTGGTAGGGTTGCTAGTGGGATAAGGATTCATGTGAGTGGGCATGAAGGATAAAAATGCAATACACGTTATGGATTTTTGCTTGTCCTAATGCCTTTATTTTTATACAAGAACCAAAATCTGGCAGATCTAATCTCAGTGCCCCCGGAGAACCAGCAAGCGTTCCTTGGAGGGCAGCTATTAACCGCCTTGGATTTCATGTTGAATGAAGAAAATTACATGCCACTGAGCAGCCCTCCTGCATTGCCCTAGAAAAACCCCACCCAAAGGCAGGCCATTGGTGGGGAAGCATACAGTCAGCATATACTGATGAGGCCATAAACGACGGGATTAAAGATACATTTGTCCCTTTGCCCTGAGCAAATCAAAAATCAGAATACCCAAATGAGCCCCAGCTTTCCATTTTGAATACATGTAATCTTTCCCAGACTTCTGAGTTTAGAACATCTCTGTTCAGATGTTTTTAGAGAATTAGGTAAGACAAGTAGTATTAGCTGGTGTCACAAGGCCAATAACATCAACGTGTGGAAGTAACATCTACAAACGCGTGATTAGACTGACTAAATCAGAGTAGAACTTCTGTGCTGTCTCCAAGGACAATCTTATGATCTCAGAATTAGGGATAAATGAATCTGTCAAATTTGATTCCATTAAGTTGCTTATTTTTTTCAGCAAAGGTCCATTCTGCCCCATTTCTGCATCAATTTCCATTCTTTTCTCTTTGTTTTAAGTCTGCAGAAACATTTGCAGAGAAGTCTGCAAAGACTGCAGAAACAGGCATTCCCCTTCATATACATTTAAATTAATTCCTTCTCTTCTTGCATTTTAAACAATTTATGTATACAATTGTGTAAGTATTTTGTAACTGGTAAAATGCCTTGCAAACTCTTGGAAAAGTGGGGAAATGGACACAGAATTATGTTTTTTCCCTTGCACTACTGAAATTGTGTTTTGCTGATTGCGTTTTATTCCAGATTTTATATGGGTGATATTATTATGTAATAATAATAATTGATTAAATTTGTATGCCACCTGACTGTTGGGTGGCTCATAACAAATTACAATGATATCAATAAAACATAAAGAATAGAGAGAAAAGAGTTATACAATGATGTGGGGCGGGGTTTGTATGTTTTTCTCCTAATTTAGAGTGGGAGAATTATATACCACTCAGATTTGGTTCTAACAGGACAGCCAGTAAGCAAATAAATAAAAGTAAATAAATAAATAGAAGTAAATAAATAAAAGGACAGCCAGTAAGTAAATAAATAAAGTAAGCCAGTAAGTAAGTAAATAAATAAATATTTGAGATGTGCCAAGTGGTAAAGTTTGCCTTAAAATGCTTCTCTGACTTTACCCAGGTTGTTCATCAATGGGCCATAACACTGACAGACATTCCTTGTTAGTCCCCATGGTCTGGTCTACTGTTCCTGAACTTTGCTTATATGTCACTGCTAACATTTCCCCCAATATTTAACCTCTATGAACAACCAAGCTTTAAAAAAAGTTCAACTTTTTAAAGCTTTTTTTTTTTTACCGATTACTCTGCACCAGCACTCATGGAGACTTTTCTTACACAGAGGTAGATGTTTTTTGTTTGCCAAGCAATTTAATCAGATGTCCTCCAATTTGTCAAATTCTGGGAATAATTTCTCTTTACTCACACGTGCCACGTAGTTTTGGGCACTACAAAGCAGAAAGCACCATGGAAGCATGGGACAAATATCTAGAAGATGCAGACAGCCTTGTTTGTTATGGCATCCACTGTGTTCAGATGCAAAGACCATCTTGTTTCCAACACCTGCAGAATTTTAGGAAGTAGTCTATTCCAGGTTGGAACTGCAGCAGAAAAGGCCATGCCCAGGTGGGTCCTCTGCAAGCTAAAGCAGCCTTTCTCAACCTTTTGACCCTAAAGGAACCCTTGAAATATTTTTCAGGCCTCAGGAAACCCCTGCACTTTCAGGCTCAAATATAGGCCAGAAATCCCAAAATTATTATATTCATTTCATGAGTAGGCCTGCATAGATGCACTTAGTGTTCTTAAAAATAAAGAACGAAAGTTACCTCTCTAATGTGAAGTTGCCCAAGTTTGAAATAATTTTTTGAATAAATTGTGATCTCCCAGGGAATCCCTAGTGACCTCTCATGGAACCTGAGGGTGCCACGGAACCCTGGCTGAGGAACCCTGAGCTAAAGGACTTTTCCGCTGATAATCTCCAACAGGGTACATTTCTGAGTACCAGATGCTGGAAACCAAGAAAGGAAGTTGTTCTGGGAAGCTTGCAAAGACTGTGTAGGCATCAACCTGCAAATGCGAGCTATTAGAACCCAATCCCCAGAATGGAGGGGAAATAAAACATTTATCTACATACATGGAGTGCTGTTGGAGTCCCACTAAGTCTTCCTAAGGATTAGGACACATGTTGGCTACTGGTTCATCGCTCGGCACAACTGGTCACTTTTCAGCAGGATCAAAAGTGGTGCCTTCCCCCCGTTCCTTTGCCCGCCATATTATCCATGCTGAGTGAAGGGCTTTTGATTTTTCTGTACTTTTCAGCAGGCTAAACTAAAGCTGCTTTAATTGGATGATTTTTACCAGCATGGCTTGTCATTATTATTTGGCACAGCTTTCAGTGTCTGTTTTAATACAAGAAATTGTGTTATTTTACTACAAGAAATTGTGTTATTTTTATGATTATTGTAAGCCACTCCGAGAGTTTTATTGAGCGGAAAGGTGGCATTAAAATATTCGTTTTAAAAATACATGAATAAGATACTCTACTCTTTAAAGCCACCATTAGATGGGAATTTCTCTGCAGAAGCCCCAGCATGTTTTGCTCAATAATCTTTCATTAAGCCCTGCACAGCAGGCACCCCCACCCGAGTGCCCCCTGCAGCAGATTCCCCTGCTGCCCAGAGCAGAATGCCACTAGTTTAGTTTTCACTTATGATAATGCCCCTACCCAAGCTGCTGGGCTTCACGCACTGTGTCAATGCTTTTATTCCATAAACCACAGTTAAAAAAACCATGACTTAGTGTGACGTGTGAACCATGCCTATCAAAATCGAGCCAAACAATCAAACAAATAAAAAAAAACAAATAAACCACATTATTTGCAAATGGCTACTGAGCTACTGACACTTTATATTCACACAGCCTGTTTTTCTTTCCCAAACTTGTAGGGGGAAAAAATCTTTGTATATTTGAACCAAAGGTAAAAGTTGCAAAAGATCGAAGATATTAAAACCAGAAATATTAACAATCTAACAACTTCAAATCCCAGCCAAAACTTTCCTAATGTCCCAAACGTGGAAAGAAAAGATTCTTTTCTCACTAATGGATCTAAAATGTAGAACCAAGCCTTTAAAAAAATTATGTTAAATAACGTGCCATGTTGAGAATGTGGAATAGATATAAACCCAGGATGTGCCAGAAAACACCTTTATGGATCTCAGCTCAAGAAGCATATTATAGAAGAGAAATGGCAGATAAAGATAAATGGTTGATGTACCAAGACTTAACTGGAAAACCATCAAGGGGAATTTAAGATCAAATCAAGAGAACAATTAATAGCAGAAGGATATATTTGTCAATGGTTTTCCCATTCAGAGTTATCAGAAAGATTCAAAATGGATAAAAAGACTTGTGGTATGGAGCAAAGTAAGTCAGAATTTGAAATACAACTGTGTACAGATGATGAACATGTAATTGCTAAAATGTACAAACATTTGTTGAAATTTGAAACAGAGGAAGAACAGGTTAAAGAATGCACGATAAAGTGGGCTAAGAATTTTGGCTATAATGTACAGATGGATCAATGGGAAAATATGTGGTTAAAAGAGTTAAAATTTACATTGTGTTATGATCTCAAAGAGAATTTTTATAAATGGTGTATCATTGGTACATGACGCCAGAGAAATTATCTAGAATGTATAAAGGCACTTCAAATGTATGTTGGAAATGTGAACAGCATGAAGGGACATTTTATCATGCTTGGTGGACATGTAAAAAAGCTAAAAAATTTGGGATTCATATACATGGTGTGATACAGAGGATTTTAAAGATCGATATTCAACTGAAGCTGGAACTTTCCTTTTAGGATTAATGGAGAAACAGAAAAAAGCCATGGAAGATTATTTCAATATATGATTCCACATGAGCATAGCTCTACATCCATCACATTCTGTGGCCAAGTGTCTTCTGCTGCTTCTGTGCATAAGCAAGTCCTCTTTGAGAAATGTCAGTCCTCTTCCTCAGCTTACTGCCTTTTGTTTACAAGGGCTGGGTGGGAGATGAATGCTGAATGCTGCTTGTTTTGCCAGCTTTCGTTCTCTGCATTTATATTTGTGCCTTAGCTAGTCTCACATTTCCCCTCTCTGTTTTGATGTGAAATAAAGGAGAGAAGATGAGGAAAAATGGAAAGAAACCAGTAATTCAATAGACTTTCTCTCACACACCCATAAGGAACAAAAGCTGACTAAATACACTTTTATATATTGAATTCTATATTGTGTTATCTGCCTTAATTGGCAGCTATTGTTTTATGTGGGTTTTTTTAGGTTTGTACAGCTTTTATGTTTTAGCTTTGAGCCCCCCACAGAGCACTTATGATCTAAAATGGTGGGATGTAGATATTTAAAAAGAAAAATTACTAATTCTACATCTGGGTTAAGAAATAAAACCCTAAACCCAGAAACAGGAAGCTTTCAATTAAAGGCACAGTTGTTGCTTGAAGGGTTGGCTGTCTACAGCCTAAGGATTAATACTGGAATTACATTTTCTTTGAAATTTATCAGTGCCAACTCAGCCATGGTTCTACCACTGACAGTACTGAAATAAAAACACATTACCTGCCCTTCCAGCTGTTGGCCATGGAATTAAGAGAGATCATGCTGACCTTTGGCTTCTGGGCTGACCCATGTGGGAAAGTGTTTGAATGACAAATTTTAGAAAAATGGGAGAGCTATCAGGAAATAAGGGCAGGTACATACAGCAAAGAGTTTGTGTATTGAACACTTACAAAAATTACTGGTTGGCTCTTACAAAAAAATTATTCTACATCTGCTGGCCACCACTCAGCCATTATGGACTGCAGAACAAGGCTTACAGCTCAGGATATGAATCTAGCCAACTGAGGATTATTCAGTAAACTACAATTTAGCACAATGCATGAACGCAGCCTTTTGCCTGAGAACTTGAAAATGGTCTCCCCTTCTACAAACCATGCTATTATTCTTTTGGCTAGCTGTTATAGACAGACCCACTTATCTGCAAAGAGACAGATGTGATTCATACCCTGAGCTAAGCCTCAGCTTGTTGAATGAGCCACACTTGGTTTGGATCATACACCCTAAACAATAAAGCATTGTTTGCAAATCACAGGACTGCCCAAACCAAACAAACCACAGTAGACAGAGCCCAAAGTGTGAACCAGATCTTTCTACCTGAAAGGATGAGATAGTTAACTTTGAAAAGTTATTAATAAATCCCCAGGTTGGCAGTTTGGATAGCAATTAAAAGAGCAGCTGGGGATGGGAGAAGAATAATTAAGAAAGGTCATACCAACTCATCTGGAGAGAAAGTACAAATGAAGATGGGAAGTAGGTTGAACTGCCCAGTCCTGGTTTCCTCTTCCAGTTGACTTCCAAAACAAGGGTTGGCCTTCAGCTTGATATGTTCTACGTGTAGGTTAAAAACACCATTTGCTCTTTATTCAAGGACAGTATAGGACTGCCACTTGAAAGGAATGTGATTTCTGGATTTGGCAGCTCTTCCTGAACTCCAGGCAAAGCTTCTCAGAGACAGTAATCGGTAAATCTGCTTTTTCTTGGCCCATATGCCTTGAACAGGGGAAGGACAGCATGGTTGAGGGTTTCATTTACTGAGCTATTAATGAAACATAAAACAGATGTGTGAAACACTGGGCAAGTAATAGGAACTCTATTATATATTATATTTATCTGCCGAATCAAGGGTTTAAATGCTCCAAAAGCACAAAGGGTAGATTGATTAAAAATGACTGAATGGAAGATCTCATGGGCGAGTTAAAATCTAATCATCTTGTACAAAAATTAATTTAAAAAAACCCTCTTGTAGAAGCTAATCAGCGTTATTAGGGCTACTCAGGATCTGAAGTAAAGGTTTCTTATCTACTCAAAGTTAGCTCTTCACCTTCCCTGGAGACCTCGTGTATAGAATGTGGGTTTCTAGAGAGAACTGCAGTAGCCAGGATGCAACCTCAACAATGTGGTTAGACTACAGGTGGTTCACGGAGAGGCAGAAGACATTTAAAAAGCAGTGGAGCTTAACTCAATAATAAGGAGAACAAACACACCAATTTGTAGAAGGACTGTGACTGAACTCGCATTGAAGACTCTGCCCACATCCAGGACTTCACTGACTTGGATCACTGGTCCACCAGCAGCCAATTCAAGGAGAGCATAAACAGTGGTAGGGACATGTACAGTTTCCAAATGTTCACATCACTCTATTTTTACCTATCCATTTCCCCTCCAGCAATTTGCTATTGAAAAAATGGGATGTGGTACCTGTTTGGGAGACATTTTCATTTTTATCAGCTAGATAGACCAGTACTCCAAGTCTTCCTTCCTACACACACAATAATGTGTCTCCTTTTAATTAAGGAGATGATGGTAGTAAATCTTAGGCGTTCTAGACTAAGAGCCATATATATTGGCCTGATCGCATGGACTTATCTGACTTTTCATAAGTCTGCAAAAGAAAAACACACTCTAGTATTGATTAGACAATTCATTATGGATTGCTCTGTACAAAGAGATAAGGAAGGTGGGTTCTGCCTAAATATAGAACAGAAAGAAAGGAAACACGATTAATCATATCAACTGTGTCTTCAATGTAGTTTTTAAATATCTAGTTTAAGATAAATTTTCTATCAGACAATGACTTCCCAAATGTATTTGCTGCCCAACTACACACACATGCATGCATTTGAAAACTGAAATGCGACATTCAGTTTTAACATACACATTAAGGAGGGACGTTAGAGTTCCTCATTCATCATAACAACCAGCACAGTTCTCGGAGTTGGATCTCCAGCTAAATTAATACAGATCTGAGTAATCCATTTCTTCTGGGAATTGCTGCCTAGGCCTTATGGGTGCTGAAATCTAAACCCCCTGAGAGCAGCAGCTTGCCAACCCCTGATGTCATCATTATTTCTTCATCACAGGTGTCTGTTGCCAATTTGTGCATTAGTCTGCTAGCTGAGAGATGTATAGACTGGCTCTTACTCAGAAGGGATTAGAGTTCTCCAACAAGAGGGAGGTAAAAAGAAAAGCCATGGATCAATGGACTTAATATATTTATATCTCCTCTTTCTACCATGTTGCTCAAGGAAGTATATATGCTTTTTCTTCAGGCAATCTTTTAAGGCAGAAGAATCTAAAACACACAATGACTGATCCAAGGCCATTCTGTGAACCTGACAGTTACCAGCCCTTGCCCAGCTCTCTTCTTACCATACCACATTTTCTGTGTTGACAGTGACACCAGGAAAGAGCAAATAACCAATAATCTTCTTCTGCTGATGGTAGCTAGCTTCCCACAACATGCAAAGCCAGAACTATATTATGGCTTGATGCAGTAGTTGAACCAGGTTTATATGTTCATCCCCATTTCTTTGGAGAAATGACAGGATTAGAATTAGGTAAACAAAAGACATTATCATTTGACTGGGCACTTTCCAGCTCATCAGAAATAAGAAGCAGGCCTAATTGGCTGTAGGCTACAGCAATTAATGTTGTAGGCTAGGAAAAGCCATAATCTCAGCATAGGAAAGAAGTTGGAGCCTTAGGCTGACTCCTTCCAGAACAATCTTTTCAGAGCAAGGCTAGGCCCAGTTTTCTTCCACTAGGACTGATTTGGTGTCTGAAAATATTTCGGGGAACTTTGATTTTTCTACCACTTCCTTTAGCAGCCAGCAACTTCTCTCCTAAAACATGAAGTACAAGAGATGAAAGGGAACATTAAATATATTAGAAAGACACTTGGTGACTGCCATGCACCCCAATAAGCCCAGGATGGTTTGCCTGCTGCTCAAACTCCTTTCTTATTCAACTCTCAGCTAAGCATTTTCTTCACCACAAACCGCAGGGAGATTTGAGGCTCCCCATCCTGGCAAGCCTGACCAGCTAAGAACTTGTGATGCTTGCTTGCTCTCTGCTAACTCGTCTACCCTTTAGGGTGGCCTATGCGCCTAATGGCCCTGATCCTGCAAAGGAACCTCTCTGCAGTCACTACCAGCACTTTTAGGAGACGAGAATGCTTCTCTGCAAGGCCCTTGTCTTCGCCAGAGTCATGGCAGCAGCTCAGATTCTGCTGTCACATCTATGATGTTGCTTAGCAACCCAGCTCCATGCACAGTCCAAATGCCAGCGCAGAAGTCAAGCTATGTAATGGAAAAGCCAGAGATACTTTATTTGCTGCATTTATATCAAGATGTGCTAAGCAGCACGGATACATGGTGGGAAAATGGAAGCACTTCATTGAGCATCTGGGCCGAGCTGGTAGCAGCCTCCCAGCTCTTGAAACAGAACAGTTGGGAAAGAAAGCAGGCCATGCAGAGGCTTGGATCCCTTCAGGGAGACTTCTTCCATTTGGAGTGACCAGCTGTACCAGGCTGAGAGCCCTCTTTGTGGGCATCTAGATGTACAGTCAACCACTGTCCAGAGTCTAGCAATTCAAGACTGCAGGGTGGATGTAGGGACTGGTGCATCTAAATGCTGCTCTATGTAAATAAACTCCTGAGGAAGGAAGGAAGGAAGGAAGGAAGGAAGGAAGGAAGGAAGGAAGGAAGGAAGGAAGGAAGGAAGGAAGGAAGGAGTCAGCAGCACATGAGAGGCTCGGAAGCAACCCACATGCACACTTCTAGTTTACAGCTGAGTGTTCAAGTAAACAAGGTCGCAACCCCTCACTCTGCTTAGCAACTGGATTCCTCTATACTTAGACCTATTGCGTGCTGCTGCTTCTGCTGGAATAGTTTTCTTCCCAGGCTGATGGTAGGACCCACTCTGTCTCCCCAGATGAGTTTTTGTACTGCTGTTCTTGCCACAAAAACAACATTTGTTCAGAGAAGCACTGAAACGTCACTGGATCAAGCGAAAAGCACTC
Organism: Candoia aspera; assembly: GCF_035149785.1. Taxonomy (NCBI): domain Eukaryota; kingdom Metazoa; phylum Chordata; class Lepidosauria; order Squamata; family Candoiidae; genus Candoia; species Candoia aspera. The sequence goes on from NC_086161.1 coordinate 2,325,988, forward strand.
ATGCAGAATTTTTTCTTGGCAGCTACAGCCTAAATCTCCGCAGAATGAGCACTGAGCGGTTAGGGAGCCAGAGCTGCTTTTTTTTTTTTTTTTTTGCTTGGAGATAAGCCTTCACTTCCAGACCACCTTCCAGAGACTTCTTCATAGCTCACTAGATGAGTGTTTATTAAAACCTCAGGAAATACTAATTCGCATCAGATGAAGACTCATTGCCATCGCAGTTAACATACCTTCTGTTAGAAAAAGGAGGAAAAGCTATTTTGGGGGAAGGGATGTGGCTGGATCACAATCTTTTACTGTCATCAGTGGGAATCCCCCCTTGCTTTCCTTGGTGTCTCTTCTTGAGAGAATATTATTCTCTGTTATTATTTTCTCAAATGCCAACCATGACATGCCAACATTTTGAACTGATCAGGCACAGCTGAGGGAGTAGCCCTTTTCCCTGCTTTGTTGCTGCCTCAAATTATTACACAAATAAGCCTGTGTTGTAGCTGTCCATGTCAACTTACATCCTTTTCATCCTTGTTCTATTAAGTTTATATTCAGGAGCCCAGGGCTCTTTTTAACATTTGTGGGCTTAAAATCATAGCGTGTCGGGTACTAATGCAAAGGAGTGTCAACATGGCAATCATAGCAGTCATTTCTCTATTTTCCCTGGCAGAGGCTATCGCTCATGGGCCTGGGGAGCTGGCAGAGACAGAGCCCTGCATCATCAAGGCCATTCCATGGAAGAATGTTGGCTGAGTGTTCATGGTACCCACAACCTTGTCCTCAGCATCTGGTTCTTAGGACATCCAATAAAAGGGCTTTAAAACACGCACATAGCATTTGCCAGAGATTCTGAAATTCACCTGTTGCATTTCTGAGGAAGCCATAGTGCCACAGATGTTGGTTTATAAAATCAAATTAGGCAAGGAAAAATGTGCAACCGTGTCTAGATTTTAGGAGATGGAAGGCTGCAGTGCTAAGCCATTGCCATGCCAGGCCCAAGAAGATGCATTCCTTACACGCCAGAAAGTTTGATTGGTAAGGATCCCTCTCACTTTAGCCAAGCCCCATTTGGTTTGTTGGGATGACAACTCCCAGCTGACCTGCTGGCTGTTGATCATGCAGGCTGGGAAATCTGGGCATGGCAGTCCAAATAGATTTGCTGCTTTGTCAGCAGTGCCAATTAGTTGGCTGCTAAGGCCCAATGGCACTCACAGGGCTCCACAAGGCTTGCTCCTTGATAACTGACCTTCTCTGTGTTGGCTGAGCTCAATTCTTGTCTGAGAAACCTTTCCATCCTGGTGAGTCAGCCCTGCCTAGCTTGGGCTATGTATGGGGTAGACCCATTTCAGCTGCCTGCCCTCTCTTCTTGCATGCCACATTTCCAGGAGCCAGTGGAATGACTCATGATAAGCTATTCTTAAATAGCAGTTTATGCTTTGGGGGGGGGGGTCTCATTTCCAGATGTCAAGTGGGTTCTTCTTTACACATGAAGATCTGAAAGACTTGCGCAACACTGTGCTATGCCCCCCTCCCCATCTCCACCAGCTCCCCACTGAAAGCTGTGGGGAATCCAGACAAAGCAGAAGTAAAGTCATTCCATAAAAGAGAACATCTTCTGCATCCTCCATCATTTAAATGCACTCTGCATATTAAATTATGTGCAGGTAGTGCTCCTTTCAGGCACATGCTTTCAACATCACAATACATCATAAGATAAATGCTCAAGCATTTAAAAAAAATCTGGCAGGAAGGTTTCTCCCACCCAAACACCGATTTCCTTTTTTTAGCAGGTGAATGTTCATTTTTATCTGGGAAATAACATATTGAGACTTCTCTTTTATTTCTTAAAAACAAGGGATGTTTTATTAAAATCTTATCATCTGGGCTTCCCTACGGGTTGCAGGGAATAACCCCAAAACAGTTTTATTTTATTTTTCTGCAGATGAAAGAAAGATAAGCAGCCTTTGTTACTTGTTTGACTAATGCAGATGGGGTTTCAGCAAACTAATGGGATCCTGCACCAACTTCCATCTGCTCAAAAAGGGAACGCAATGCCTGCAGATCTTTTTCCTGTTGCTGAAACCTGTTGCTGCCAGAAACAGGAGTTAGGAAATTAGGAAAAAAATCATGAAGGGCTTGGCAGAAGGAGTAAGTCTCAATATTGTCCAGGCCACATTTCTGGGAGCAATAATTGTAGAGCTCTGAAATGATCTACAGATCCACTCTTGAAAATAATGCTAGCACCAAAAGGTCTTGCTGGATTCATTCCTAGATGAGATTCCTGTTCCCTGATATGGGCCAAAGAGATGTCCGCAGCAAGCTGACAGAGAAGTCATGACATCACAGAAATTATAGAGTTGGAAGGAACCACAAGGGTTATCTAGCCCAACTCTCTGCAGTGCGCAGAAAACTCAATAAAACCATCTTCAGGAGGTGGCCATTCAGCATCCTCCTAAGAAGCTTCTACAGGTGAGAACCCACAACCTTCATAGGAAGATTATTTCACTGTTGTACAGAACTTGCTGTCAAGAAGTTTTCCCTTATATTTAAATGAAATCTTGGTTGCTGCAAAATGTACCTGTGGGCTAAGATTTGATCCCCAGGCAAGGCTAGGAAAGTCTCAAGTCTGGAAGCCTTGGGGACCCGCTGCTGTCCAGGGTAAGCATTAGTGAGATGCTGAGATAGCTGGGCCTAAAGTGAGACACAAGGAAACACAGTTGCCTTGGATTCTTATCCCCAGAATCGCAAGCTCATGGAGGAAGCCAGGCCAGGGTCCTTCAGCCATTTGGTGCTCAGGGAAGGTCAGGACCCTGGACAGGGGCAGAGGTGCAGGTTCAGCCACCGGGGCTAATGTTCAGGACCATGGGCAGCAATCATGCAGTTGAGACGGAAGTAAGAGGCGCCGGCTGCGAGAAATGTCTAGCAGGAATACATAAAAGTGTCATATTTAACCAAATCTGGATGCTGCGTGAATCTGGTGCTGCAAATCTCAAGAAGGATTTATGGATTTATATCCTCTGATATCCTGAAATCTGGTTCAGAGCCATGACACCAAATGCTCTGTGGCATAGTTCTCTTCTGTTCTGCTGCCTGAAACAGCTTATGATTGTTTAGGGAGTGTCCAGAATTTAGGTAGAATTTAAGTAGTGCCCAGAAACAAATAAGATGTTATGATCATCCCTAGTCAATCAGATCAAACAGAGTCTGTGTCCAGGACTCCTGACACTGGGAGTACAATAGAATGTGACTCCAGGAGTTCCCAATTTTTATTTACATTTGAAGTAAGCTAATTTGGGCTGTCTTTTGCAATAAATTGGAATTTGGTCTTTGCACTTACTTTGCAGTGAATTACTAAGCACTACAGAAATGGTAGGGAGACAGTGTTGGTGTCATACCCAGCAGAGGGAAAGTCTTTTTGAAGAAAAACATGCTCCCACCACCACCGTCACCCATTCCTTTCTGGTTTCTTCCAGGCATCGTTTGAGTGCAAGTTGGTAAAGTGAGGCTGGACTAGAGATTTTTCTTTGGCTTTCTTTTGTCCCTGTTGGTGTTCTGCTCATTATTCCATAAGATCTGCTTTTCTGCAAAGAGAGATGCTTAAGACAAGATGCTATTTGTAATCAAATGCAAAGCAGGAAATGAAGCCCACTCACAGGATAACAAGAATGCCACACAAGGGAAACAAGAAGCCCTTATCAGGGTGAAGACAGCAATGTCATTGTTTCGGGAAAGACACTTTTCCCTCTGCTGACTGTAAAAGGAATTTATCACTCTCAAAGTGCTAAATGACAAGAAGCAGGATTCCTGTTACTTATGAAACACTGTCGTTAATGAGATCCATTTCTTCTGAGGCCAGGATCATTCAGCCAGGCTATGACGTAGGCGTGTGGCAGAAAAGAAGAAGGGATCTTGGTGAAATCCTGAAGCCCTTTGGAATCCAGTGCACCTCGTACTGTACATGTTTTTTTTTAAAATCCCACTTTATATTTCTTGGCATGGACTTAAAACATCTTCAGAAACAGTAAAGGTGAGGAGGGCTGTGGCATCTGAGAACCTTCATTTGTCAGATGGTGACAGGTCAATTTTGAGAACGGAGCTATAGGTGTAGACCTTGACCTTTGTTGAAAATTAAGTCATTAGCAGAAGAGGAAAGATCCAATTTACTCTAGAATGTCAAAACCAAGAAGTACAATCTTACCCATAACGTTTTGTTTACCTGAACTGTGCCATGAAGATACGTTTCACATTCTCATCCCATATGTGTTTGTGTGCGTATGTGGCATTTTCCTGGAGAGTTTATTTGCCTTTGGGTGTTCCTTAAGGTGAATGGAAAGATCCTATCACAGGAAAGGGTGAAAACAGTGCCATAGGGCCTTTCATCAGAGACTGTTGTTCTTATTAATAACTTTCTGGCAAATCACACAAGCCAGCCTTTCTCCCACCCCCCTGCAGCTTCTCAAGAAATGAATCTGTTGCACTTTGGCTGGCTCTCCCTTGGCAGTATAGAAGGAAGAGAAGATCAACCCATTTGTTGGCACTGGAGAACATCACAGAACCTCAGTCTGTCTGAACAAGTCAAAACCAAATAGCCTCCACATTTTTCTCCTCCTCCTCCTCCTCTTTGATAGTTACTTATATTGTTGTTTTAATTTTTGAACTTCGTTTGCTGCCCAGACTCACTTTGGCAAGAAGGGCAGCCTTATCCATCCTCTTTTATTTTACTTGATTTCACTGCATTAGTTTGGTAGCCATCCCTGTTCAGGCCACAAAGGTAGGTTGTGAATTATCAGATCTGTCTTTCCAGCTGTGACTTCCTAATGTCCCCAGGTCTTATTAGCAGGGAGGGAGAGTGGGTGGCAGACACATCTTATACACACATGTGCATAAATAGAAATGCACAAATAATGTGGCCCCATAAGAAACTGCCTTATTTTAATGGGCCCACGTGTGTTAAAATGATGGACATGGACTAGATATCATCATTTCAGGCAGAAATGTTTCCACCCCTATCTGGAGAGGATGGGGATTGAATCTGGGACATTCAAAATAAAAGTATCTGTATTATTTATTTATGTATTTGTCAAATTCATCACCGCCCATCTCCCACTCAAGGAGTGACCCTGGGTGGTTTACAGTAAAAAACAACCACAAAGTAATATATATACTGTACAATAATATAATATAAATAAACAATAAAATATAAATATCCTAAAATGTAATAGAATCCAGATGGCAAGGTTTTCTCTCAATCCGTAAGCAAAACAGGGCAATTCTAGGGAGCTTAGTCATGCCCCTAAGATTAAAATAGAACTCTAGTCCTCTTGGTTTTGAATCTGCTATATACCAAATCAGATTGATTGATCGATCGATCTATCATTTTTATGAAAGATTTTTAAAAAGGAGGATAAAAACTAATACAAACTAATATAGAGTAAGAAAAAGAAATCAGACAAAAAGCTAACAGTACAAGAAAGGAAAAAAGTAAAAGAAAAATAGAAAAGAAAGAAAAAAGATACAAAGAAGTAGATTCTGACTTTCTTTACAGCAGTTGTAAGTACAGTCATAAATTTACCTCTTACTATGGTTACAACATAACTCTCTTCTTTCTGTATCCTGTCTAATCATCATAAGTTCTTTTTTATATATACAAAAAGTCCATAAGGGGTTTCCAGTCAGCAATAAATGTAGATATTGTCTTTGATCAAGGAAGTCAATATGGTGAGCTCAGCAGGTTCCATCATCTTCACCAACCATTCCTCCATTGTGGGTAGTGCTGAATCTTTCCATCTTTGTGCATACAATAATCTCGCTGCAGTTATCATGTACAAAAACAAAGTTCCATGACTTTTTTTCAACTGTTTGTCCATCAATCCCAAAAGAAAAACCTCTGGTCTCAATGGTAATTGTAGATTAATCTTTAAAATCCTTTGAATCAGTGTGTGTATTTGGATCAAAAATTTTCTAGCTTTTTTACACGTCCACCAAATATGATGAAATGTCCCATCTTGTTGTTCACATTTCCAACATAAATTTGAAGTGCCTTTATACATTCCAGACAATTTCTCTGGTGACATATTTCATAAAAATTCTCTTTAAGATTATAGCATCCTTTCAAACACATATTTTTCCATTGTTCCATCTGTATAATATAACCAAAATTTTAAGCCCACTATTTCATACAATCTTTCATTTGTTCTTTTGTTTCAAATTTCAATAAAAGTTTATACATTTTAGCAATTAACATGTTCATCATTTGTACACAATTCTATTTCAAATTCAGTCTTACAGTGTTCAATACCATAAACACTTTTGTCTACTTTAAATCTTTCTAATAACTGTAAATAAGAGAACCATTGACAGCTATGTCCCTCTGCCACCAGTTCTTCTCTTGATTTTATTTTACGTTCCCCTTGACAAAATTCTAGCATCTCACGATAAGTCAGCCATTTGTGTTTGCCTGTTATTTCTCGTCTACAAAATGCTTCTTGTGCTGAGAGCCACAAAGGTGTTTTCGGGCACAACCTGGTTTGTATCTATTCCATATTCTGTATACGGCATGCCTAACATAATGATTTTTAAAGTCCACATTGACCTTGACTTGTATCGTGCCACAAACACCCATGCCACCCAAATCTCGGGTCATGTCCTTCTAACTCAGAAAGCCTTTTGTTTCTCAGTACCAAATCGGATCCTTGATCCATCTAACCACAAGCTGCCCCGTACTGACCCGAGTGTTGTTGTTGTTGTTTTTAGTTTTCCTGACTTTCTTTATAGATGCCATAGATCAGACTTTGGAGTTTTGTGTGCAAAGCAGATGTTCTACCTCAGTAATTCACAGGCTGCTGTCGATGGCCTACTTGGACAATCACATTGTTCTAATATACTTTTTAACTTTTGACCTCTTACCTTTTAAATTAGAACAACGGCAGCTGCAAAGATGGGGGGGGGCTTTTAGTATTGGCTGGGGAAGAGGGAGTGTTACCTATATGATCCTGTCTTCACTAGTGAAATATTGTGAAGTTAAGGAACTAGTCCCTAAGGCTTAGAACAGAACAGTTACCTGCACACTGATCGACAAAAGAAAAGTGTTCCACTGCTAATCTAACCTTCCGGAAACCCCATGGGTTCAGCCAGGTCAGGATAGGAATATAACCTCCATTGCCCAAGCTGGCATATCTGGAGTTGTAGTCCAACATACGTATTTTGAAGGCCTCAGATTGGAGGACCACCATAGGTAGCTGAACTGAATGGGCCAGTGGTCTCAGTGAGTAAAGGATTTCTTCCTTGATACAAATGATCTGTGGACTTTTCATAGAGGGTTATGAATTAATGCACCAGTTTTTACTTTGTCCTGGATCAGCTCATTGTTCAGGGTGGATCAGCACCTACTACTCCAATTTGCGGTGACTCTCCCAGATCTCAAATGTGCAAAGGGTCTCCCATTTCAGTGAGACAGGCTCCCTCCTGGACGAGACACCCAATATTCAACTGGGGACAATACCTTATGTGAAAAGAATGTTCTGCATTGAGGTGAGCTCTTACCCTGTGGTTTCTGCTTAGCTGCTGAAGGCATATGTGAGGGATTTTCTTGGCAGAATTCGAACCAGACTTCATCTGGCTTGCGTCCGTGAAGCCAAGCCCAGCGCATCGGCATTGGGCAAATTTCTTGGGTTTACTGCCTGAATTGGAGAGAGAATGAAGGTTCCTCGGTTATCAGTGCATCCCAAATATGCCGCCGGCAGGCATGCTTTAGCCCAAGAAGAGCCAGCATGACAAAATAATTCAAGCTAGTGGGGTATTTGGGTTCGGATCTTCCCATCAGATTACGGAGCTCACTGGATCCCTCCCTCTCTGCCTCACCTACTTTACAGGATCGTGAGGATAACGTGAGGAAGAGGAAGGAGCCAGGCCTTGAGCTAAGCGACTGGGGACATGAAGAAACATTGCAGTCTGTTGCTGAACACAGCCGCTGCATGGCTACGGAAAGCAGGGCCTGTAGTCTCACTACCTCTGTGAAGCACTTCCTGCTCTGCCAAAGCATTGCTGGTACAGATCTCTTCTAAACTCTTCTCTCTCTTTGTCTCTCAAATTTGGATTTATGCAAGAGGAGGAGGAAGAGAGAAGAATCTGTTTAATCTGTAGTCAATTACTGGCTCAGCTTTTGTGGGAAGCATCCCCAAACATCTGAAGGGCATATGCAAAACCTTTATTGGGCAGAACTGTGGATCACGCTTTGCTCCCCAAAATTTGTGGGCAATGTGAATGCTAAGCCATCTTGCAGGGTGGCCGAGATTTTACCCAGCAAGCCGTCTGCAATGGTAGAACCTTCCTGAAATGCAGACTTGTATAAACAGTCAAGCTCAGCTCCAACCAGGGAAAGAGGGGTGGGGAGGGGATGCCAGGGAGTACTCTTAGAAAAGTAGGAAAAACCAGGAGAAAGGAATGGGTGGAAACCAGAGAAAAATAAAATTTGACTGCATTTACACTCAATCAAACTACGCTGCATTAATTAGGAAATACTAACATGAACATTTCTTCCTCCACCACCACTCCCCACATTGAATTGTTCTCTCCTTCCATCACACGCAAATTACAATTTAGCAGCAACTTGTGGGGTAGTCCTTGCGGCTTCACCCACAATGGAAGGGAGCTTATAGAGGTCCCAAGTACCTTGAGGTGTCTGGCTGGGCACATCAGCTGTCAAAAAGCGGCCCTGGGCCCCATTATTTAGTGACACGTCAAGGAAAAGAAAGGACAGGAGAGGAAGAACAAGAATACAGTTTCATCGTCTGTTTTCTGCAGATCGGTTTCTGGTTAAGAACAGAATCCCACTGTGTCTTTTCAGGCCATTGCAGCCGTTCTCAAGATACCTCCTTGTTACCCAAGCGCTGAGTTCCTTCCAAGCAGCATTTCAGGCCTTCTTGCTCTGCCTCCCAAGATAAAAAAAAGATATTTTTATGGTGTGAACTGCCCAGAGTCCCTCTGTTTGGAGGAGATGGGCGGTTACAAATTCGACAAATAAATAAATAATAAATTCCAAGTTCCAGTGCTATCAACCTCCCCCCTCCAAGGCAATGGTGTTTTCTGTGGTTCTGCAGGACAATCTTTCCCCCAGGGAGAAATAGATTCCAAAATTCCTGCAAGAAGTTTATATTTTCTTTTGTCTGTTAATTTTTCATTGGAGTCCAAGTGGAGGGCAGCCAAAAGATCCTTCCAAACATCTGGGCCTACCTTATGCTTGGATTAAAATGAAATACAAATAGCACTGCAGAAGAAATTTCCTCTTTCCCCCTCCCTCACAGTGCTTAGAGTGGTTTCATTTGGCAGGCAGGGAGAGGGGGGCATATTTTGTGACAAATTCCTTTTCTACAATCTATCTGAACATGCACAGAACCTGCACGGAGAGTTGATGGCTGCCCAGAGGGGACGCTTTCTGCAGAAGCATCAAGATAATTCAAAAGAAAAACTGCCCCACAAAATCAGAACGGGGAAAGAATGGCATCTATTCTTGCCCCGTCCAAATGTCTTATTCATGCAAGAAAATGGCAGAAGAGCTCCATGATTCTTGAACCTAAAAATGAAAGGAAGTTCTGTTCAGAGAAGATGAAATTAGGATGCTAATATTAAGAAATGTTACCAGTGAAGGTAGCTCGGCTACCAGGAAAATGTCTTGATTTTAGAGAGAGAGATTTTCTCTGCAACTGATGGATGGATAGGTCCTCTGCAGTGGGTGGATGGATGGATGGACGGATGCACAAACACTCAGACATGTATTCGTTGCATTGCATAGAAGAGGCCCTGCTCCTTCCCCTTCTTTCCCCCTCTAGAGATCCCCTTTGGAGAAACAAAAAAAGATGCTGGTGCCCTTTCAGAAGTTAAATGAAAGAAAAGAGAGTTGCTACTGCCACTGCCTGGTAAGGGATGGGAGGAAAGAGGAAGAATGGAAAGAAAAAAAGAAAGATTATGAGAGAACAAGCTGCAGGAGGGGAAAATGAGGGCTGGGTGGACAGAGGAAGAATGGGGTAGGATGCCCAGTAATATAGATGACTAAGCAGAGGTCCTCATGAAGACCCCTTTAGCATCAATGCCCCCACCAAGGACAGAATCTGTATGCCCAAGGAATGCCTCAGTGGTTCTGCAGGCATCTCTTATGCTCCTGTCTATCCAACTGGGTGTTGGAAAGACACACAGAGGCAAGCTGGTTTCTTGCCTACCCAGCAGAACTGTTCAAATGGAAAAGAATCTGGGGATGTGGGAAAGGAATAAGATGATGTCAGCCAAGGTTACTCCATAGGGCAGCCAGTATTTATTTTCCTTAGCTATCTGAATGATGCATTTCAGGGGAAAAAAGAAATGAAGGAGTCATAGAAGCCAAGATAGTGGCTGCTAAGACTGGGGTGGGTCCTTCTGTTTCTTGCTGAAAAGGGGGAGATGTAGGGATTGGCTGAAATGGCAATTACGAGAAAAAATGCAAACCTCAGAGGATCTCTCCCCACGTGCCCCTAACCATGGCACAAACAAACCTCGGAAACTGCTTTTATCTTCTGGGTCACCATGAGGTCGTCTCCATCTGCTCCACAGCCTGAGAGCAAGCTGCTTTAAGACAACTTGTAGAAGACCCCCCCCACCCCAGCAATGTGTTCATCCACCTCTCCAGAAAGTGTTAACCAGGGAATAATCTGGAGGGGGGGCAGGGAGAGGGATAAATTCTAAAACATACAACAAATTGCATTTTCACACTTGATTCAAAAACAGACTTATAGCTTGTTAAAACAGCCTCAGGTTGATTCAGAGGCCTCCTGGAGAAAGAAAAAGAGACAGGCTTGATCTCTGGCGAGTCTCCAAGGACAAGGAGTTCCACCGTGGTGGGAGCATCTGAGAACACCTCGCTGCATTCTTTAGACATTCAGATGAGACATATGGAGGAAATAACAGCACTTTCTTCCCACATTCCTTGCTTGGAAAACTTTTGATGTACCCTTAAAACATCAGACCTGTCTCTGACTGTCCTCTCTCCTTACTGGTGCTACCTGAAATGAATTGTTTCCTCCTGCTGCAAAGCAGGGTTGGACCACTTGGAGCAGGCAGGGTGATGTTTTGGAGGTTGGGGGCTGCAACTGGGTTTCTCAACCTTCCAGAGGGCCACAAGAATTCATTCAGTGATGATGCAACATCTGGAAGGGGTGGGGCCTATATGAGCTCATTTTTTGTTGGGGGGAAGTTTGGAGTGAGAATGGGAGTAGGAAGACTCTGGGGGTCAAATATTTTCCACTGCCACTTTTATGTCCCCCAGAGGATCCCAAATCCGAATGCTTCCATTCTGCCACCTTGCTACTGAATTTTGACAAGGCACTCTGGGATTGCTGGGGAATGCAGGCAAATCATGGGCCACAAGTGGTCCACCCCGTCTTTCAAGTCAAAAGGTAGTTACGATACAGAAGAAGGATATGATCTCTAAGTGCTGACCTACCAGAGATGTACACCCCACAGAGAAGCCAATTTCCTTAGCATGGCTGGCTCTACTGGAGCATGTTGCTTCCTCCCCCTGGAATTCCTCCCCAATTCAGCCCTCTGGAAAGTCAACCCATGCCAGTCTTCTCACTCGATGCATGTGATGTAGAAATGAGACATGCAGAGAGAATGCATGTCATCACTGTTGTTATGGCAGGGCTGAGTCACCTTGTAAAAATCATGGAGAAGTCATGAGGTTCCAAGAATGTGCAAGCCATCTCTAAAACACACCGGACCAGGCCTCTTCAGGCCTGTTGTTTTGAATCATGTCTGACAGCCCATTCAAGAGAGCAGCCATTAAACTGGCCCCCGAGTTACATCCTGTGGGGTTGACAGTGGGGTGCCTACCTTCCCACTGGGCCAGCATGAAGGTTCTCAAGATGTTTGATGGTCGGTTGCCACCCCGGTCGCTACTCTTGATAGGGGCACCTTAGACTCCAGACTCCACTTACTGTAAGTGTCAAGTAACTGCCAGCAATTGATGAAGCTGCAGTCTAAATATTCTCTAGTTAACCTATTAGTTTTAATTACATAGTGCAACCTCTTATTATGTAATCTTAGAAATGAGTGCTCCATGTTTGCAGGAGGGGCAGCATCTCTGTAGCCCAGCCTCCGCTCCATTTCCACCTCCATTTTAACTCCTTTGCAAATATTTGGTGACAAGTTTAAAGTCTTGTCAACACAGCAGGAACAGCAAGAGTGGCTGTGGGAACAGTGGAAGCCTGGGACCAAAATCAAAAAACGAGAGAAGTGTAACAAACCCTGACAGGCAGGCAATTAGGATAAAAAGCGAAGGATCATTAGTATTCATTAACTGAAACAAGGCATCGACGGCCATGCAGCTGCTGAAGGAGATGCTAATGCGCACCAGATGTAGTGCAACCCTTAGGTATTCGAGTCCTCCAGATCTGCCAAGTGATTTCTCTTATCCAGGGTCCCACTGATTCTGCATGGCAATCGAAGATACGACTATTCTGGACCTGGTTGGCTGATGGTGGCTTTGGCCACGATTAACTAGCTGAGATATAAAAAGTAGACTTTGGCAAAAGAAGCTTTGCTAGTTGCAGCTGGAGATCTTCCAGGCCATCTGAGTGTTCACTACCTATGTTCTGCTTCACAGGTGGGACTCCTAACCTCCTCAGCACCTATCCTCCCACTCTTGATAGACTCCACCTTGTGAAGCTCAGTCTCTCACTCCTAGAGGACTTCAGCAAAGGAACTTTTTTTCTCAAAATTCCACTTTCAATGGAGCCAAATTCGTGTGTATCGTAAGACCCTGTTGTGGTCTGTCCGGTAGCGTCAGACATGCAGAGTAAACCAGGATAAGCCTTGACTCAGAAGATGTTGCTGAAGAGAGATCAGGAGCCAGAGCAGAGGGAACTAGGGCCAAAGAAAACACAGAGGTGCTCAGTTAGGTCAATTGCATGGCTGCATTTATTTGCAGACGGAAGTCCAATGACCATTCAGTGGTCACCAGTTCTGATGCTGTCTGTCAAGCCACTGCCAATGCTCGTGTCTCTAGAAGATACTTTGAAAGTTATTTTTCCATGATTAAAGTAGCTTTTTCTCATCTTCTAAACCTTCTCAAGAAAGAGACTTTTTTTCTTCAAGTAGTCTGTCTTTTAACCGGGGTAGAGAGACTGTTCACATCCTGAAAAGCTAAAACTCCAGCAGCATTCAAAGCTGGTGTCTTTCTCTTTAATGGTGGCATTTAGTCCAGACGCACCAGATGGGCCTGAGACACTCAGGTGGCAGGTGCTCAGAAGTGGGAAAACCCGGCCTACTTTTGCCTAAACAAGGAGCCTGCATCTCTCTCTTTTTGGGGTCTTTTCATCTCCCAACTTTCCCTAATGAGCAAAAATTATTACATGAAAGGGGAAAAGATAGCAGTAAGAAGGCAGTCTGAAGCCAAACAATTGTTCCTGGTTTAAAGTGAGACAGAAAGGCTCAGGGATGCCTGCAGATGAGCCGGAAGCAAGGGAAAAAAATCAAGTGGATATGAGTGCAAAGATGAGAAACTAGCTGTTAACAGATCTTGTTAAGAACTGTGGTTCTCCATTGCTGTTCACTGCTTCCTATTCTTCTTTTCCAGTTTGGCCTAGTGGTTAAGGCAGCAGGCTAGAAACCAGGAGACTATGACTTCTAGTCCCACCTTAGGCATGAAGGCCGGCTGGGTGACCTCGGGCCAGTCCCTCTCTCAGCCCAAGAGCCAATCAGGTGTGGTAGGAGAGTTCTAGTCCCGCCTTAGGCATGAGAGCAGGCTGGGTGACCTTGGGCCAGTCCCTCTCTCAGCCCAAGAGCCAATCAGGTGTGGTAGGAGAGTTCTAGTCCCGCCTTAGGCATGAGAGCAGGCTGGGTGACCTTGGGCCAGTCCCTCTCTCAGCCCAAGAGCCAATCAGGTGTGGTAGGAGAGTTCTAGTCCCGCCTTAGGCATGAGAGCAGGCTGGGTGACCTTGGGCCAGTCCCTCTCCCTCAGCCCAACTCACCTCCCAGGGTGGTTGTTGTGGGGAAAAGAGGGGGAGGAAGGAGTATTTGGCATGTTCGCTGCCTTGAGTTACTTACAAAAAATAATAAAGGTGGGATAGAAAATAAATAAATAAATACATTGTTTTAAATAATGTATATGTTTTTAGTTACGAAAATATGGTTTTCTAGTAACTGAGAATTATAGCTTTACTTGGTCCCATTCATTACACTGGTATGCCATGAAAGTTATCAATGGATATGTGAGCCTACAAAGGAGACCCTCTTAAGATGTCTTGGCTGGCTGGGGAATTCTGGGAGCTGAAGCCCACCCATCTTAGAGTTGCCAAGGTTGAGAAACACTGCTCAACCACCACCTCCTCTCCCTTGGAGGCATGTCCCTAGGGAAACTGGGAGATGGTGCGACACGCAGTGAAATTGCCTTGGCCTTTGTGTCTTTATGACACCATGAGTGGCTCTCCAGCGCAGACTTTTCTGAGATAGCCACAACTTGAAACCGAGGCTTACTGTTGATGGTGCTTCTCCATGCATTCAAGGCCTCTGGGGCGAATCTGTGTTGCAGCAAACCAACATTAGACTTCTAACTCAGAAAAAAAGCCAGCCTATAAAGGCTGCAGGAGGTGGTAGTAATGCAACAGTATCTTCAGATATTTTCACTGTTCCTCACTTTATTTGGGTTTTGGTGGGGCTGAATTAACAACCAAGTGGAGGTCTAAGGCAACTATTTTACTCTTCTCTTTCTTCTGCACAGAAGTGAAAAATTGCATTGCTGAAGGTCCTGGCTTGAGCACTGTAGCCTGGGGGGGGCGTTGTGCTGGGGACCACAGAAAAGAGGCTGAGACCATGGAAAACAGGTTGCCCAACCCAATTCTGGCAAAGTTATTTTTTCTTGCTGGGTTGGTTTTTGCCATTAAACACACCGAGATGACACAGACTGAAGAGAGTTATGACTCACCTGGAGCCCTGGATTTCAATGTATATTCTAAGTATCATCATCACATGTTCCCTGAGCTTCTAAACATGTGTTATCCCTAGCAAGGGCTGAGTGCTGAGTGGTAGCCTTCTCCTGCCTTTTACAAAAGGGACCTCCGTCATAATTCTAATACCAGCAGTATTTCCTGCCCCCACCCCTATCCCCCCATGGGATCTTTTCAGTATACTTGAGCTATATTTGAACATCTCTCTCCAGATGGCTTAAGCTGTTATGTGCAATTCTGTGACCTGTCCTTCATCCCAAAGCAGCCATGGAGAAGTTTCACCAGAGCACAGCAGCTTCCCCCTTTCATTTTTGTTCTTATTATTCACTTCAAAATTGCCTTGCTCAGAAGCGATTTTTCACCAAAGCCAGAGAGCTCCCTTCCAGGTGGTTCTCTCAAGAGTTCAGCAGGTGATGGTGCTCTTCTTGCCTGGCCTTCTCTACCCTGATGTCCTCCAGACTGACCTTCTGTCTCCCGATTTCCCAATCAGGATGGTTGTTGGCTGTGCTGGGTACAGAAGATAGCAGCAGTCCTCCATCAGTCTAGGGGTCACCCAGTTAGGGAAACTGCTGCTCTTCACCGGATTCCATCATCCTAGTTGAGTCCTAATCCCCTGCTCATAATTTAGCCTCTCATGGTCCTCTTAGGTGGGATAGAGTGCATCAGAGAAAACCCCTGTCTGACACTACATATTGCAGCGTATCCAGATTTCTCTTGCATGAAGTCTGAACTGGGAAAGGTTAAAGATAAGGAAAGCAGGCGTATTGTCCTGATTACCAGGAAACACACTGAGGCGAGGACTTGGTCTCTAATATTTATTAGTAGTACTTAACAAGAATCCTAACAAACTGAGAAAGCGTGGGAAAACCCAGCCATATAAACCCCAACGGTTAAGGCGGTCCCGATCTGTGTCTCTTTGAATGGCTGAACAGTTCCTCAGTGCTACGCATGCGCTTGACAGTCTGGGTGAGAGCCCCCTGCTCGCCATCCTTACTCATGACACGTATCAACATTTCCAGCAGGTCCAGTTGCATCTTCTGATGACTTCCTCAGTGATAGGTGGGAAATCTGATAAGACCGTTTGGCCTCCAACTCTTTTTCCTACCCCCATCCCTGACACAGAGGAAGTGATCTTTACAATACAGGTAGTCCTCATTTAGTGGTCACAATTGGGACTGGCAACTCAGTCATTAAGAGAAGCAGTCGCTCAGTGAACCCGTGACTGTGCTTATGATCTTCAGCTATCCTTTGCTTTACAGAACGGTGAAGGTCATCACTGTGAGGATTGGTTGCAAAGTTACTTTTTCATCACTGTCGTAACTGCGAACAGTTGCTGTACGAGGCAGTTGCTAAGTGAAGACTACCTACAGAAAGAGTTCTCCCTTCAAGGGCTGCATGCCTGGCAAACAGGAATCTCCTGCAGATGATCCCCCCTTTCCTTCTGCTGCTTCTTGCAGTTCCAGCACCCCTTGGGTCTCCCTCTGACCCAAAGGCAGCCCCTTTCCTGTGACTCCATCTCCCCCATTCCACAGAATCACCCACGCCATTTTGGCCTTTGAGCCGTGTGGCTTGTCTTGTAAAACATTGGCTGCAAATGATCCAAGCAGCCTTTTTTCCATGGTGGCGGCTATTTTAATTGCCTCCGCGCTGGGCAGAGGAAAGAACTCTCATTATGTCGACAGGTAAACATTGGTTTTGGCTGCAAGGCTTGATGGAGGCTGCGAGGCTTGATGGAGGCTGCATGGTCTGAGTCACCAGTGCCTGGGAGTATTCAGAGGCTCAGTTCTCCAGGCTGCCTCCTCTTCCAGCTTGCTTGAATTTTCTGGACACGCTCCACCTATGAATGCCTCCTGCAGATTGAGCTAATCTAAGTTGCTGCTTCAGGGCGGCTTTCCAGAACGTATGGCTCAGGTCGATCCCATCTGGGTTCGTCCATTGCATGCAATGGCTAAATATGGGGATAAAGGCGCTGGAAGTGGGCTCCGAAAGGGTCCGGGGAGGGGGGCCAGTCTGCTGCCTCTGGAGCTGGCGGAGAGTCCTCGGCATGTGTTGGTTATAAACGTCACTCAGGCAAGGATGGCGGGGGCCAGAGGGAATGCCTGCCTATCCTCGGAGCGTTGTGCGCGCACGCCTGTGTGGTTCCTGGAGCCAGAACAAAGAAAGAAACAAGCCAGCATCCCCCAACAGCTTTGCACCGATCAGCTTACTTTTCAAAGCCCATGAGTCAGACATTTCTTAAATGGGGAAAACTGAGGATAAAAGGTGCAAAGAGAGAGCTGTCTGCAGGATTCGATACCATGGAGGACAGGGGTGGACAGAGCATCCAATTCTGGGGCCCTGTGGCTTCCACATGCTGAACTGGGGCAGTGGCTCAGGAATCAAGCAGTGGAATGGCAGGCAGGGGTCTCTGGTCTGATCCTCAGTCCCTTGACCTCCAAATTTTGGCACCCGAGAAGAACAAGCTTGAAACTGCACCTTCCCTTCTTTCTCTTTGGGGTACCCCAGTTCTCTTCCATAGTGATAACCTCAAAGTAGTTCAGCAGAGGCCCACAAAGCTGGCAGTAAAATCCAGGAACATCAGGGCATGACCCATGAGCCTCATTCAGCTCAGTGAGTCACTCAATTTGTCCGGAGCCAGTTTAGCACCAATACCCCAGGTGCCATGATGATAGGGTACAGAAATGGCTGTCCTCTTTCTGCTCCAGAGCATATGGAATCCAGCTTTAAAAACCAGGAAAAGGGAAGAGGGGTCAAGAAAAGAGGGGCATCTGTAATGGGAGGGGGGGAGCAGTTGTTAAAAATGTTATTTTGGCAGCTGTAACCACACAATCAAAGCCCCATCCCTTTTTATGTTACATGTGTTGCACAGGGCAGGGCTTCAAACTTGCATCTTGACTTTTTTGACCCCCCAGATGCCCCTGAGAAAGAAGAGTGGAGACGGTACCAAGCAATTATCCTATCCATGGCTTCCTCACGGCAGACCTAGGCAACTGGTAGAGGAAAAAATGCACTTAGTTGCCTAAACAAAGCGGTGTTGTGCAGCCACAGCTGAGCAAATTAGTCTCAAGAGGCCGAAGGAGATGTAGACAACACCAATGTTGCATCAGACAGACGGTGCGCTCAAAACAGGACGGGCGCCTTGCTGCTGCCCATTTCGAAGGCTTTTGTGAAAGGAGACTGACACTGTGGCAGGAGCCCCCCTTGGGATCGATAGTCCCCTGTGAGCAGAGAGCATTAGGCAGAACCAGGGAGGCGTCTTCCATCAATTTTTCCACCTTCCCTCTCCTGCTGTTTCAAAACACAAGTGGCTTTAACTCACTAGCTGGGTTGTGCCTCTGCTGGGAATTTGGTAGCCTGTACCTGCACACCAATCAACGGTTCCCACTTAGTAAGAAAAACATTTAAGATTTCCAGTTTCTGGAAGGCTCCTTAATGACCGAATGACATACATTTCAAAGGAATAAGAAAAATCTTCTGGCTTTACATTGGAGTGATAGATGCCGCACGGGAAGTTGGTTGCGTTCCTCCATTTGGAAGTACACAAACAGATAATTTCTACTTAGAAGCTTTCAGGTGGCAAAAGTTAAAAGCCCCTTGTGACCCATGGACCCAGGAAACTGAATGATGGCCACTAGAAGATGGAGGTTGTGTGTAGACAACACCGTTTCTTCAGGCTGTGATCAGGACGGGCATTACTGCTTGAACGCTTTGAAGGCCATCCATCCCTGAGCCCCACCTCTCTCCGCAGACCACTCCCCCTCCCCTCAGCTGCTCTTCCCTTCTCTCTGACGAACATATTCATGGAGGAAACTACCCACTCAAATGGATTCTCAATCAGTCAAAATTTATTTACGGTCCAAGACCAAACTCCGATAGATTCTCCAGCCATAACTGCAGCAGCAGGTTCTCCCGTTGATAAAGGAGGCTCTTGGGCCTTCGGTAAACCATCTCCAGGTGCAGGCTGGCCTGCCTTCTCACCTGACTTCCTTCTACATCGGTTTCTCACTTGAAAACACAGTCCTTGCTGGAATTCTCACGCAGCTGCTTTAACTTTCCTTTTAGTAAGTCTTATGATCGTCAGTTCTTGGGTTAAGCGCTTCGAATCCAGGCAGCTGACAGAGAAACCAGATCACAGTAGTGAAAAGGTTGCTTGCCTTCCTGCCCCACCGCTGCAGCCTTCTCAGAGGCCTTTCTTCAGGAAAGGAATAAAATGAAAGATGCTTGTCTGCTCCAGCAACATTCTTCTGGATTACTCACGTTCAAATCAGCCAACCTGTTCGGCGATGTTTTTTCCTAGCACCGTTTCTCCCTTTGCCTCCCTTTCTCTCCTCCCAGCGCACCTATTTCCTGATGGAAGAAAAATATATTGTCTTATCTGTGGTGCATTTTCCCAGAAGCTGATTGTAAATTTCAAAATCACTTTGGGAGGCAGGAGTTACGCGATAATTTTCATGGTGATGTATAATAGCAGGAAAATCCCTTTTACGGTCAATGTTTCAACAGCTACTGTATAAATTACTGATATACTTGCCAACTTTACATTGCAAAATTAAAAATGATCCCCCTGTTCACCTTTTCATTGTTACTTCTTTTTGTAAAGTCACATGTGCTCCTAAATGTTCCTCTTGCATCTTCCTGAGTTTATTACTGTAAGATGTGTCTGTTGGACTCCATTGCACAACTTAAACCTATTCCCTGTGAACTTGTCTTTTTTTTAATCACAACTATAAGCCATGCCACTTAAATAGAGTTTTCACGGCCAGTTTTCATGGCCAGAGACAGTACATTCCCAAATTACAGAAGTTGTGGGTAAGCGGCCTCCCTCTTGCTCTTCTGGGGCATCCCTTAAGAAATGTTTTTTGGCTGTCCTTGGAAACCATGTGGCTTTTACAGTCTTATCTGGGGTATCAGCCTAGTACTTCACCTCCAAGAACTAGTCTGTCTCGCACAACAAGCTGATTCAAGGACCCCGGGTCTCCGGGTAGATTCTCTGCCTCCGGAGGCCAGCTCTCTTCAACAGCAATTCCAGGCGTGTAAAGACCTCCAGATAACACCTCCCCATTATTTTAGCACTGCAGTGCACAATTTGGGACCACAAGGCTATATGTTGCCCTGGAAACCTTGGCCTGGCTCCAGACATCGTCATCAAATGGTACATGAGAATGTGGCCGAAAGAGTCAAATTCTCTCCTTCATCCTCCTCTGAGAAAGACCTATGTTCCTTGCGTTTCTCTGTGGCTGGAGACCCTAAGTGCAAAGGTATGTTGATGTGTGTCTCTCTCTGTTTGTGTATCCATGACTGGCAATGTGCAGGAGTAAAAGCTCTTCTTGCATTCTACAAACAGGCTCCAGGATCAGCTTCAGGCGGCTGACATGTGGCTATGGTGTTTCTCTTGAACCTTGCCAACCAAGTCTATTTAGCCAATCTCATAGTGGAGTCAACTGGCTCCATGCCATCCAGTAATGGTGAAAGTGGAGGAAGAGGAGGCGGTGGCTGGTTTTTATATATATCAGTCATTTCTTGAGGTTTTTTAGCCCCACCTGCCAAGAGAACCAATTGTCCTCCATTTTATTTATTTATTTATTTAATTTATATAGCTGCCCATCTTAGAAACGTGACTCTGGGTGACATACAGTAAAAACAGAACAATTAAAAAAACTCATTAAGCAATGAAAAGATAAATATTACTAAAGCCATGGGAGAGAGCCTTCAAGATCTTTCAATATAGCCATTTCATGGGCTCCCACTTCCGTGGGATCCCCAAGCCTGCTGACAAAGCCATGTGTCCTAACAGCCAGGAACCACGCTGAGACAAGGAACTGGTCTCTAATGTTTTATTGCTTGTACATAACAGGAATCCTAACAAACTGAAGAAGCCTGGGAACAACCCAGACATATAAACCCCAAAGGTTAAGGCGGTCCCGATCTGTGTCTCTTTGAATGGCTGCCCAATTCCTCAGTGCTACGCATGTGCTTAACAGTCTGGATGGGAGCCCCCTGCTCGCCATCCTTACTCATGACACCATGTTTTAAGGGATTTCCAGAAAATCAGGGTTGGGGCCAATCTCACCTCGGGGGGCGGGGGACGATGATGTTCCACAGGGTGGATGCCACAGCAGAGAAGACTCACCTCCTGGGTCCCATCGGGTGGAACTCCTTAGCAGTCAGGACCGGTAATATGTCCCTCCTGTCGGACCTTATGGGATGGACAGATGTAACCAGGGAGAGGTGGTCCCTCAGGTAACCTGTTCCCATGCCATGTAGGGCTTTAAAGGCCAAAATCAGCATCTTGAATTGAACCTGGAAGCAAACTGGCACCTAGTGCAGCTCGCGGAGCAAAGGGGTGACATGTGCAGTTCTAGGGGCACCCATAACTGCCAGCATGGCCGCATTCTGGACCAGCTGAAGCTTCCCAATACTCTTCAAAGATAGCCCCACATAAAGCATGTTATAATAGTCCGCTCAGGAGGTGACCAGGTCATAAGTAATTAAGAGTAGAACCTCCTGATGGTTCCATGAAGAGCAGAACACAAATGCGTATCTTCATGTGGCCCAGTGCAGGCACAGATAATACTTCCTAATGACTGAAATTTGATTAGAGGGGTGTCATCGTCATCCTGCCTGCCAGGTTGTGACTGGCTGATTCTTGGGCCTGGAGAGGTCCACGGACATCTAGCTGAGTGGTTCCTCAAGGAGCAAGAATGGAAGTTGGAAGAGAAGGGGTCTCTTGCTAGCAGGAATGCGAAGGCATCAGCTCCCCAAGCATTTGGCCATGCAGAATTCCGCTGGGGTGAAAGGAAGGCAGCTGTGACACTAAATTGAATTTTATGGCATGCCGGTTATTTGGCTCAGCTGAACATCTCTTCGGAAGCTTGACTACAGAGGCTGCACTTGGTGGGGTGCCTGAGTGGGTGTGGGCAAGAGGTGGCTGTAGATTACAGAGGCAAGGAGTGAAAAGGCGCACCAGGCAGGGGAATCTGAAATATCCCTGACATTTTTCCAAATAGTCTGGCTGGGAGGGGGCAGATGCCTCTCATGCCACGCAGGCGATCAGTCACACTTGCCTGCCTCCCTGCTTTGTGTAACACTCAGCAAGGGGAAACCACCCTGAGAAATGGGGTGGCCCAGCCAGGGATGCAGAACAATCCCGGGAGGTTCCAGTTCAGGGTTCGGTGGCACCCTCGGGTTCTGCGAGAGGTTGCTCTGGGTTCCCTGAGAGATCACGGTTTATTTAAAAAATTATTTCAAATTCCGGCAACATCACATTAGAGAGGTAAGTTTCATTCTTTATTTTCAGTTTAAGAACACTGCTAATGCATCTATACAGTACATGCATTACCCATGAAACAAATATCATAATTTTGTAACTTCCGGCCTACATTTGAGCCTGAATGTGCAGGGGTTCCCCAAGGCCTGAAAAATATTTCAAGGGCTACTCCAGGGTCCAAAGGTGGAGAAAGGCTGCTCCAGATGCTTTGACTATTCCTCCACCTCGCTGCCTCAGCTCACCCACAGTGGAGAGAGGCTGGGTCGGAACCGTGTGGACACACTGCTCCCCCAAGCTTCACAGGGCAAGGGCCACTTTCCAGATGGAGCACTAAGGTGTGATCAGTAGGGATCTCAAGGCAGTAGCTTAGCAAGGGTCACCCTCTGGGACCTTTACAGCTTGTACCTCTTCTTGTCATTGCTTTCACGGCCCAATGCAGCTGATACATAATTTTTAATGCACAGGGCAAATGCCATCTCAATCTGACTTGAATTTTCTAGTATTTTCACCTTTCCCCCTTTGTTAGTTGCAGGTTATTTCATGCTTCCTTTCCATTTGTTTGTTGAAGCTGGCGGTGGGGGAGGGACCCCAGCAGCTCATTTTTATGTCCCTCTGTAACCTTTGCTTAGCCAAACTCTCTCAACTTGGTGGCTGCTTTATCAGAGCCAGTCCATGAAATGTGAGCATTAGTCAACAGCAGTTAGAAGCTGCAATAATACGCAGTGTATGATCTGCTTATTAAAGTGCGCAAAGCTGTTTTATGTTGACTCAATTTACTGGCCCATGTAGTTGTGGTCCAGACTTACCTCCTCTGAAAAGTAATAGCAACATTGTTTTATTTATTAGATTCCCCTGATCTGGCTAAAGCAGAGATAAGATCGTTGCACCAGAGGCCAGAAGTGAACGTGGAACCTCTTGCACATTGATTGCCTCTGCTCTGCCACCTTACTCAGGATTGTAAGCTGGGCTTAGGCACTGTTGTTACTGCAAAGTCTTGTTGACAACTGGGTGCCCACTTTCTGCCTTTTCCTGCATAGCGTCAGTGGTCACACACAACTGCCTATCTTTCTCTCTACTGGCAGGATGGAGAGTCACCTAAGCTACTCAAAGGAGAACAGGCCATCACCAGGGGTAGGCAGTGGATGCCCTCAGCAGCCAAGCCTGCACTTTCTTGAGGAGCACACTGCTTTGAAGGTGTAGTAGGTCCCTTTGTTCAACTAGGGGGTGTCATGACCATGCAGTCTTGAATCTTACAATATAGGAGGCAGGAGGTCCTGTCCTGTTGATCATATCAAAGCAGAAGACCAATTCCTAGGATTTTTTTTTCCAAGCCTAACCACAAATTTAGAATTGTCTGCAAGTTGCTAAGTCAACATTGCTGTTCTAGAACGCTGGAAGACAAAGTAGAAAACCAAACACAATGAAATCCCTACCAGAAGCCACGAGCTCATGATTGCAACTCAGAAGTTCTGATAAGTTCATTCAGTGTTCTTTCACTCCATATCTGTAAATCCCAGGAACTGCTGACACACAAGTTCCCCTTCTTTTATATTTGGCGTAATGTATTTTTGACAATTAATGATTGCCCTGAACTGGTCATCTTCATGGGCAAGCACTGCAAAAAAGCAGGAAAAAGTGTGAAGACTGGGTGCAGGAACTGGATGCCCGGAACTTTCCCACCGACCTTAACAATCTCAGGGGAAATTCTGCAGTAGTTGTTTCTTTCTTTCTTTCTTTATCTATCAGATTTCACCACTGCCCATCTCCCCCAAAGGAAGGACTCTGGGCAGTTTACAATAAATAACCATCTTTCTGAGATCTTCCCCTTTCCTGCACATGTGTAGGGGTGCTGTTGCTGTAGGGCTATGAAATCTGCCCAGAATCATGCATACTTCAAGACCTGCCTGGGGATCATCAAGAATTTGGAATACTACTAACTACAGTGAAAGTGGCATACCAACATTAGCCTTTCCTGCACAGCGCAGAGCAGAAAAACCAAAAAAATCACACCGGTGATGGGGGGGAACAAGACGTCCTAAGTTCGGTGCTTTCTAATTTAGAAAAAAAAAAGGATGTTGGGATGGGGAGGCTGGAGGGATCAGTGATGTGAATCAAAATGTTAAGAGAGGGTAGTGGAAGATAAAGGGTTCTTGCTATACCCACAAACTAGAACTGGGGGAATCGTCACCCACAAAATTCAAGGGCAACAGATTCAGGGCAGACAAAAGAAAGACTACATTTTGAATGATCACAGAGCATTTGCTGCTGCAGGCTGTGTTGGTAGCTACCAGCTTAAAAAAAAAAGTGAGACAAATCCACGGAAGGAGGAGGGCCTTCAGCTGCTTCTCTTTATTTTAGCAGCACCTCCATGCCTGAAAAGCCCGTTGGTGCGCGGCCAGGGCTGACTTTTCAGCGTGACCCTTGGGGCAGAGAGGAAGATCAGGTCCGAAAGGGATGTCCCAAGAGTGCAGAGTGCCTTCTTATAATGTCGCCCTAGACATAGCACGGGAGCTCTCCCGTGAGCAAAAAAGATTACGACAGTTGCTTTGGAAGTGGCGAGCTGTGGAAACGGAAAGGATGTGGAAAGCGAGTTTCTCAAAGGCATTTAGCCGGCTGCTGGAAGGAAGTTGGATTAGTAAGCTTCGGCCTGGTCCAGTGCGCCTCAGCCCTCTGCCCCATGCGCTGTGATGTCTTTCTGAAGCACCAGACTGCAAGGAAAGCACTTTGGGCCACAAAAACAGAAAAACTGCCTGGAGACTCACAAAAGCCCATGGCACCACATGTTAGACTAGACAAAAATGGAGCTGGCGGTTATAGGAACCCAGCCATTCTCTAGGCTTGTAGTGAGGACCAGGCCCATCACCCTGAGAAGCCATGATAGGGTTCATTTGTACAGCATGTTCTGTGAATACAGGTAGTCCTTGCTTAACAACCTTTCGTTTAGTGACAGTTTGGATTTATGATGCTGCAGAAAAAACTGACTTACGACCAGTCCTCACCTTACAATCATTTCAGTGTTCCCATGGTCACCTGATCATGACTTGGGCACTTGGCAACTGGTTCGCATTTATGACCGTCGCAGTGTCACATGGTCATGTGATCGCCATTTTCAACCTTCCTGGCCAGCTTCTGGCAAGCAAAATCAATGGGGAACTGCGTGATCCACTTAACGACCATGTGGTTCACTTAACACCCATGGTGATTCGCTTAATGACTGCCACAAGAAAAGGTTGTAAAATCAGGTCAGATTCACTTAATGACCGCTGCACGTAGCAACCAAAATTCCAGTCCCAATTGTGGTCGTTAAGTGAGGACTACCTGTACAGCAGTTGTTATAAACCTGGATTTAAGGGTAATACACCATGGCCAAAGGAGGCTCCTATTTTTTCCCCTCCACAATCAAGGACTGCAAAGGCCTGACTGTGCCATTCGCCATCCTGGGAGAAGTTCTCATTGCACAGAAGGAGAGGCCAGGCTCTTCGGCTGCGTCTGTGGCCCCGGCCTGAGTCTACGCTCGGGATCAGACTGTCTGTGGTGCTCCGAAACCTGCCTGCACTCCTGGCTCAGCGGCAGTCATCTCTTCAGTACCCCCACCACCAACCCACTGCATCATGCTCTCGAGCGAGCAAGGGCTCTTCCGCTCCTGCAGACGAAAATGTTGGAACTGCAGAGCGTTTGCACTTGAAGGGCTCCTTGGCTGTGCAGAAGCTGACCAGCCAAGGGGAGGATGGAAAGAGGGCATGGGGGAGAGAGTTGTACGGAAGAACCCTACCCCTTAGAAGTAACCCTGATCAAATTATACATCTCTCCCCCCCCCAAAAAATTGTACAGTCCTCTAAAAAGAAACCAAGGTTGGTGGGCTACGTACTTTGATCTTTGAGGGAGGGAACCTCTCAAGAAGATGGTTAGTTCTCAAGCTGAACAAATGGGTTTGTTTTACTTCTTTCCTTCTACACAAACATGGGAGACATCTCTGATCAAAAGTATAGTAGGAGGCATTTAAACTGTTCCCTGATGGCCAACTTCCTGCCTAGAAAGGTTTTCTTGCACTTATTTAGTGATAAGGGGGGGGGGGCTGAATGCACCTTCTCTCCCGGTGCAGTCCTCTCCCCAGCCATTGGCTTCCCTCACTTCCACAGACCCCGACCCCAAGGGAAGCCATCAGCAGGGGATTCCCCCAGCAGGTGTTTTTAGGAGCAGTGCTGCTATCCTTGCTGGGGAAGTCCGGTCCTTGAGAAATTCCTGAAGTTGTTCACCTTCCCTGGCAAAATGCTGAAAAGCCATCTACCAATTTCTGTGTTCACACATTTGGTGGACAGCCTCAAAAGGTCATTTGCAACCAACTCTAGGACAGTCTCCTCCCATGGGTGAACAAAGCAACTGGAGAGTTACATTAATCAAAGAAACAACCTCCAGGAGGAAACCAACCCACACACCACAATTTTGGAGATCCCCCTACCTGCATTCGGCTGAAACCATCTACAAATGCACCATATCTGACTCTGCTGGGCTTGAGCTGTTCATGCACTGAATGGCCACCCTCAGTTCTTGAATGTCTTGTTCATGCCGCACATGGAGTGCGACTGAAAGGGAAGACAGTTCTGGAGCATGGCTGGTAACTGGTTACGGCATTAACAAGGTCAGTTTCCGATCTCTCGGCAGAGTGATGGACGTTTGAAATGACTCAAAGAAAGCTGTGTGGTTGCAACTCAAAGGATCAAGCAATTGACACCTACCTTCTCTTCAAAATGTGTGCTGTGATGAGGAAACACATTTTTAGTTCACTGACTAGCTTCAGGCGTTCTTGGCTGCATTTTCTTGGTACTCACCAACCTCCCTTGAACCTGCCAAACAGCTGGAGTTTACATGCAGAAAATCTTTCTGGGCCTCAGTTGCCTTTGCCAAAAGTACCTCCTGCTCACCAGTTGACTTGCAGGCTGGAAGTGGTCCATGTTCTAGGAATCCAAATGAGCGTGTCCTTGACCAATGGCTTTCCTGTCTTCCTGAGCACATCCAGAGGGTGAGCCCATCACAACCATTGGTAATTGGGTCCACTATTAAACAACTCTTACCCTTAAGAAGTTTTTCCTAACAGACAATCAGAAGCAGCATTCCTGTAGCTCAAGATTTATTCCATGTCCTGCATTCTGAGATGATAGAAAACAGAACTAGATCTTCTGGGTCACACCCTGAAGAGAGTGAGGAGGATGACCTCGATAGAGAGATGCAGCAGCTGTTGCCTAGGCAAAAGGGGCTGAAGCATTTTTTAAGTCCAGACCAGCAAAATAACATTCAGAAGAGGCTGAGGCAGACACCTCCCAGATTCACCGGAGTATAAGGAGGAGGAGGTTGTACAGCACAATCAGACCTGAAAAATTATGTTGCCATAGCCAATCTCAGGACAAGTGATTTTAACTGTCTTGTCAAGTTGATTTCCTGGTCTGATCCATCTAGTGGGACTGACACATCCCTTTAACAGACAGTATCACACACACAATGCCCCAGTCATCTGAAGGCTAAATTTAACCAGTTCCCTCTGTCTCTTTTTGTAAGACTTATTTCCAGGCCCCTGATTATCCTTGTTACCTTTTTTTTTTTTTTGGCCTCTTCCCAATATCTGTGAGGAGGAGGAGCTAGCCATCTCTAGGAGCCAGATAAAGCTCCTGATATTTTGCAGTCCCTCTCCCCAGACAGTCAGTGAGGCAGCTAAGGATGAATTAGGAAACTGACTTCTTGGAGACAAGTGCCAGTCACGCAGCCTGATGAGGAATTGCTCACTGATGGCTTCCTGGAAGCATTAGTGCTTCTTTCTGCTAAATTTATTGGATACGGTGCCTGGCTGAGGGCAAGCAAGCATGCAAGGCACCATTCCTTGTGGTTGTCAATTGCATCCTTGCTTTAGCCAGAATCTGCATACCTGGAAGAGTTATTGGCAACTCTCCACTACCCTCCTTTTATCTACCGGTCATCATTTTAAGAGCACAGAAACTTGAGAAGAGAGGACTGTAAAAAGATTCACCCTGACCAGCCTTCACTTTCCACCAGAGGTACAGTATGATCAAAATAGCCAAGATGGTGGCTGGAATGGTGCAATTGGAGCCCTGGTCATGACAAACAGAGCTTCAGTCACACTGACAAGGCCACCATCTTGACCTTTTGACCATACCCTGCAGACATCCTGGAGTGACAACCACACAGCTTGGTACAAGTGCAGTCATACTCCTGTATACTCCTCTCCCAGCTAAGGATGCCTCAAAATCTTCTTTCTCAGATCCTGGATGCAAATGATACTGCCTTTAAGGCTAGATGCTCTGGACTGATCAAGATTTTGTCTCGCTCTTCTCAAAGCTATCTAAGATGGTAAGCATCGTTCTACCTCGGGATGACAAACACCACTGTTCCTTTCTGTACTGCATGAAGAAATATTTCGTTGGTCCTGCACCTCCTACTCTTTAGACTTCAGTATAAGGAGACCCAAAGGAGGGGATGTCCTTGTTCACCCTCTCTATGCCAGGGTTTCTCAACCTTGCAACTTGAAGATGTGTGGACTTCAACTCCCAGAATTCCCCTGGAGAATCCTGGGAGTTGAAGTCCATACATCTTCAAGTTGTCAAGGTTGACAAACATCATTCTACACCATCATTTTGTAGAATTCTGCCAAGGTTCTCTTGACACACTTCTGTAGGCTAAAAAACCCCAAATCAACTAAACTTCCTTCATAGCAATATGCCTCCAGTCTCTTTATCATTCTGTTTGCCCTTTTCTAGCCCTACTGCACTGTTGTTGTTGACCAGAACCGTACTCAGTATTCCTAATGTGGTTATTCATACCCAGAACAATATTGGCGGCATTACTTTCCTCTTTCAGCTCCTTCCCCAGTGATCTTGAAGAAGAGATCTGCCTTGTCTCAGCTCACATTTTTATCAACCTCTTTCCACCCCATTTTTAAGATCCCTTTTCTGTTTGGAAATTGCCAAGGGGAAGATCCTGTAACTTAGCAAGAACTTAGCTAAGAAATACTAAAATGACTATAATACCCATTGGTCACATGGCTTAGAGGAGAAATTGCCGGGGCCATGTTTTAAAGGAAAGCACAATCTCCTAGGGATTGTGGAAATGGATTGGGAGCACCTGGAATGCACCAGGTTGTCTATAAAGAGCAGCTGGGCATCAGCTATTTTGTACCACCCTTTAATGGTGATGGTTAGTCATTGCAACCCCGCCTCCCCAACTCCAGCTGCGTGTATTACAAGCCTGATTCTTGAACAAACTTTCTTTTGCCATTTTCCATTTTCCTTCCTTGTGTGTACTATATTGAGCAAATGTTACTAACATATTTATGCATTCCAAGTAGAAGATAGATCTTTCTGAAGGAAGGCAGCAAGTGGCATATGATTTATCCTTTCTTCATCTCCAGCATATGTTCTTTCTCTCTTTCCCCCATCGTCTCTAGTTAAAAGTGCTGCGTGCAAGTTATATATTTTTGACAAGATGGATTTTGACCTAAATATGCCAGAGTTTAAATGAATCAAGGGCTGTCAAATTCCTCTTCCTTCCATTCTTCAGAAAGTTTAAGGGAACTGTCTCCCTCCTTACTTGCTTACCCCTTTCCACTCCAGATTCCCAACCCACTAAACACTTTCAGTAGAATTTTTATTTGAACACCAGGTCATTTATACTTCGTCAGATCTGCCTGCTGTGAAATGGGACATGTTTATTTGGAAGACAATGATGTATATTTCAAAGGCAGCTCGAACTTTGTTAACTGTAGCATCCCTGCTCCCTCCCATACCTGAGTTAAAGATAAATAGAAAAATATAAAGGTTACTGCAAGGGTTTAACCCTATAGTCCGTACTGAGTTTTTACTCAAAACATATGGGGCTTTTTATGGCATTTTTTCTCCTTCTGCATTAATAGCAATTCTTGATTTGCACTAGCTCCAGGCTTCCCAATTCTTGGTGCCCCTCCCTTCTTTGCAGTGCCAGACGGAATGGCAACAGAGCCATCCGGTTGCAATTTTTTTTCACTTCAGGTCCCCCCTCCATTTTTTTTTTATTTAGACCACTCTTTCCCACACCCAGTGGGTGTATCCTGAATGAATGGTTCTTGCTGCTTCACCAACTCTGGGGTAGCAAAAAGCCAGAAATACTAAGTGGCTAATGCGAACTAAGTAGCATAGGATGTGTGAGGAGGTACTGATGCTCCGAAATTCTGCATTTAATTGTCAGAATACCTTGGGCTAATAAATGGTGGTTTTACTGTGGAGTCCTGGGTGCTCTCTGAGCCTGGTTGTTTTCTTGCAGATGTTTCATTGCCAGGCTAGGCAACCTTTTCAGTGTGAACTGAACTTCATTGCACTGAAGACGTTGCCCAGTCTGGCAATGAGACGTCTGCAAGAAAACAACCAGGCTCAGAGAGCACCCAGGACCCCACAGTTCAACCCTGAGCTGCAAATATTTGCTTCGATGGTTTTACTCTTGGACATCTGGGAATTCACTGGACATGCAGGAGTGGATACTTTTGTCCTTTGTCAAGTGGAAGCTTCTGAAAATCTATTGCTTGGTCACCAAACCAAGAATGGGCAGTCTGATACCCTTTCTTCCTTCCACATGCTTTGTGATTCTGGGCCACGTGTTCTTCAATAAGGGATGCACAATTTTGTCTAGGCTGCATTTATGCTTTGAGTGGCATGACAGTGGTTATATCTTGGGCCAGGAGAAAAACTGAAGTTACTGTCAGTTCACTTGTATTTACAGTTATTTAAAATTAGTTTTTATAACAGTATTACACACTAGTCATGTACATTTCTCTTTCCCTCACATTAAAAATTACCATTGGATAGCTATTATTGGGCCCTAATATGTACTGCAGCTAATACATGGTCAGATTAGGTTAGGACTGGACAGGAGACATTCAGGGAATTTCAGTGCTGTGGGCTCAGCTGGGAAGGTTAAAAAAATCACAAAATAAGGAAATTGCAAATAGTTTTTATGTATTTCCAAAAAAAGTAAGTGGATGTGTCCACAAAGACACCAAGTGGAGCTTGGCTTGAAGGAAACCTTACTTTTATCTAATCATTTTGGGAAGTGTATGGGGCTTTCTTCAAAGCTTTCATGGGTTCTTATGTGAACCTGGGACCTTCAGTGAGTGCCTCTCCCTATAAAAAGTCTCTTCCTGAGCCATCTCAGTTCTGAAACTAATTTCTGTGGCACAGCAGCAAGGGAATAGACAGGAGGAACTGGGAAATTGCAGAGGTCTTTCATGTCATACAGTCAGGAGAAATTTCTCGCTGAAGGTTTGGTGAGAACTTGGGACCATCTTCCCCAACCCAGTGTCCTGCTGGACCTCAAACCCCATAATCCCTCTTACAAAGCTTTCTCAGACTAAAGCAGATGAGAGCCGTGGCTTAGAAACAGGCTGGGGAAAGTTGGTTGAGGGTCAAAGGTAGCTCACGATGGCCGTTTACATGTGGGTCAGACACTCCTGGGCAAGGGGAGTGTCACACTTTTCTGAGAACCAATGCTTTAAAATAGAGTAGATTTGCATTTTAATCAGTGGTGCAAAGTCAGAAAGAGACCGAACGAGAGAACAAAGCAATATTGTCTGCTGGGGTGTGATGGAGAGCTCATTCAGTAGAATCACCTACTTGAGAGGAGAGGCGACTGAGGGCAGGGTCAGAGAAAGGAGGGCAGCAAGTAAAAACACAGCAAAATTCAGCTGGAATAGCACACTGCAGCCAGCATGGTGTGTTCTCTCTCCCCTCTGGCTTCTCTTAGAATCCTAGCAAAATGGTAGCCACAGAATTCAAAGCAGGTTCTTGCCAAGGCCTTTACAGGCTGTTGCAGGACTGCCAGATAACACCTGCTCCTTGACTCAGAACAGAGAGATGTTGGGTTGCCCTAGCCATACTTTTCTATGCCAACAGGTGAAAAGATGTTCCCTAACCAGACTCCCTGGACACACCATTGCGTAGGTCGTTAGGAACATCCTCTCTCCCCTGAGAAGGAGACCCTGTGCGTCTGAGCCAACCATGCTGGAAAGAGAGGTACGGGGGATCAGGACCTCAGGGAGATGATGTAAAGAGCTGCTCACTGGTTTACTTCAGCTATGGACCATTTGCCCATTATCTATGCTGTGGTGAGACAGAGAAGTGCAGCATCTGTGCCTCTTCTAGTGCAGAAGACGCTCCTAAGTGCATGGACTTAAGGGAGCATGGCTTGGGTATCTGAGCATAATTCAGTCCCAGCACAGTATCTCCTAGTTGCATGCAAGAGTAATGGGTTGTCCAGCAGCTGCATCTGATTGAGTTCCCCCAATGCAGTCCCCTTCAAGAAATCTTAAAGCATGGGAGATTTTTGAACCATCAGTTCTGCTTTCGAGTAAGGGAGCTGGCTGTATATGCGTAAGGCATTCGTTCTGCTGTTTCAGGAGGGCTGGGGATATCGAACAGCCCAATTCAGCTAAGTGGGTGATGTTTCAAACCTAACCTAGCAGCACACGAAGGTGAGCACTGAAACCTGGAGTTTACGGAGAAATGCTGTGAACAACAGATGTTCTCTGCCCCACGCATGGTAACCTTTCCGAAGTAGAGGAGAAGCTATTTTTTCATTAGCAGAAGTGTAGAGAAACAGCAGGGGCTGATCTGATGCCAGAAGCCCCACGAAGCTGGCCAAGAACCCAGAACGTGATCATCTGTTTAGCTAATGCTGTTTGCAGTCGCTCCTTGCCATGAATACAGGAATAAGGACTTGATTTAAGTGAATTTGGGGTCCAATTCTAATGCAAAAGGAAGGCTTTAGTTTGAGGATGGTACTCCTCCCAGATGGTGGTTCATCTGTAGGCCTTAAATGGAAAGGGATTGGGCCTCATTTTGTACAAATTTTATACTATACAAATGTAGTATAAAACCAAACTAGGACTCTCTGTTCTGTAATGGGGAGAGAGGATTCATTTCACAATGAAAATGTTTGTTTCATGATCCCTAATTGGCTATATGGCCAATCACTACTGTATCTGGTGTCTGTTGGAAGTAATACTTTGATTTTAAATGGTCTTCGTTTCTCTCAATAACGCCAGCATATAGCTATCTCTCGTTAGCTACGTTAGAGATAATAACCTCTGATTGGTCAGGATCGTTCGAAGAAAAAAAAGACAGAAGGGAGGGAGGGAGGGAGGGACGGAAGGATGGAAGGAAGGAAGGAAATGCAGAGAACAATCAGTAAAGAATAGGAATAGCCTTTGGGGCCATGTGAACTTCAAGAAGATTCAACTCCCTCCAAAAACTCCCAGCTCTTTCCATTATTCCAAGCTTGGGTGCCAAATTCAAGGCTGTCTGTCACTGGAACTCCTGCCGGATGTAGCCCACTAGAACTGAAATGTCGACTCCAAACTTTGAATGCTAGATTTCCTCTTTAAAGAACACTTCTGGGCTTCCAAGGTGCCAGATCCCATTAATCTGAAGGACATTACTCCTGAGTGCTAATGAGAGCCTCTGATGCCCACAGTGGGACTGCCCAATGTTTTGTTATGACTGCCTGACAACTGCATTTGCAGAGATTTTTCAGACAGGTGCACATGAATTTTTATAGGGGCCAGAGTGGCTGTAAGCAGAAGCTGGACAAAGGCCTTCTGTTATGGGTTTGTCTCTGTTGAGTTCAGCACACAACTGTCTGTTGCTAGAGGTCTGCTAATTTCTTTGGAAGTCTGTCTCTACCAAACATCTGAGAACATCTCTTAATACTCTACCCAACATTTCCTTTTCAGATCAAGTTCCAATAATCATGTGATTGGCGGGAACATTACAAGCTCAGCAGTAGCATGAG
Organism: Candoia aspera; assembly: GCF_035149785.1. Taxonomy (NCBI): domain Eukaryota; kingdom Metazoa; phylum Chordata; class Lepidosauria; order Squamata; family Candoiidae; genus Candoia; species Candoia aspera. The sequence goes on from NC_086161.1 coordinate 2,360,041, forward strand.
ATGGGATCAGCACTGAAGGAAACCTCACACTCAGATGGCAAAGGGCAAGATTAAGCCCCCCCCCCACTTTCAACAAATATGTCCTGCTGAGGGCTGCATCATTTTCAGGAAAGTTATCTTGCTTGCATGTGCTACTCACTTGTTAGTTTGTTTTCTGATGCCTTCTGGGTTCCATGGTTGAGCTTGTGCCAATGAAACCCCTGTCAGTTGTGAAATCATTTTTCTCTGTACCGGATCCACTGCCCACTGACTCAGCATGATGCAGTTTTCCAAGAATCAAGCTCAAATCTGTGTAGATCAGCTAGGGAGGTTATCACAGTTACAGCACCCAGCTTGGGCAGGAATATATTGCTTTCATATTTGCAGAAGCACAGATGCTCATCCACTTAAACCAATTAACTGGATGGGGGCCATTGTCTTGTCTGGCTGGCTCAGCAGGGCTGTGGGAAAGCTCATGTCTACTGCAGTTTATTAACGCCATGGCCTGATCTGATTTAATTAAATTATCTTCAGGGATATGGGGCTTGGTGGCAGAATTATGGTTTTCCTTTAAAAAAAACCCAAAACAAACAGAACCTCACCTGCTTTAGTTACCTTTTTAAATCTCAGGGTCATGGCCTTCAAAGATGTCGTTCATCAGATAGTCATTCCTAGCAATGGTGTCCCTGTATTGGCATTTTACCCAGTGAAAGTTTTGAAAAACTTGGAAGACTGTGGATCTATTTGTGTCATTTTGGTTGGTTCTAGAAACGATGACACCCATCTATGGATTTTGGGTTTGTAACCCAGATCCATAAAATTAGAATTATGCACAAATGAATGACCTTCCCTGCCCTGGCCTGGATGCATTCCAGCTGGACCAGGGAGCACTACTGAACTTCCGGAGATGCAGCCTGGAGAAGATTGTGCTGTCCCATTTATTATTTATTCTAGAGCAAATGTTGGCCAATGGGACATCCAAATAACCTTGGGTTTCATTTCAGTGAAAACGAAGAAAACTTACCAAAATAAATTGGCAAGATTCTAGACCCCTGAAGCTGAGTTTGGCTGTAAAATAATGTCCAAAATGAGTGGGACGGAAAATAAATGGGTTTCAAAGATCCAGAAGGCTTTGCTTCAATGGCTTATAACAATCACAGCTGTTCCATCCTCAGCTCCTGTAGAAGAAGCAAAAATCAAGCAGTTATTGAGACCACTGAATTCTGAATATTTGTGGTTCAAAATGTGGAAAGAGGGTTAGGTTTATTGTAGACAAAGATTTGCTGCTTTTTTTTTCAAGGTGATGCAGTACACCTTGCAGTGCCTTGCAGTTTGTCCACATCTGTTCCTGTCTTCTGAAAGCAAGTGGAAGCCCAATATCATCAGTTTACAAACTGACAGATTATCCCAAGAATTAGGAATAATTTGGGGCTGTTTCCCATGCTCTCCCACCTTCCCTTGGTCAGCTGGGGCTTGCTTGAAAGTCGTCTGGCTTCTTTTATAGTCTGTGGGCTTCCATGGACAATCATAAAATCATAGCTGGATTTGGAGATGTCCATCTGGGCCATGGCATCCAACCGTATACTCACTGCAGAAACCCAGATTAGAGCACCATAGACAGAAGTCTGTTTAGCCACTGCTTAAGCATATCCACTGGAGCGAAGCCCAGCACCTTCTTGGGTTGTTGGTTCGATTGTTGAACTTCTGTTACTGCTATGAAATCTTTCCTAAGGTTCAATTGGAATCCACATTCCTGTAATCTAATCCTTATCCCAAGTCCTTGATCTCCTTCTGCATGACACCCTTTACAGCTTTTGACGGGGGCTGTCATCTCCTCCTCAAACATCCTTTCCATCTCTCTTCATGTGACTTCATTTCTAACCCTCTGATCATCTACCTTGGCTTTCTCTGGAGCTCATCTCTGAACCTTTCTTTCTTGGTGTGTGGTGTCCAGAACTGGACACAGCTCCGGCAGTGGGGTTCTGACTAAGGCCAGACCCTTTCTAACTGGACCAGCCTTTTCTTCCTCCCTTGAGGATACAAGAAGGGGCTATTTCCAGTTGTGAGGGCGTCCCTGTTCAGAAATAAATACTAGTTCCTCAAGGCTTCATCATGGATTATTTACCACCTGCCTTAGAAAGATTCATTCAGCCTACTCAGAAATGAAGCCAAGCCAAGGAGAAGAGGCTACAGTCAGTCCAGCCTTTAGCATTTTTCCTGCATGAAATCTGAGAAAATGAGGAGCATTTTGCAAGGAAATAGAACCAAGGAACGTTGCTTGTGGGGAAATTACAAATGAGAAGATCAGGAGGGAACCACGCTTGAATGCCATGCTGAGCTTGACGGGGCACTGAGAAATGTTTTGTTCAGGCCTAAAAAGTTGTAGAGCGAATGGCCAAGGCTGAGTAGCCAAGGCAGAGGGAGGCCGTTCCAAGGCAACCTCGCCCATCCCTGAGAAGAACCGATTGCTCTTTTTGGGAAAGGAGCCAGTCAGAGATTGAAAAGCAGCCCTAGGGTAGAAGAACCGTAATGGCAGAAGCCTAGCCTGTTGAACGTCAGCCTTAAGACACGGTCTTAAAAAACGAAGGGAGAAAACAGTGAGAAGCAACGAGAGGAAACGCATTTTGCTACCCGCTGGTATCGACCGCTTGATCCCCGGGACAGGACTTAAAATTTGGCCTGCTTCATCGGAGAAAGAATCTGAGAATTCATCCTCCCTGAGCTTTAACTTCATGGCATAATCTGAGGCCCTCTTCCTGTCCTGACTGAGGAAGAAAAGCTCTCTCTCCTGGCAGCACCTCCTTGCCTTTCTTCATGGAAGGCGGTTCCAAAACGTCTCTGGGCAGCTCGGCTCTGTAGTTCGGCATCAGGCTCGGAAAAGCAAACAAAGAGCAAGGGAACTGCGGAGGATTTCCATAAGGCTAAGCCAGGATGTCAAATCATTCTTTGCTGAACATAGCAGAGCAGATTGGCATATAACCATGCCTACGGTGCCTGGGCTAGACGTTGCACGTCACTCTAAGCCAACCCCAAGGCTCAATATGTCCCAGCATGATGTGTGAATGAGCCCAGCCAGGGACGAAGAGAGAAATTACCTGTTCTCAGCAGGGAGAAATAGCAAGGAGAAATTCCATCTTCTCACTATCTCCCATGACTACAGGTAGTCCTCGACTTACAGCTGTTTGTTTAACGCCAGCTGAAGTTACGACGGCCTCGGAATGGGTGCTTTATGGCCTGCAAAGCACTTCCAAGCATTGCAAAATGTTGCAAACCCCCCCCCCCCAGTCACATGATCTCATTTCGGGCACTCAGCAAACGGCTCGCATTTACAACCAGTTGCAGCATCCCGTGGTCACAGGATCGCATTTTGTGACTTTTCTGCCATTTTCTGGCAAAAAGTGCCCATTGGGGAATCTGGATTTGCTTAACGACCACCGTAAAAATGGTTGTAAAATCGGGCCCAGTCACGTAGTGACTTGACTTATGGCCGCAATGACTTACGATGGAAATTCCGGTCCCAACTGTGGTTGTAAGTCGAGGACTACCTGTATGCTTGTCTTAAGTTCCATCTCCCTGCCTGTCTTTTATAAAATAAGACCTTGGAATACTCCAATACCTACAGTATATTTTTTTAACCTGGATCTTCTTGTGCTACTTATATGCACATTCTCTGCCGCACCCAGAGGCAAGCGTGTGCATTGACTGCATCGGAGCAGAGAGGAATCTCCATCAGCTTGCTTGTGGACACCAGGAGCCGCTTCAAAGCCCGGTTCCAAACAAACAATCAGTTTCTAGTATGCATGGCATCCAAGGCATCACTCTGCTAATTCCATCCTTCCTTTCGCCTCCTGGTTTCTGCCACTTCGGCTTCCAGCTCGGCAAGAGGTGTGTGACATGAAGGAGAGCATGAGAACGTTGCTTCTTCCTTGGCCCCATCCTGAGCAATTCGATCTCCTGCTGGCCCTAAGAACATCCATCTCCATTTTGTATCCAGGGGCGTGACGCAAATTTAGGTATGCAAAAGGACCCAGGTGAAAGTCTCCCTGTGTTTGCCTCCCGGCAACTGTTAGACAGTATTTTAGGGCCTGGCTTTTACACAGCCTCCCCATCAATTTCCATACAAAGTCTGTGTCTTCCTACCATGTTTTTATGGGCCTTTTCCTTTGTTGTCTCTCCCCTCTTGATGCTGAAAAGGCAGCAAAGCCTGAAGAGAGAGGCCACTGTTCAGACTCTGTGCTGCCCTCTGCAGGACACTTTGGGGAAGGCCTTTCGGTTTCCTGGGGGGCAGAAGAGGAACAAGAGAGCTTGGGGCAAGCTCTGACCGAGCATCAGTACAGAAATGGAAGAGGAGAGAGGGAAAGACTGGAAGGTGGGTGGGTGGCAGGGATTGAAGGGAATGGCCTCCGATCCCTATGACTTGGCTCGTGAATGGCCTCCGTACTGCAGCATAAATGAACTCAACAGTCTTATCCCTCAAACCCACCAAGTCAACAGCTGCACCTGTTGTAGCGTTGACTGTACAAGAATACACAAGCACTTTTTAAATCCCTTCTCAGGGTACACAGTTTTGTCTTCAGTCACATTCATCCAACAGGTTATAAGCCTGTTAAGCATTGGCACCCACAGGGTGACAAGTGTCATCACATGTATATGATGCTCAAGGCATGTGACATCATCATGGCTTGTATCTGACCCCTATCGCAACCACAGTCCCCTTGGAAACTTATCCACCCATTCATTCTGCACACAGAGAGTCAAGGGGAGGACTGATACCTTTGGGACATTGGATCTCTAAGGCCTGAAGCCTTTGCGGGTGAGCCATTATTTTCATTCGGACCTGTCCTGACTTAAGCAAAAAGCCACCCTGAGATGAAGAGATTGTCTCTAGTGTTTATTAACTGCTATAGTAGACAGAAAATCCTACCAAACTGAAGGAGCGTGGGAAAACCCAGACAGATAAACCCCAAAACTCAAGGCAGGTCTGCTCTGAGTTTCTCTGAAGGACAGTTCAAAGCCTCTAAACTACGCATGCGTTCCCCCCCCCCCCGGATAGGGGCCCCCTCCTGCTCACCATCCGTATTCATGACAGGATCAAAGGCCATGTTCAGCCAAGGGCCAACTCCACAATGGAGGTGGCACCCTAACAAGACAGGATGAAAGCTAAAGGTGATGCAATTCAGTATGATGAAATACAGTCAACAAGATTTCTTCCCATGCATTTAATACATTTAAGTATGTCTGCATTTGGAAATCTGTGTACAGTTCTGGACACCTCATTTGAAAAGGACATTATTGAGCTGCAAGGGGAAGAGGGTGGACAAGATGGCAACTGAACCCATCAGGAGCTGAAATGCTTTCCTCCTAAGAAAAGGCTAGGATGTCTGGGACTCTTTAGCTTAGAAACAAGAAGACTGAGGGACAACTTGACTGAGATGTGTAAACTACACCGAATATGAGCAAGTAGTTTTTCTTTCTCTTGCATAGCACCAAAAGGAAGCACTTTTTGACCCAACACATAACAAACAAGTGGAATTCATTATCACAAGATGAGGTGATGGCCGCTAACTTGGATGGCTTTAAAAGGGGGTTGGATACATTCATGCAGGACAAGTCTATCCAGGGCCATAAGCCTCGAAGACTCAGCCTTATCTTCAGATGGGGGCAGCCTGCCTCCAAGCATCAGCTGAGGGGAACAATGTGAGAGAGATGCGCCCATGATGTTACCTAGTTTGGCAGCAAAACATCTGCAGGAAGGCAATCAAGCTCAGAGAACACCAAGAACCCAACAAGTGAACCCTGAGCTACACACATTCTCCACTGTGGCAGTGTGAGAAAGTTGTATCTTGGGCTTCAGCTTGTAGGCATCTCAGAGGCATATGGCTATCTACTGTGAGAACAAAAGGCTGGACTAGATGGGTGTTGGCCTGATGCACCAGGGCTTTTCTTACATTCTTGTGTTCTTAAGTCTCCCTTCGTTCACATTAAACTCAGTGGCAACTTTCTGAGATTTGGGGCAATGCACCCAAGGCCTTTGGGGGACCTTCTGTGACTAGGAACCTCAACCTGTGCACTCTAGATGCATGCCCCATTCAGTTCTTCATAGAAAAAAGGGGGATACTCTCATAAACATATATTCAATGTCCCCGTCCTTACACATTATTAATTGCCTCTGTTTATTCTAGAGCTTGGCACAATATGTTTGTTCGTTGGTTTACATTCTCTGGCCCTGATATGGACACAGACACGGGAGATGATTGCTCTGAATATTGCCCACAGACAGAGCTTGAGAGGTGAAAAAGTATAACCGATAACTTTGCACATATGGATTATCTGAGTGAGAGGAGAGAAACAACAGAGCTGTGCAAATCTTTCCTAGGGCACTTCACTTTGTCACAGGCTTGAGCAAAACCATGAAGTAGCGCTTCGCTCTGAAACAGCAGAATGGAGCCGCCATGTTGATTCATGGGAGGAAAGGTGAATTGTGCTTGCACGGTTCACGCACAATCCATGCGCAGAATCCCTTAATGTCAAAACAAAGCACTTCATTGAAACGGATGCTAATGATCTGCATAGGCCTAACAACCATGGCAGGAGCATCGCAGCACTTCCCTTGCAAAGCTATGAAATATAGCGTACGGATCCAAACAGTAAATAGGTTCTGCCACGAATATGTTAAAGATGGCAGAACAATTGTTGTCGTTCAAGGCTGCCTCTCTAATCAAGAGGCAAGAGGAGCGAATGTGAAGATTTCAACGGGATCTGTCTGGAGGGTTGTAACCCGTCCCCCTGCCAAAAAGGCAAAACCAAAAACTGGCTAATTCATTCACAGTGTCTTGAGGAAAAGTGGGGAAAGTGAAATTTGCACAGCAGTCTGGTGAGGAACAAATCTTCGGTGAGAACAAGACATCCTGGCTGCAGCTTAGCTCGTTCAGCCAACATCTGCTCTGCTTTCAAACAGGGAACTGCAGGAGGTTTTTTGACAAATAGCTTGGAGGATGCTTCCTCTCTCTCTGCATTCTTTGCAAGGCTCCTTGGCTTAAGGTGAGGTTGCATTGTCGCATTCTGGTGCTGTTCCATGCCCTCCCTCCCCTGGAAACAGGAGCAGAGAGACGGGTTTTCCCCACTGCAGGAACAGGGAATCTTAGGGGTGAGGCAGAAGGACAGCCTGTCCTTTCTTTCAGGGACAGCTAAGGCCTTCTTTCCAGGATCCAAGCATGGCCAATGGACAAAAAACCCTCTCCTTCTCTCCATCTGCAGAGCTGCTACTAAAACAGGTAGATCAGTTGGACAAGTTACTGTTTTGCCCCACTGCACCCATCATCCCCAGCCCCTGGCCCAACTGGCTGGAGCCGATGGGAGTTGTGGCTCCAATCGCTCAGAGGGAACAACCTCCCTGGGAAACGCTGAAGTGGAGAACCGGCTCAGTCTTGCCGTTGGTGGAAGACAGATCCCACCATGTGGGAGGCAGGTGGCTGAAGAAGAAGGACTTCTAGTTTGACTCAGGAGAGCCCCTCTAATCTCCTTATAGCCACAACAGATGTATGGAGCTTCAACTCACAAGCTTCAGAAGAGAGGTGGTGGGAATGATGTCCCTCCAGATGTTCTTGGTTTCTAAATCTCAGCAGCCTCCACGGAGGACACTTCCAACCCTGCAGCTCTTCCGTAGGGTATGTAAGCCATGAAACAGTGTATGTTCTGAGGAGCTGGTTGGTGGATGCTCAGCATACTCTTGGCCCACCTTGATCTCCTTCATTTGCCTCTCCAGATCTCCATGATCCGCAGAGCTCAAACACAAGCATCCCAAGAGAGAGATGCATAACGGTGGAGAAGGCTGCAATTTTCCCCAAACGACAACTCTGTGCCGTCCCTTAGTGCTGGTGCGCCCATCAGGCCAGCTGCTTTGGCAGCACAGGTGCAAAACTCCCCTTTGAGATGCCAAAGGGGGAAGCTGCCATTCTTCAGCTGGCTGAAGGAACTATCTTGGCAGCCACCTGGGTCTCTGCAGGGAAAAGGAAGAAAAAGAAAAACTGTCCGTTTCTGTAGCTGACGGCTGGGCTGGCTGTGCAAGTGGCTTTGGGCTCAAGGAATCAAACTCGCAATTCTTTGCCCTGAGACACCCTTCGGCCTGCTCACACTCTGCTGTGATTCGCATCGCGAGCCTCAAGAACAAATCCTCGAGGATTCTGGAATAACGGTCTGGAATCATTGGCTCTGCATCGAGGCCTCTGGGGTTCTTGGTTTCCTTGATCTACTGTACACTTGTGCTTTTACAAGAAGGTAGGTCTAACATTGCTGCTTCAATTACTGGCACCACCACACCTCCAAGTGTGAAAAGTGTTTCACGCAGCACTGTGGCTCTCCGAAGGGAAGACCTTGCCTTTAGTGGATCACCATCATCCCGCAGGGTGGCATCTTTTGCAAATGCTTCCAGGCTTCTCTGACTGAGAGACCCACTGGCGGCCGGGTTTAGCGAGGCATCCAACCCATTTGGAGGCTGGGGAAAGCTGATCCAGATGTGCAAAGCGCAAAGCGAGGCCTTCCAGGTTCTCGGCACGGCTTTCTCTGTTCTCCCTTCTGATCCGCAGGCCCCGACGCCCGCACAAAGCTCTGCACCCTCGCCTCCTGCCAGATCCTGCTAAGGTTTGCCATAAAAGGAAGTATTGCACCAGTAGATATCCAGTTGTCGGGTGATTTGACAGCTAGCTTAATCAGCAAAGCTATGGCTCACCCAGTTTAGTTCTGCCAGAAGCAGCGGCTGCCAAGAACAGAATCCAGCCAGCTCCATCAGACAACTTTCAAACATATGTTAGATTAAACTCTGAAATTAGTGATAGGGGCCCTGCATAAACAGAAGGGAAAGACAGCAGGCTACTAATCTCCATCCCACCGTTCTTCCATCTCCACTACATGGAAGTTAGTTTGTTAAAAAAAATAATAATAAATGATTCAAGTACTTAAAACCAGAGGATGCGATACTGACATCACTCTTTCGGCCAGTCTGGATGTGTTCCTTGAAAGTCCTTGGCGGAATGTCTGCACGCACCCATCCATCTCTGCTAGATGGAAAGAGGAGCGACGGCATATTCAGAGTAACATCTTTTTCCTTTTCCTGTATCATTCACAGCCCTGTGAATAATGCAATGCCAATGACAATAGTTGACAAGTTGAAATGTAGCTCTGTGACAAGCAGCCTTATATCCCTCATCTTTAAACTGGAAGCATCAAAGAGCAGGCACTTCCTTGGTGCTCACCAAACCACCCCACCCCAACCTCTGTCCAAGAGGGAGATGCATGCTTGGGGTGGGGGGGAGATCCGCTGTGTTCCATAGTGCCACCAAGCGGGAGCAACCATACGGGAAATTTACCTGAAGGGCTGGTCGTTTTCACTCTGCCTCTCACTTCTATTTTTGCAGACATTGATTCATTATTGTTCCTCCCAACAAGCCGGGAACATTGATGTCATGAGACGGGACTCTCTCCGAATCCCCTCGCCTGCTCAGAGGTCACCGATGTGCAAGGTGAGGATGACAGCTTGATGCATCAACCTCCCACTGCTTGAAGAGGGTGGAGGTGACCAGCGAAAGTGGAGACTAACTCTGCAAACATTGGTGGAGGTTTTGTGTGCGACGCACCTGGTCAACATTCACATTCGAGCCCCGCTATTTATTAGCAGAGGAGGGGAAATGCTCTCTAATGAGGAGCGCTTTCTCTCCCTCCCTCCCTCCCTGTCTCTCTCCCCAGAATCAATATTTGATGTTAATATTATGTGCTCAGTCATTTGCAAAACAAACAGGACTGCTTACCCTGGCTTTCCAGACAGTTGGTAACAGTGACACCGGAGAAATCAGCTACATGCTGTTTGCTTTGATTGTTCTAATCACGACAACGTGAAACTTTTTGAGAAAAAGGGATGATTAGGGTGAAAGGTTCAGTTTCCCTCTCCAGGCACTGCTGTCTGCCTTGTAAACAGGGTTGTCACTGCAGAGAAAAGCCGCAACGAGAAAGCTGAATCAAGGGAAGACAAAGGACCGGGGGGGGGGGGAAGCGGAGCCGTGTTTCTCGCCAAAGCCAGCTCAGGCTTTAGCTTCAGAGTCTGCAATCAGAAGTCTAAATTCCTCTTTGCCTTCAAGAATCACATGGATTTTCAGCAAAATATACATCCTGCCAAACCATGATGTTCTTAACAATGGTTTATTACATGGCTGGGCATGCGACATGCTAGAGCCTTACAAATCCTAAGAGTTAAGATTATACAAAGCTATACCAATCTCATCATGGCTTTAAATGGGTGTGAACCTGGTAGAGGGCTCCTGCTGAATGTCATATGAAGCGGTCTTTATTTAGAAATCAGGTCCTCTCCGCAGAGTCCTGAAGAAGCGTGGGGTGCCCTCCTGAAGGGACTGCACAGCAAGTCTGGGAATACTCAGGGCAGAAGTAAAGTCAGGTTGTAACTGCCCCGTGCTGGCCAAACCCAGTCTCTTTTAAGAGCCACAGGGATCCTGTCCTAACAGTCAGGAATCACGCTGAGACGAGGAGTAGGTCTCTAGTGTTTATTACTGCTACATAAAACAGAATCCTAACAAACTGGAGAAGTGTGGGAAAAACCCAGACAGATAAACCCCGAAAGTTAAGGCGGGTCTGATCTGTGTCTCTTTGAATGGCTGCTTAATTCCTCAGTACTACGCATGCGTTTTCCCCCCTGGATAGAGGCCCCTTCCAGCTCGCCATCAGTACGCATGACAGATCCAGCATGGAAGCTATGTACAGGTATTCCTCACTTAGCAACCATTCATTTAGTGACAGTTCAGACTTACGACGGTGCTGAAAAAACTATATGCGACTGCCTCACACTTACAACCGTTGCAGCATCCCCACAGTCACATGACCACAATTTGGGCACTTGGCAACCGGTTCGTATTTATGACCACCACAGCATCCCGGGGTCACATGATCATCATTTTCTACCTTCTCATCCAGCTTCTGGCAAGCAAAATCAGTGGGGAACTGTGTGATTTGCTTAATGACCACATGGTTCACTTAACACCCATGGTGATTTGCTTAATGACCACTGCAAAAAAGGTAGTAAAATCTGGTCAGATTTGCTTAATGACCATTTCATTTAGCAACCAAAATTCTGGGCCCAATTGTGGTCGTTAAGTGAGGACTCCCTGTATCAACTATACACCTCTTCTTGGTCTTTGTAAAGTCTTATGAAAACTAATGGCATTTCTAAATAATTCATTTTCTGCCAAAAATCAGCAGGAAATTGCTCCAACGTTACTCCGTGCATTGCCATCGTCCATTTCAACACCAGGATCTTTTCAGCTTCTCGGGGCTACAGAAACAGGCAAGGATGGGAACTTCGCCCCATCAGCAGTCAAGAATGGGGGACAGTGCAGGAGTTAAAAGTGGAAAGTGGCAAAATTGGCAACCGTGGCGATCAGGGTCCAGAGAAACCTCCAAGACCACCATGCTTGGCCCTCAGACCTACTGCCCATCCAGCAAGCTGCGATTTTAATCCACAAGAATGATCAGGACTGTGATGTTTCTGGCCCAAGTCCCAGATTTTGATCCTGGCAACGAGCAAAGTTTGGGCTCAGAGGGTTTACCTGCTGGTAGAGGGAAAGGGAGAGGAGGAGAGAAGGAGGCCAGGAGGACATGGAAGCAAATTGCTTCCCCGCTGCGCCCTGCCCTCCACAAGCACGGAGCAGAAGCTGCTCAGCACCGACACTGCAGTGAAAATGAGCTCCACAGACAGATCCCATTAGCGTTAATGGTCTAATTACCAGCACATCACCCTCAATATTTACCCTTAAGTGGTATCCAAAGTTTCATTACTTTCCATTCCTGAGAAGGAAGCAGCCTTTGCTGCCCCCGCAAAAGGCAGCAAGGGGAGGGGGAAGAGAAACAAAAGACCCCCCCCAATTCCTGCAACCAGGGACCCGGCCCTTTATTTTCAGCCAGACTGCCCGCCTGCAAATAAAAGGGGTCTCTGCTGAAAGGAGAGGAAGGAGAAAACAGAAGAACGAAAGGAAGCAAGGAAACCAAATAAGGCATGAACACATTGGGCTTCGGAGGCCAAAGCGGTCCTGGAGTTGCGTGACATGACAGCATGTTCCCTTTTTGATCAACGTCTTATTTTCCCCCACATTAAATTTAGTTCAGGCAATTTCTGGAACAGTTTACCCTTTTTAAAAAAGTCTGCACAGGCACATTTTTGTGTGCATTTTACAAACGCCTGCCTTTCTGTCTTCCTTCTCCTTCGCAAGCCCTAATATGTTTGCGCTTTGCAAACAATTCTGTGCAAACAAAATGTGTGCAGCCTCCCCAAAAGTATGCATTTTTGTCTGTGTGTGGTATGCATATGAGGGTGCATGTGTGTGTGTGTGTGTGGGGGGGCAAACTGTGCTGCAGAATTCAGAAACGAACAGATTTCAGCACAGAACTCCGTGCTGACTTAGGAAGTGCAACCTGGATATCTTGAAATGGGAGGTGAAGCGAAGGAATGCTGGCCCCACCTTTAGCAATTCTTCCCTGGTCATTTCCTTAGGAATAAGCACCACTGAGTAAAGGCACAAATCCAGAAAGAATCAAGAGAAAAATAGGTGGGTGTCTTAGGCCAGAAGCTAAGCAAAGCTGGGGAGGTATTTCCAGCTGCTCCCAAAAAGTCCAGGTTGGCCTTAGGTAGTATAATATCCATCCTGGAAAAGCTGCAAGAAATCTACCCTGAGTCTACCCTCCAATCCTTTTAAAACCAGATGGGAAACGGTCCTCTTGCCAGGCTACCTAGCTTTTCACTCCCTTTTGTGAATTCTTTGACTGAGCTCTGGAATGTGCTACATTTGTTTTACCCTCCATCGCACCAGTATGGGACGGAGTGTTTGACCAGGAACAGGGAGACCCAGGTCACCCTCAGTCACAGAAGGTCATGGGGGAACAAGGATCGGCCACTCTCCCTCAGCCCAGCCTTCTCCGCGTTGTAGCTGTGGCGATAAAAAGCGAGGCAGGGGTGCTGCATCCACCACCGTTATCTCCTACAGGAAAGGCAGGATCATGATCCGAATTACCACAATAATTCTTCTAAGCCTGAGAAACAAAACCAACCAGAGAGACCAAATGGCATTTTTCTGTTCCAGCAGAATACCTTGCTGTCTGCAAAACATTCGGGAGCTTGAGGATGGGAAGTTAAGAGGGCGAGAGAGGTGAGAAATATTAGCAATCAAGTCTCTGCAACCTTTCTTGTGGGAAGGCAACCCTCTCTAATGCTGAGCAGTAATTAAGGGAGGGAAAGGCATGCAGACAGCCAGGCTCTCATCTCACAACAAAACAACACCACTTAGACTAGCCACCATGTGACACATTCATCAGCCTAACCTAAACATGTCAGAGCAAATCTGGGAAAGACAATGTGCACAAGTCACAATAGCTGATGACCATTGCTGGAGACTTTCTTTAGTATTTATCTACCCTGGAAACCATACAGTGGAAAATATTTTGCTCCATCCTTGTAGAGTGTAAGGAAGATGACCTTGACAAAGAGAGGCCAGATCTGTTACTAAAGTGGCAAGGGGAAAAATATATCTTAAGTCCACAGCAAGCAGAAATATGCAGAACAAGCTCAGACAGACACTTCCCTAGTTCACGTGAGTATAAGAAGGGGAGGCGGTACAGCACAATCAGGCTGGCACCATTCTGTCATTATAGTCACTCTGAATGAAGCTGTTTTAACCTCCCGGTGGAACCAATTCCTGGTCTGGCCAGCCTGATGGGTAGACAAGCCTCCCATATGGACCGAATCTTCTTGACCTGTTCATGATATGTTCACTTTGTGAAGAAAGTCTCCCCAAGGGCTGGGTTCATATATTATGCTAACCAAGATGACCAGGCGTGATGGTGTTGACCATGGCACCACAGGTTCAAGTCCAGCTTCAGCCAGGGAACATACAGGGTGACTGTGGGCCAGTTGTTACATCTCATCCCAACCTACCCCTTTGTTATTAGGGGAAAATTGGAAGAGGGATTGTCATCTTGAGCATGTTGATCCTTCAGTAGGAGATGCCTTTGACAAACCAATAGTGCAATAGAAGAATCTAATCATAGGCTGATCCAGTCCCTGTCATCAGCTATTCCTTTTTGCTCCTCCTGCATCCACATCCATTGCTTCCTCCAGATCATCTCTAGCTACATTCACCTTGAAAAAGGGGCTGAGAACCAAAAGCTCCCTTTTATGCTAGTCCTCCTTGCCTTGTGTATTTTCAAAAAGCCCCCAGACTTTGCTGCAAGAGGAGGTTAAGGAAAATGGATAAAGAAAGGGAGTGTGACCTTGGCCTTTCCTTGCTGGCTTCTTTGAGGCCGCCACTGCCTCCAGACGTCGAGATATCCCTCCTCTCCGTATCAAAGAGTGTGGCATTGTTATTCCAGCAAGAAGACCCTGGGGATCTACCTCTCTCCCCACTTGCCCTCGGCTCTGCAGAAAGAAACACAAAAAATTAAATCCACCAGCCTGGAAGGAATCTGGGATGAGAATTTCCTTTCAAAAGCTTCTGTGCTATTGGGATTTACAACCACCTCTTTTTGCATATAGAAGCTAGATCAGACATGGAAACAAGAGACTGTATTTTTCCCAATTACTGGCAGCTGTTGAAATCAAAGCAGAGAGATTATCTGACCAAAAGAAAAAAAGGGGGGGGGGACAAAATGGGCTGGCCTTTCTCGTGGCTGTCAAAACAAGGAAAACTCCATATTTACCCATTCATAAAGGAAGGAATGATTTGGTGTGAGAAATTGGGGAGAAGAGCCAGATGAGACTTTCTCCCTATTCCCTTGCAAAATACATCTCCGGGGAAAGCCACCTATTATTTATTATGTTTTACAACTTTAATATGTCGCCCACTATCCAATGTTCTCATACAATGAAAGGAAATTGATACAAAGAAGATAAAACCAGAAAAATATAAAACCGGAACCCAACCAAAACACCGGCAGTGGAGGATGAAATAAATGTAAATTAAACTCACAGCAGTGTCAGATCCTTCAGCTCTTAAACCCTAAGAATGTCACAGAATCTAGAGATCCCTAAAATAATTTACAAATCAAAAGTTAAAAAGAAAGAAAAGGCTAAGGCTGCTGTCTGGCCTTAGATGGATCGAAGCTCAGACTTTGGTGAGCTTTCCTGGACATCCCAGAAGGAAGATGGCACCAGCTAGGTAGAGCACGTTTCTGCCATTCACACAGCCACAGGTTTGGCCCCAACTCTTTCAGACACCCCCCGAGAGTTGGCTATGGGCATCTACCAGGGCCAGTGACATCAGGTGTATCATGATGTGACTGCAAAGTGATTGCATCATTTTTCACATGACATCATCGGAGCTTCTGCCAAAGCATCAAACAGCAGTCTAGGCAGAATCCTTGACCCGCTGGGGTTCTTCCTGGCATAACTGCATCCCATACCTTCTCAGCCCAGCAAAACTTTAAGTGTTAACAGAGTCGTTGTACGCGAGAGATGGGCGGCAAAGAAATTTAATAAATAAATAAATAAACAAACTATTATGGGGCTCCCCACCTTTTCCAAATGGACTACCTTAAGGCTGAGGAGAGGCCTTTGATCTGGCACATCTCAGAGAAATCCAGCTCCTTAAGAGGGCAGCTCTACTGGGGTTTGTTAGCTGAAATGTCCTCTGACCTGCTAAAGACCTGATCCTTGGGCCATAACGTGGTGGGGACACAGGGCACATCTCTGAAGTTCTGGAGGGGCAGTTCTCTGGGGCTCCTAGCTTTCACAAGCAAACTCCAGAGCAATATTTATGTATGATCCAAAGGCAATTTTTCCCAACCTTCTACTCCCCAGGTAGGTTATAACTCTAGGTCCCAGAATGTCCAACTAGCACAAAACTCACTCTTTCAATGCATCATCTTGCACAGAGACTGGCTTGGGAGAATTCTACCATCACTGCATATACTAAAATCATTTCTATTGTCTGATAAATACTTCCAGCCTCATCCTTCCTCAAGGACATCAGAGTTGCTTGTTTGTTAGTTTATTGGCTTTATAGGGCTGCCCTACTCAAACAATGTGACTCTTAGCAGCATCCAACAAAAACAAGCAATACACAGAAAGAAATAATTATTATTATACGTTAACTAAAACAACCCAATATATAAAATGGTGACAAAGCATCGTTAAACAACCAAAAGAGGATTCTGCTCAACAGGACCCAACTGGTTGAGGGTCTTTGTTCCAATTCCTCAAGTAGTGAAAACTGTCAGGGAGTTGAAGTTTGCTGAAGTTCACATCAAAGCAATAGGAGATCCATTATTTCTTGTTTGTCCTTTTCAGGGAACGAAGATTCAAGCAAGTTCATTTCCCCCACCCCCATTCTGCACACTTACCAGTAAGGGTAGGTGAGTGTGTGTGTGGACTACAATCAAAGGCACATTTTCCCCAAAGTGTAATGCATCATCAATATGTAAATCACGGCCGTCTTATCTCTCTGGAGGTGTCATGCCCTGCATATGAATGAGGTCACCCCTTCTCTAATTTCATCATCCAATATGCAAATGCAAGGGGGGCCCTGCCTGCCAGGAAGTTTCCTATATAAAATACCAACCATTCCACCCTCAACAAAAATGCCAGGTCCTTGAGGGCATTGCATTTCCTTGCAAAAGGGCCAGGCACCGACAGGTGCTTCAGGATCCTGAATGAACTCTCAGGAGGCAGATCCAAAGGGACAGAAGTGCCATTCATTTCTCTTCTTGCCATGGCAAATGCCAGCAGGGGAGAGGACAAGGATCTCTTTGACCAGATTTTGGCTCCTCATGTCTTTGCTGTAACCCACAGAGCTCATGGTTAGAATTCCAAACAGGCCCCTTAACAGCTTTCTGTGCTGGCAATGAGAAAGGGACGTTTGTCTGGATCAAGCAAACAGGATCCACCAAGCTCCCGGAGGGGATGCCATGAAGACATCAGAGGAGGCCACTTCTCCAACAGAACTTGGCCAGATCATTGTCACCGTTTTTTTGTTTTTTTCCACCTGTCCAGATAGTGAAGAGTGCCAGGCTCCTGGAAGGTTCTGAGGGCAAGCAAACAAGCTGGCTGCACCTGCCAATTCTCTGCACCATTTTTACACAAAGTCACCTATAAGAAGCTGGCGCAGGCTGCCATCCACTCTTGTCTCCCTCCAATCTAGCGCCCTCCAGATCTGCTGAACTGGCCACTTGGCTGGGAATTCTGGAAATGTTCAATGGGGAAGGACGTGAGATGAAGCCAACCTACAATGTCTTCCAACTCAGGATGAGTCCTCAGGACCTCCCTCAGAGTAGCACTTGCTGTGATGAGTAGACCCTGAACCATCACTTCTATCTGGCCTCCACTTAGTATGCACTGTTGCTACACACTTCCATCCAGCACATTAATATTTCCAGCCACAGCTATGAAGGTTCTGGGTATCAGTGAATTAGTGCAAAAAGACATCTAAGGAGGAAGAACATATGTCTCATGGTTAGCATTGTCTTTTCTCCTGGGACCTCTGATTTTCTCGCTACAAGCAAAGGGAGTGAAAGAAGACAGGAAGGAAGCCAGCCGGTTGGTGGGTAGCAGAGTAATGGTGGGAGAAGCATCAAAGGCCCTTCATAATCTTTTGGGGGAGCTGCTGTCACATATGATTGATGACTATGAGGTACCTAGGGAAGTTCTGAGCCAAAAATTTTAAGATGGCCATTTACTGGGAGAACTTAGCCCTGTTTAACCACACTCTCCATCTGCAGTAAACAGAACTCCCTTGTAGGGATGTTAACGAGTAATGATGTTGTCTATAAACATGTTTTGACCCTGAAAAGGCATAATAGGAATACTCATTATGCTTTAGGAGCCTAGAGGTCAGCAGCCTTTTCAAACCCACGCATCCCCTCCCGGCAAAGAAGCTGGAGCCACAGGAGACTTCAGCAAGGACAGCCAAAGTCTTGTAAGACTTTGATGCTCTTGAGTAAGACCTGACAAGATCTTAGCATCTGAGGAACTTTTTTTCCTAAGTCTTACAGGTGCCTCTTAGGAATTGGGTGGGTGGCCCGCTCACTGCTGATCTTCCCTCCTGCAGAACCGGTGAGCTCCTACTGAAACTGATGCTGCAAACATTTACCCCTGCTTGATCTGGCTGTGATAAAACAAAGGCTTATGTCTCCTGCTCTGTTCTTGCAGGTGTTGGAATGGCACCCGTCTGCTGGCATAAGCCTCCCCAACTTCCCATTGGCTCCTTAGGGTGCCCGGCCCTGGCCATCCCCTGCCTGCCACCCAGTTTGCAGGGCTTTCAGCTGCCAGGTAAGTTGCTGACTTGAGGGATGTAATTATCAGCAGCGGGAGACCCTCTTCCCCCTCTCCCGGCTTCCTCTGTGCCAGACAGACCTTCTGGGGGATGCAGGAAGATTTAAGCACCCAGCCGGTCATTAAGGTGTCAAGATAGCAAATGCTTGGGGGTGGACAGGTGGAGGGGGGGCTGCTCCACCCCCACAATTATCCCAGTAGTTCCACTGCCTTATAAAAAAGTTTTTTCCGCTACTTGCATTAGCTCTGATTTGACAGGCTCACCAAATTATTTCTCCTTGCTAGGCCACATCCTGTTCAGGTGTTCAAAATAAACACACGGAGAGGACGATCAAAACTAGTTACTGCTTTGCACTCTGCTGCTGATGAACGCACCGTTCCAGAGATTCAGTGCTGCGGTTAGGGATTGATTTTTAAGGTTCTCTTCCCCATATATTTAGGTTTCTTCCAGCTGTTACCCCATATTGCAGGTGGCAGCTGAGACATGGGGGGCAGTGAACTCTTTCACCAATCATGCTAAGCCATTGTTTATTTAACTGTAATTTATTGGGCATACTAAAACTGCAGATAGGCTTGCGCAACATTCTCTACCATAAACAATGGATTACAAGCCCCAGTGGTTTGGGCTCATTCGACCATCGTACTCAGCCAGCTCCAGCGGAGCATGTTACGGCCTCGTGCAATGTGCAAATTCAGCAACTGACTTCCTTAGGTTACCAAGTAAGAATGAAATCCGAAACTTCACCTCTAGTGTGAAATACGGAGCAGGTACCAAAGCCATGTTGACTTTGCTGTGTGAGCGGTTAGCAGACAGGGGGACAGCAGAGGGAGGCCCCATAAAGGTGTTTTCCTACCTGCAGAATTGGGTGACTGGCCCCATCGCCTGGACTAATCTGCCTCGGAAGACTGGGATGAGGATGGAGACTGGCGGGTAGTACTGCAACACTACAGAAAACAAAATGGTGAAATTCATGCAAAAAAAAAAAACCACCCACAGCAAATTGTGTGAATTGCTTGCACAGGCTAGAAAGAGGAACCAAGGAAGTTCACAGCAGGAAGGCTTTTATTTCTATGGGAAAGGAAACTGCTCAAAATAAACTCCTCTGTATTCCTTTACTGTTCAGTTAAGCTTCTTCACCATTGTTCATCCCTGCAAACAGTCCATTCCAAAGTTGCATTCAATACGAAACCTATTTGTTTCAAGGCCAAACGGTGAATATCATTTTAAAGCAGCCTCCTCCTTTGAGAAAGAAGGGAAGGGAACAGAAAGCCCCGGAACTGAAAGCGCTGAGGCCTGGCCCCAAATCTAGGAAGATGGCAAATGGAATGGGTTGTAAAACTATCTCCACTCACACATTTTGCTGGAAGAAACTTGAGATGGCCCCAACTGCTTTCAGTTCTGGCCTGTCCCTTTCCCCACAGTGTGCTCTGAATCACAACCCATCCACGGGTGATAACCTTAGAGCCAGACAGCACCTCAATGTGGGGCGCTAGCTAAAGAGAAGGCAGGCAGGGGAATGCTTCTGGCCAGCAAGATGGCAAAAAGAAGCATTAATTAATCTCCACATGAGCGGCCTGAAAAATGTCTCTTCATGTGTTGCCCACATGGCGTCCCTTAAGAGTGCAACCACTGGCATTTATGGGCCTTTGGACTCACTAAAAAAGTGAGTCTTTCCAAGCTGTCCTCCTTCCTTGGTGATCCCAAGATCACCGTGTCAATCATTCTTTCTCTTGTCCTGGGTGCACCATCTCCAGGCCCGCAACTAGGCTCTGTGTCACCCAGGGCAAACATGGATTCCGCGCCCATTTTGGCACCCCCCCAGCATGGCGCCCAGGGCACATGCCCCACTTGCCCTGCCCCACTTGCAGCCCTGACCATCTCCTCCCTTCCAACGGTCACCAGAGGTGGATGAGAGCTTCTGCACAAGGCCAGACCCCTCTCTTGTATCTTGCCCTGGTAAGCAAGGCTTGGGTGAAAACAATCCAGGATGGTTGGACTTAAAAGGCAGCCAGTTTTGATGCAGTTTTCATGTTGCAGAAGGTGAACTTCCAGCCTGGGAACATGGACTCGCCGTAGCATTCCTGGATTCCAAATCTGGCCAGACCTAACAGGACCTTTAAAATTCTCCAGAGAACTGCCTATTTGTGGGCACAAAAACTGAGTGGATGATTCCCCCTAAATTCCCCTAGAGAAGAAGAAATTCTCTCCCACCATGGAGGAATGGATTGTAAAGATGTCAGAACTGGCAGAATGGGGAGAGATAAAACAAGCACTTCTATAAGAGACCAGAAACCTTTTATGGACTTTTCGCTGAAAATGGAAAAAAATGAAGTGACGATTTACGGTTTCGATGATTGATAAAGGACTAAATCTGGCGGGGTCCAGGAGGCAGGCCTTCTCTGCAGTAGCACCCGCCCTTTGGAACATCTTGCCCACGGAGGTGAGATTAGCTCCATCGCTCCTGGCCTTTCGGAGAAAGTTAAAGACCTGGCTTGGGGCAGGGAGGAGAATTGCCATACCTGGGGTTGGCTAGTGCCTTAAAGTGCCCCTCCTATGCAAGGACTGAATGAGACCACAGCCATCTGGATTTTATTATATTTGGTAGTTGAGAAATTGTTTTAAAGAGTATTTTATTGGAATTTTATTATATATTTATTGTTTTATATTGTAAACCGCCCAGAGTCCCTCTGGTCAGAGGAGATGGGCGGTGGCAAATTTGATAAATAAATAAAATAAATAAATAAGGGGCCGAAGAGATTTTTGTAATACCAAGAGGGAGGGTGGTGACGACCCAATTCATATCCTGTGAATTGGGCAGGAGGTCCTTTTGTGGGTGACATGTAGGCCTTTGGATTATTTATATATTCATATATTTAAAATAGAGCCTCGTGTGGCGCAGAGTGGCAGGCTGCAGCACTGCAACCGAAACTCTCCCCGCGACCCGAGTTTCATCCCAGCGGAAGCTGGATTCTCTCTCAGGTAGCCGGCTCAGGTCGACTCAGCCCTCCACCCTTCCGAGGTCGGTAAACGGAGCAACCGGCTTGCTGGGGAAGGTGACGGCTGGGGAAGGCAATGGCAGACCACCCCGCTCTATAGTCTGCCGAGAAAACGTTGCAAAAGCGGCATCCCCCCAAAGGGTCTGACGTGACTCGGTGCTTGCACAGGGGACCTTTCACCTTTTCATATTTAAAATACTAAGCTTCACAAGTAACTAAAGGAGGATTTTTTATAACCTCCCCATAACAATTTGATCTGCCTATCTTTTTTCCTGGGAATTATTTCTCGTTATAATGCCTTTTTATACCTCTGTTTATGGAGCAAAGTATGGCACCCCCGTTTCTTATCTTTCATCATGATATTTTTCTTTGATGCCAGCTTTATAGCACTGCCAATGACTTTATTTTCCTTTTCTCTTTCTCTGGGCCCATGTAGCTATGGGAACCAGTATTAAATGCCCATTCAGATACACCATCAAAATGAATTCTTGAAACAAAAGAGAAGGTTTTAACATTAGCACTTTGCGAGCCTCTCTTCCCTCAAGACGTGAATTATTTACAGAATCCCTTGCACATAAATTGGACCACAGGGGACATCTATATACCTTTCTTCTTTCTCTTTTCTTCTTCAATTCTGTTCACTGCCACTGGGAAGAAAACAGGATGGCACTGCTTCCTTTTCCTGATTCAAAAGTCAACTGGGACATGCATTGAGACTTCTTGTCACCTTAAGATATCACCTGCATCCATCTGAACATTTGCCATGATAAACTTATTGGGAAGGATTTGTCTTTACTATCGGTGAAGAATCTGCTAAAACGAGCCACTCTGGCCTTGCAAATCCAAAGTTTTGTAGTACATCTGTTTGCAAAACCTCAGATCCTCAAGTTGCCTTAATTCAGGAGATGATGGTGCTTGAATTGAGCTGAGACTTCAATAAACTATGAAAAGCAAAACCCTTAGAAAGTTTCACCTTAACACTGTTGGCAGATGCTGGGAAAGCCTTTAGCCCAGGAGAGGTCAAAAAAGTCACACGCATTTCTATAAAAATAATTTATTTACAGAAAGCAAAAACAAAAGCAAAACATTTAAAGGACTTAGCTCCCTTTGGAGCAAGCCTTGCTTGCCTACATTGCCGGCAGAGAGAAAAGAGGAAGTGAGAACAAGTCCGGGCAGGTTTCTTCCCCCCCCAGGTGATTTGCATGAAGCACGTGAGAGGAGACAATCTAATACAACCTTTTTAACCCGGCCAAAATGATTAGGCACATATAGCAGTCTTAATCTGTTAGTAGGAAAACCTCAACAAACACTGCAGAAGAGGATTTTGTGAAATGCCCCTGAGGAACTTTGCTTGTGTTAACAAACTATTTCAGCTTGAAACTCCCTTGACAATTTTTGCCTGAGGAGGACCCAATAAATTAGTCTTCAGCTACATTTCAGGAAAAATTCAGTGGCAGCTGTGAAATAAAACAATTAGGAAATAATTAACTTCTGAAGTACAGTCTTCAGAATGAGAAGCAGGGAGGGAGGCTCAAAGTTACTTTTCTACCTTCTCCTGGGATGGAGAGATGAGATCTCTGATCTCAAATCTTAGTGCTTCTCAACCTTGGCCACTTTAAGATGTGTGGACTTCAACTCCCAGAATTCCTCAGCCAGCCATGCTTTTAGATTCACTTTTAGAACAAAAGGGATCTGTGACCAAACTGTGCAAGTATTTTTGTACTTATGGGTTCCTTGCTGAGGCCGCAATAAGCATCTACTCTGCTTCCACAAATTTTTCATAAAAATGACATTGACAAGCACTGCTACTAACAATAACAAAGTATTTATATTTTTCTGCTCTACTGCATTTTAGTAGAAATTAAAAGCACCCAGAACAGTTTGCTTCATAAAAATCAGCAAAAATGTAAACAAAGGAATTCATTTCTAAACAAATAAAAATTAAAACGAAACCAAGTGCCAAGAATCCGGCCATGATCTCCAACCTCCGCTTTCTATGATGTGACATAGACATGTCTCCAGACTGGGTCTAAACGGTAGTCTGTTTAATGAAGGTCACTGTGCAACTTCAAGGCTGTATTCAGACAACACACTGTACCAGGTCAGGTGAAGACCTAGCAAATGCATTCCCACAACATGTATCATGAGATCATTGTGCAAATGAGATTATTTGTGTCATTTGCATAATGACGACGTGACCCAGGTGACATCATTGTGACTTCTAACAGACTCCTCCTTGGATAGAATCCCCAGGCAGCTGTTCACACCATAAATTCTCCTGCCATTGTGGTGCATCAAATCTGCCACCTCATCTTTTCTCCTTCTATGGATCTCCACCCTCTCTTACAAACTCAGCTCAAGTCAGGATATGTTCAACCCACAGTTTTAATTCCCTTCCCCCAAAAGGAATGGCTCAAGTTTGAACGATCTGCCATCCATCAGCCCTTGACCCAGTCCCAGTTCCACAGCTGAGGATTGTTTTATGGTAGAGAATATAGACAAGGCACCATGATAAATGTATGTGTGGAGCCAAGAGCCACGATGAAGAAATCAGGGCCATCAAACTCAGCTGAGCTGCCAAGTGAGCAAACTCCCCATTGTGGGTTTCATGGCCATGACAGTGATAACACGGAAATACTTCTTAGGCTAAACATAAAACAAGCTGCTGATCAGCCCAAATCAGCTATTTCAGCCTGGAGGGAAGGGAAAATGCAAAATGTGAGTCTCTCCGTCTCTTTCTGTCTCTTGGATTAAATCACTGTCTTGGACACTTGTGGTGTGAAGGGAAGGGACACACTCTTGAAAGAATTAGACTGGGGTTTCCCTGCCAGAGGAATCTGACACGTTGGACTCTGAAGCACATGTGCTTTGTCCATGTCTGTAGAACAGATGGAATTTTTAGAAGGCTTTGCACTGTGTGTGGGCTGCTTTGAAGACATCCTGGAAACAGCTGTGACTGGGACAGGCTAGAGAGATCCTATCTGTCCAGTTCTTAAGCAACTGCATTGGTATCTTCTCCATTTTTGGATGCAGTTCCAAGTGATGGCCTCATCTGTGAAGCTCCAGGCGCTTGGAGATCCAGCTACCCGGACTCCACATTTGGTCAGGAATTTGCTGGACCATCCTCATCCTCATCCTCATCCAGGCCCCCTGGATGTTAAACTTAAGACATTAGGTTAAGCTCCTTTTAGCTCTGGCATCTGGATGCAGGATACTTTCCTATGAGAGGTTCACCCAACATCCACCTTGGCAAACAGCCTCTCTACTCAGCTCTTCAGCAGGTCAGCCAGCTGGTCGGAACCTGATGGCTTTGTTCGTTTGACCAGACGTTATTTGGTTGCGTCACAATGCTTCTGGCTTTGAAATTAACATGGCATGGTTAAAAAATGTGTTTTACTTTTATCTTTTGTTTTTTGATTTAGTAAACCATCCTTAATGCAGGACATGTGGTTGGGAGTTCAAGGGAGGAGATAGTGGTGCTACTGTTCCAAAGATGGATACCTGAGAATGTCTTAAAGAATTACAGGGATTGCATTTTGGGGCATCCATAGGAGGTGAAGAAAGCCAAGATGATGGCTTAAATGGCATGATGAAAGCCCCCTTCCTTCCATTGTGGGATCAAGGGCACGCATGTGAAAAAGGACGGGGCTTCAATGGCACACTGGCTTTCACCATCTTGACTTGATGGCCCTGGCTGTATTCACAATCGGTTGACTTCAGATATATCTGGAGGGCCCCAAATTGTTGAAACCCTGGCCCACTAAACCAGAGAAGTTGCTTTATTCACCGTTTCACCTGGTTGACCAGTCAGAAAGTATGAGGGACTTCTTCCAGATCTTGAAGAGCCAAAACTCTCCTTGGTAGATCTTAGAAGGCCCACCTCTCTCTCCTTTTCTCTCTCTGTATATATATATACAAGCATGCGCACAGAGAGAGAGAGAGAGAGAGAGAGAGAGAAATCCAGCTGACTCCATGCTTTTCAGTTGCATCTCATTGCTGGGAAAGTTATACTCGCAATAATAATCTTTGAAGAAATATTGCATCCCTTGTTTTAAGATCCTTTGTTGCCTGAGGTATACATCCCATGAGCTGAGTCTGCACCTGACTTTAAATTTCTGCAGATAATATTTGTGAGACCTTACAGTGGTTTGAGGTATGAGAGTTAATTTCCTCTCTCGCCCTTAATCACGATCTGAGGCTTACCTGTGAGCGTTAAGCCACATTCTCTGTAATTTATCTATTAACTTTGAAACTGGTACAGCAAATAAACTTAACTAGCACTTGTGAAACTGCAGTGAGTTTCTTTCCCCAGTTTTTCCTATAAATCACCTCAGATTGGTTAGTGCCCAATCGATAGAAGGGGGAAAAAAATAATCTACCACAATATTAGATTTCACCACATACAGCTCAAACTATTACTTCCTGTCATGTGGTCTGAAGAACCATGAAAATTAATCACTTCCCACTGCCCAAATGAAGTGTCTATTGGGCTGTATTATTGATACTGTGGTTTGTTTTTTTTTGCTTGAAACCATCCATTAATTAGGAAGGCTTTTTCATTACTACTGGCCAATCGTTTTTATGAACAATGACTCAAATATGTTTACGTTAGGCTGGGTCACCACCCATAATGTGCAGAGATGCCAAGTGAATTTGGAACTATTGGCTTAAATGGACACGTTGATTTGTTGATTTGATTGATTTGATCTGCATCAAAGTGTTTTGATGCAGAATTTGCATAGGCTAATTGGCAGGTGCAAGACTTGTGCTTCACATTCCCTGCTTTGGCGGAAAATACATGCAAAGGTCATGTGCAGTTGGCATTTTGTAATGCAAATAGCATTGGGTAGTACAGCCATTTCAACAGCATGCAGGTAGATGAAAGCAACTTCATAAAAACAGGACCAGGAATTATGAGCTGTCATGGGGGCCCTCTTCTGCGGGAGAAGCTGGCATCTTTCAGGCTGAGCCCAGCTGAGAAGCTCCATTTGTAGTAGTTGCTTGTAGCAACTGAAACATTAAAAGTTACTTTCCCCTTGGAAGAAATCTGCTGGCACCCTGTTGGGAGTCTACATTGATTTCACTGCACTGTAGTTGATCCACTTACACAGAACAAAGCAGAGGCCCTATTAAAGTAGAGATGGGTGAAATTTCTTTTCTCTTTTCTTTTCTTTCAAACCAAGTGTAATGGAGTTAGTTACATCTTCTGGGTTCCATGACCCAGAAAGATAGATCCTAAGGAGGAGAGATGAACACCGGAGTCTGGAAAAAACAAAGCTGGGATATCAATTAGATCCAGATGGGAGTCCTCAAAGGTTTGTTGTTCCCCTCTTAAAGGCCAGAGAAACAGGTTGAGCTCAAAGGGCAAAGACTTCATGGGCTAAAGTCACTTGCAAACAAGGCCAAAAAGTTGACTTTATTATGGTTCCAGTTCTGGACTTGGCTCACTTCTGTGGCCCCAGGGAATAACGTTCTCTGCAGACTCCTCTATTGGTCTCTGCAGTCCATGGCATCCCTTAGTCCAAAAGTGGGAAAAATAACACATCCCAGTGACAGGTCTATTGGAACTTAGTGGCTTATGACCATTGTGTTGGAGGAACTCTCAAAGTTGCACCTAAGTCTCAAGTTATGATGGAACTCCAGGAAACTTAGCAGAGTTGTGTCCTGTTCTATAATCCAATATCTCTATATACAAGACAGAACATGATGGGTTTCCAGAGTACAAACAGGGAAGAAACCTGTTAGGTTTACATTTTCATATAATTTCACAATTCTTTCCATCTGTATTTTCCTAATGTGTACAAATTATGTAAGTAAGGGAAAGTTTGCAGATAAAATACATATCTCCTGAAAAAGCATGTACTTGGGTACAATTATGTATAAAATGCATTAAAGGCCTATTGCTTGGGAAAAAAATACACATTAGAGGAAGCATATACAAAAGCAGTGTCATGTCAAGAGCAATTTGTTTTCAGGAGCAATGGCATCTGAAGAGAAACATTTGTGTGGGCTTTCTTAAAAATACTGTAAAACCAACAGAAAAATGCAACGAGAGAAGAGAAACTGGGCGATGTTGAATTTCACAAAGTTATTCTTAAGAACTTCTGGATTTGCAAGTGGGGATTGTGCAGGGACTCCCTCCCTTCCTTCATTTGCTGAGTAAACTGGAGGGGACTGGTTGAGGAGAGGCAGCTGAAACTTGCAAGCACTCCTTGCCTATTTTTGCACACCCGATCAATGTGTAATTAATGGTGTTCCTCAAGCTTTGTGTGTGTAGTCTGAGAAAAATCAATGGTGAGGAATGCAACAAAATGGAAAGTACTAGAAGTCTGGAACCAGTTACCATTTTATGTGTTGTGAGTGTTATTCTATAGACTTTCAGATTCTTCATCTCTAGCCAGAGGAGGCAGAATCCTGACTTGTCATTTGGATCCTTGGGATGCAATACTCACATTGCTATTAGGATCTGCTCGCACATAGCTTTTTATGCAAAAAGAGAAAGATGTGGATGACAGAGTTCTAGGGATGTTGATATAGAGAAAGTGAAGAAAATCCTTTTTAATGCCAAGTTCTTAGAATCTGTTAATGAATAATCACATAATTACTGAGCCGTATTTTGGTATATTAATGTCAGTTTATTATCACCAGCGTATAATGCCAATCGTTCTATTGTTTCATGGTGTAGTGATAAGGCCAGGCTGCTCAGCGGGTTGGTGGGTTCAATGGTTGAGATCAATCCCGCCTGCCAGCTCTCAGGGTTCATCCGTGATACTAGGTCACCAGATCCTCAGTGGCCTTGGTCTCCAATTGCTGCTATTAAATGAAGTTGGGCTCTAGGGAACAGTTGAGTTGGTTGCTGCAACATCCCTGCTTGAGCTGTTTCGTTCCATTACTGGGTTGGCAATGGAATTCCAGAGATCTGAACCTGACCCAAAATAGCTTGAGTCAGGGCCACCCCAGGAGTTCATGGCCACCAGGGCAACCGTGGACCTGATTGAAATTATCAGCAACCTGATGCCAACTAAAAGTCGCATGCAAGATCTGGTTTTAGTCTTGGGACAGTCCTCTCTGAAGGTGGAGGACATCCATCAGTGTTTTGTCATGGCCAGATCACTCCATGATTGCTTTTTGGCTTGCTGGTGCTGCCCCTTTCTGCAAGAGGAAGGAACTATTAGATCAATCTGCCCCAAGCACCTGATGAACCAGGATGGATTTCAGGAGGAGCTTGGGGGCTTTCCTGAGGACATGGTAGGCTATCTGCAGAAGTATTGTGTGATGCAATAGCTCTGCTAGTTTTGCCTGGTCCACCATGGCTGATAGTGGGTTGCTGTCAGTGTGGCAAACATCCATGGGTATGTCGCACCTCCTTATCTCTTCAGCAAGGGCTAAAAACAGCAAGCATGGGAAAGTCCTAGATCTGGGCTTCCAAAGGCCTTTAAGCCTGACTGCCATGGTGGGAGAACATTAGGAAAATGAGTGCCAGGAAATAAGTGCCATGTTCCTCTAGGAAATCATATTCCACCTTCTCCGCTTTTTAGCTGGCCCAAGCCTGGAGTTCACATCTTGCTGCACATCCGTTTTTGCTGCAGTCTTCCCTTGACAATAACAAGGCAGATGTTGACAGGCAGTTGCAAAGGGAAATGCTTTAAGCTGTCAGTTGACAGGACTCAAAATTAATTTGATTGCGCAGGATGAAAATGGAAAAACCTGGTTCTGTCAGCTAAAGCCAAGGAGGGAAATGTGGAGGTGATTTCCATTTCACTCTGGAGGAGTGAAGAGAAAGAAAGTCAAAGTCAAATGAGCAAAGGGAAGGGCCTTTGGGGCAGAGGCAGACGTTTCACACGAGGGCATCCAAAGTGGGGCTCAGTGTTTGAAATGATTGGATGGATTATCGTCATTCAGTGCAGTTTAACAGATCACTTACAATACAGTCTCGACACTGAATTCAGTCTTTTGGGCTTAGTCCCACTTACAGCCAAGATTTCAGTGGGCCCAAATTACACTGTCAATTCAATTGATATAGAAACAGCAAAAACTGGGAGGAGGAATCAAATCACCATCTTCAAAGCCTTAACTTGGACTTCAGACGGAAGGGACTCGTGTAGAGCCAAACCTAGAGGGGTTTTGCTCTCATCCGGAGGAAGTGAAGGAATAGCCAGTGTGAGCTGAGCCCTGCCTGGGATACCTTGTCCAATAAAGAGGTTTGCAACTCGCAGGAAGCCCCATCCGACCTGGTTTTACATGCCTGGTTTTTGGATGTGGTATCATCCTTTCCCTCCACATCAGAGAGCTGTGAATGGGCTATGGTTGAAATCTGAGCAACGTAAGAAGGGCACATTCTTCCAGAGGTTCAGCATGTGAAATGCATAGACTTCCAATGTTTATTCACTGAAAGCTTTGTTTGTTTGTTTGTTTGTTTGAAACTTTGACATAGCTGACCATCTTGCACCAAACTCTGGGCGGCTCATAACCAAGAGATAAAACCATATCTGTGCACAATAAAAATATTAAAACCAAAGATATTAAAACCAAAGATATTAAAACCCAAAAAAATCTGGCACCATAATTTGCTAATTTGCTATTAGAGATGCTGATGGCTGTACTGGTGGTACCTAAGGCAGTGCACAATGATGTAATTACTTCTAAGAATCTAAGAATTAAAGATGGAAAGAATCTTTAATACTTCCCCAGGACGATAAGAAACGGGCTATAATCTTGTCAATTAGAGGTTTTATGGAAAAGAACTATAAACATTATTATTGTTTTGACAGCAATCAATCCCCTTCCTGTGCCTCTTCAACCAGCTCCATTCACCCAAGAGCCATATAGTTAATGCTGGGAAGCGTTTATAAATCACCCACTTCATTCTGACATGGCAAAGTCCTAGTCCCAGTTATAGAGCACTGCAATCTATATGGCTCTTTGAAGGAACATATCTCAAACAACAGAATTCTTCAACAGTAAATTCTAGTTTTTAAAAGTAAATTAAGGAAGGGAAAGGGGGAGAAGAGAGAGAAGGAGGGGAAAGGATTGGATCTGGTGGTCTACATGCCCCCGTCCAATTCTGTGATTCTAAGTAGGAGGAAAGCTTTTGAAGGTCACTAGAAAATAGCCTCCATGCTCATTTGTGTGTCCGTCTGACCGGTGAAAAATGTTGGGATGGTCCCCCACTAATGAAGCATGAAAAGAGTAGCATAATCCCAAAATACATTTAGGATAAAGCATAAATGAAAGTGCCCAAAATATATATTTTAAACGATATTCTTGGCCATACCCATGAGCACAAAGTTGCTAACCCCTGCTTTAAAAACTTGTCCTAGCCATTACAATTTTTTATCTTTCTTTTCAAATGAAGTGATCATCTGATTATAACTGAACTTCAGTTGGATTACAGAGGAGTAGTGCTTCAGAAGAGTTAAATCAGCTGTGGGCAGCCTTGCAGAGTGTATTCATTTCCCCAACACCCCATTGGGACCCTCTCCCAACAACCGGTGATTGCACTTCCAAAATTTCGCAGCCAACATTTGGGACATTTTCCAGGGGCTTCAGGGCAGATTAAGATTGGGAATGATAGAGATTTCATCCCAGAGGTTTTTCATTCTCCTTCTCACTTAAATACCCCCCGAAACAGCCCCCACAAAAAACCCACAGCCCTTCTGGTGATACCACTGTAGACCTCTAGAAGATTGGAAGGCTGCTGATGACTCTCAACTGCCAGCAATTGCCTACCTCATATCACATGGTCCTCATGCAGAAGCAACCTCATATACCAGTCTTGGAGGCCCCACTATTATTTCTGGTCAAACACTTCTTAGCATGGAATTCCTCTTTTAGCTTCAAGCTTTATTTCCTATCATGCATGGAGACATTTGAGTCTTTTCAACACTGTCCTCAAAAAAAAGAAGTTTCTTTCTTTTTAACCAGCCAAAAATGATACCGAGTCTGCCTTATATTGAGATGAAATACAGCATCAGCAATACTGGGGTCAATCTCTGACTGAAGAAGGGCAAAAATGGGGGGAGACCCCCCAAAACATTTACTTCATTGCATCTTTAGATCTAGTAAGTGTGTGATTTTGGGGGGAGTGAAGGATAATATTTCAGAATAGTTATGTATATTATTTCCTGTTCTTCCTGCATTGTTTCCTTTAATGGTGCTTCTTGTTCAGCTAAAAGCTATGCTTAAAGGTTTGTTTGTTTTTTTACATTAATGGGGAAAAATGCTTCTTTTCTCTCCACTTTGTCTTTGGGCTCCATACTTTTCTGCATTTAAAGGAATTGCTGTCAGTTTTTCTATTTCAAGGCATGTCACCAACAATTTTGGGGTTGACGTGCCCATTTGAAACGCTGACAGATGCTGTGGGCACATTCCAAAATGGCTGCCAGCCCCATTCCCGAGCCCTGGCGTGCAACATCCACATGTTTCTTTTCTGAGGACATAGTTCCACCCGAGGCCTGGACACATTCTGAGATATAAGGACGACACAAGAGGCTGAATCTTTTGCAGCAGGGACGTTGCCCATTTCAGGGGGTTTGGAATGAAATGCTGGTCAATGCTAATGAAGATGTCCACAGAGCTATGTCGAGTACCCCAGGCTCATCAAATAAACGCTATTCATGCAACATATCTGATGATTTAATCCGAAGTTGCCATGGTTATTCATTCCTCTTCTTCCTCCAGATTAGATTGCAATTAACTTCAGGAAGTGGCTTCAAAAAGGTCAAGAGGCATGTTTAAAAAGGGGGCAGGACATCAATCACCTGATTGTGGCCTCCATCTTGACTTTTTTTCCACCCCTGCAGCAGGCACCGCAACGTGGACTTTCCTCAGAAAGATTCTGTCCTTACAAATGGAACCAACTGTTGATACCCAAGGCAGGTTGATAATGATAACAACAACGACAGTAATAATTCTACAGTTGTAGGCATTCATCAAGGCTCAGTTGAGAGCAGGCCAGCAGAGAACGGTCTGGTCAAAAGGGGTTTAACAAATTCATTGTACCAGTTGGTCAGGTTAAGGTCTGCAACCCTAATAAAGTCTGTTCTTTCATGGTTCCTGTGTTGAGCAAGTTTCTAAATGCATAAAATGAAAAAGGTACGAATAAGTCTTTGAATGTTTTGGATTTTGTTTTAATTTGCTTCCTATAAGCCATAAACTGTGCCGAAAAACAAAGATAAGGTTGATGGAGGTGTGGGGAGGGGCGAGATGGGAGATGGGAGGAAGAGGAAAGGAAACGAAGCTTTACTTCTCGGTCCTAATGGGATGACATGTCAATTATTCCTCTGATTCCATTAAGGATGCGAACTCATTTACTGAAAAGATAAGATGCTTCATTATAACAACAGGACCAAGTTTCTGTCAAATAGCTTGAGCAACCATCTAGATTAAAAGTTTTTTGTGGCATGGGCATGATGTTCACCAGCTAAACTGAACAAGTGACTAACTCAGTTGTTTATCTTCAGTCAATGGTTCACTGAACTTAAAATCTGAGGTTTTTCTGCTAAGACGTTCTTTCCCTGCTTTCAGATACAATTGCATGGCCAGTGGTGAAGGCAGAATATTTATTTTTTATATTTTTAAATTGGTGAAATATGAACAAGACTGAATGCAGCCTTTGACCAAAAAATACGTATTGTCCATCCTAAGGCTAGTATTTTAAAGCCACTTTATAGAATCACATCTCCCTAAGAGACAACCCAACATGTTTAGGAGGAGGATTGGATTCCTACTCTTTTATAACCTCTTTTTAACCTTGTTTACCACAAAATATCTATTGCTGTCTTTATAGGAATTAAAGAAAGTTGCCCAGTTGAGCTCAGATTGCTCTCTTGTGAGGATCTGATGGGGATGCTGAAAGAACAGCAAGACTTTCCCTGGGGAACATGACGGATGGGGCACCTTAGCCCATTAAAATACCCGCTCTGATTATCGTTGTCATTATAATGGACTTACATTTAGAGGCATGCCATGAAGTGCATCCTCTTCTAATTTAATTTTTATTACTCAGTTAATCTCCAAGATTTATTTTTTGTTTTGGTTTGGTTTGGTTTTGGAAAGGGGAACAACACCAAACATTTCTATTTCATTGCCTTAATAGACCTCTGTGATGCACAGTGTGCTGGACTAACTAATCATTTATTTGGGTCCTTCAAATTATATTAGAAGGTTCCTAATAATGCGTCAGGGAGAATTGCATTCTACCCTTTTGTAGAATAGGGTAGAAATTGATTTTCATATTATTCAGTGGATATATGCAGTAGACAAAAAGAAGTGGGTGTTTCTTAATGGGATAATAGTTTCTTTGCATCTCCTGATTGCTGAGTTTATCCAGCTTGGTACCCACTCTAACCACCATCCCATTAAATTCAACATCCGCTTCATCTGGAGGCTGGAGAACACAGATCTCAGCTCTCTCTGAACAGAACTGAATAAATGTAGGAGATAAGATTTTGGTGGGTACTAATAGAGAGGATGAGGTCTGGACTCCCAATATGATTTTGGACTTGATACAGGGCAATTCTTCCAAGATTCCCATTTGTGGATTAACAAGTGTTGCAGAAGATCAGAGGTGTCCACAAGGTATAGTTAAAAAAAAGTCAAGATGGCCTTGCACATCAAAACAATGAGCAGAGCTTCAATTGCTTGCTGCAGTCAGGATCTTGATTTTTTCCACCACACCCTGCAAACTTTTAGGATCCTTTTAGCTCATGTTTTCATCTATGCATTGAGGCCTAGCTTCCACATTTAGGGTGATGAGGCATAAGTGCCATCATGGAAGCCAGAGAAGGTCAAACTAGCTGCATCTTTCCAGAGTATAAGAGAAAAACTTCATTCTTTTTACAATATGTCCCCCTGTGCAGCCAACAAGGAAAACCAATCCCCAGTAAGTATATAGCAGGTTCTTTGTTCGCACTATATTCTGACCCAGCAAGAACCTCAGCCTGTTCTTGATGCTGACAAATTTGCTAAGGCAAATCTGGTATATTAGGAAAACAATGTGTTATCATTGCAAGTAAGTGGCACAAGGCAAGAGAGGAGAAAGAACTCAGCCCTCTTCGAATAAAAATTATTTTCCCTCTCCTTTCTCTTTCTTTTCCCCTCTTTTAATTATTTTCTCCAAAGTATTTAAATCAAATTTGTTTCTCCTGCTGTGAGCCTCATTGGATTCAGGAGGCTTATGAAAAGATGGCAATTTAATAAAACAAGTGTAAGAAAGGAAGGAAGATACAGACACACAGTATACAGACCTGTTAATTGAAAAGCCCAAAAATGAGAGTGCGGCGAGTTATCTTATATTACAAAGGAAGAAGAGTAAGGTTGTTCTTATAGCTGTAGATATTTATCACTATTTGAATATTCACCACAGAATCTCTCTTCCTGCTCTTTCGTGTTAGTCAATTGTAAATATAATTTTTGAAATCCAAAACTTATCAGCTTCCCAAAACCTGGAAATCACAGTGCTTTGGACTGGAAGAAAAATGATTGCATACCTTTTAGTTACTGGAGAAACCAGAAGCGGCAGCCTAAGATGCATCCCAAATGTTATTTTTCAGGCACACAGAAAATGAATGAACGGCCATTTTAGTACCGAAGGGTTAGGTGACCAGAGAACCAGGTTTATACTTAGTCCTAGAGTCACTCCAAGCACAACTGCTGATACTGAGTGCCCTACTTTCCCACCCCTTCTGAGATGGAAATTACAAGGAAACTCTAGTATGTGTTACAAAGTTTTGTGGTTCTTTCCAGAATGATGGGGGAAAAGCAAAAACCCCAGGGCTGCTCAATGCTTTCCAAAAAATGCTTCAGCAAACATTGCCCCTCTCTGCAACCCTTCAAAGCAGCTGCATCTTCTCCTGAGATCACACAGCTGCCTTTCAACATGTTGCAAGATGTGCTCCATTTGCGATCCCAGACACCCTAAAGCAGGGTTCCTCAACCTTGGCAACTCTAAGCTGTGTGGACTTCAACTACCAGCCAGCTTTGCTGGCTGGGGAATTCTGGGAGTTGAAGTCCGCACAGCTTAGAGTTGCCAAGGTTGAGGAACCCTGCTCTAAAGCACCTTTTTGGAACAGACTCCAAAGCATTGCAAGGCTCTGGTAAAAACACAACCCAACTCCCCGCAAGAAAAAACAGAAATTCTGCACTTCACGTAGCCCTGCCCACTTTGCACTCCTGCCTTGACGCCTTCAGCTTCCTGAAACAAAGCAGCCCCTGACACCCGGGTATCCACAGAGGGGTCACAAAAGTCAAGATGGCAGTCACGACCATGCGATGAAAGCCCCACCCCTTTTTTACATGCAGCCCCTATTTTCATCACACGGTCATGGCTACCATCTTGACTTTTTTGAGTCCCCCACAAAAGATGCTTATTCCTACATTCCTAGATTTCTGCATTTTCCAATTCTGTAATTCCAGGAAGTGATGTGAAAGCAAACTGCTTAGTTGCTTAAGATGTTATCAGGGAGAAAACAGGAAAGGGGAATGATCTCTCATCTCCTTCCCTATTTAGAGTGACAGAAATAAAAATAGCCTCATTTTGCCTGAGGATACATATGCAGTTTATGTAAAAACACAGGTGTGCACAAGACAAGAAATGCTGTTTCCACGGATAGCTTAATAGTGTCACTCTCAAAATGAAGACTATATTAATGGGAATGGATGTCACCCTTTGACAGCCTTTTTCCCTTTATGGGGCAACACCACAGGATGGGGGTGGGTGAGAAATCTTGGATTTGTAATTGTGGTTCCCCAATGCAGAGCTGCAGTGATTTTGTGCCCGTTGCAAAGAATTGCTGTCTCATGCAATAATATTTCATTTGCAACAGCAATCCAGGCTTTTTGTACATTGGGAGAGAGGTGGGGACTTTTTATTATCTTGCTACTTGTCCGTGTTTGCGGGGAGGGGGATTCAAAAATAAGCATCCTCTTCAACTTCTAACCATGGGTCTGTAGCTGGGGTCATTGCACACCCCTTAGTTAGAGAATCAAATCCTCTTTATGATGGTCCTGGGCACAGATGAACTTGGGATCCTCTCAAGCTGTTCTAGAGAGATCCCAACTTCTGATATGTGGTCTGTTGCATCTGGTGGTTGCTAGATTTTGAACACCAGGAATAGGATATACATCAGTATTGCTTGGGTACTCCAGAGTTCTTCCTCCCTCACCCCATTTATCTAAATCAGGTTTCTCAATCTCAGCATCTTTAAGATGTGTGGACTTCAACTCCCAGAATTCCCCAGTCTGGCTGGGGAATTCTGGGAGTTGAAGTCCACACATCTTAAAGTTGCTGAGGTTGAGAAATGCTGATCTAGAGCAACCTTCAACATCCAGGTGCATTTCATTACAACTCCCAGAATTGGGAAGGATTACAGTATCAACTGCACCTGCCTCAGAATGGCAAAGCTCACTGTCTTCATTTCATCAGGCTACAGCAAAGAAGAGTGAAGCCAGTCCATCCTCAGCTCTGCTAAACAGCTCCTTCATCAAGCTCTTTCCTCCATCCAGAGTCTTCCTACTGGAAGAAGGAAAAGAAGCAAGTTCCTTACAATCAACTAAGAGAGGAGCAACTTTTACCTCCTTGACCTGTTTTCCTGGTCATCATAAGTACTAATGACTGACTACAGTGTCTTTCTTCCTAAACCTTTTCCCTGCGTACCATTTCCTCTAGATTACAGCCTGAATTCCAGGTGCTGTGGAGCAGAAGCAGCCATGTCGTTGGGCCCAATCTGTTGACTCCTTGAGGGCATCTGGTTGATTAGAAACAGCATGTTTGATTGACTAGATGCACCTTTTGGTATGATCCTGTAAATTTCTTCTGGCCTTCTATGTTCCTTGATAGAATCCTACTCCAACTGACAGCTGATGGAAGTTTTGTTGTGTTTCACTAGTCAAAGACCAGGAGTTTGTGTTTTTTTCTCATTATCCAGAAAACAGCAGCTCTGAAGATGAGTTCACTCTTTCTGATAATCTCAAAGCAAGCAGAATTTCAAATGGGTGAAGGAGGGAGTCATTCAATACAGAGTTAAAATAACAAAATACTTGTGACACCACAAAGATTAATACATTGCTTTTGACATCAAGGATCAATTTGTTTCCTTTTAAGTTCTGTCAAAAATAAATTCCCCATTATATGAAAATGTCTGTTAGCAGATGCAGCCCCAGCAGTTAGTGGAAGTTTAGAGAAAAAGAGCAATTAAGTTTTTTGAAGTGACCATGCATATATTAAGCAAATGCAGGAGTTTCATCAAAACTGAAAGACCTAGAAATTGAGTGAGTGCTTCTTAATATTGGCATAATTATAGAAAAAGGCATAAAACAGCTTTGAGTTTAAAAATAACAGCCTAAAATAAAGCAGTTGTCATCTATATATCTCTGAATCCAGAGTAATGGGAATTCTGTGGTCATGCATTTTTCATTTTTTTTAATTTTTGCTTGGAGGGAGAGGGGATGGAATTCTTATCTAAAAAATGTGTTAAAGTTGCCAAAAACTGAAAATGTAATTGGTGTGTAAGACTCCCAGCTGACAAATGTACCTGAATACACTCATCCAACCATTCTTTTGTGAGGGCCTAAATTACAACAACGGCATTGCAATGAAAATGAAATCCCTGGTTCTTAGCCAGAAAAGGAATCATTGCCTCTCTCCAGGCATTTTAATGAACTGCCTTAATGCCTTGGAGGGTGCTCAGCTCACCTGATGTCTGGACTGATTTTTAAAGGGCTGGGAACAAGTGTTCTAGAAATAGGAACAGCCAAATATGATTGGGGAAACCTGCATGAAGAGATGCTTATAGTGACCCTTCTTTTGCATGGAAAGCACAAAGAACATTTCTGAAATTTCTGCAGTCCATTAGTCCAGTATTATGATACTTTGAAAGTTTCGCTGGATCCCAGTCAACATCCCAATAAGCCATCTAGAGTCACTGGGAGTCAGGAGGCCTCTAAATTTAAATAAATAAATAAATGTGGCAAGCTAGAGGTCTACAACAATTGATTTATTCATTCAGCTCAGCTTATCAGAACAACATGTTCCCTTGGGATAAGCATTTATCACCTCTGCTGTATCTGAGAGCAAGGAAGATATTATAAATGTGCATCTCTCTTCTAAAGGCCACGGTATGACTGCTTATGCATCAGATGCTGCACAGGGCCTGGGAAGGGTGCTGGGTTTCTTCTGAGCTCCCAAGGTCAGGGATCTGTGCGTGATTTACAAAATTTCAACTATGCTTCTTCATCATCACACATTTTTGTTCCAACATCTCTTTTCCTTCCTTGTTAGAAGGAAATTGCAACCTTCTTTTCATACCATTCTTTGCTCATTCTGCAGAATCCCCACGGCTGTTCAAATGCATCCATCGAACTAAGAGGAAGCTCTTTAAGAAGGTTGGTTTGGCAAAGGAAGGGCCCAGGAGATGGATCAGAGATCCACAGAGCACCCAACTTAATGGTACAGTTCTGAGCAAGAACCTTCCCTTTCGCCTTTGTCTCTCCAGGATGCTGACGGCATACAAAGTCCATGAAATCCATTCCAATGAAGATGTGTTTGTTTGGAGCATGTAGAAAATAGCTTATCACATAATATCAAAATGTCTGTATGCCACTTCTTAAGATAAAACATCCCAAAACAGCTTACAATTATTGGAAAAACAGCATTACAAAACTGAAAAAGCAAAAGACAGATGTTCGGGGGGCGGGGATTGTGGCCCAGGAAGGCCAACAGCAGAAAGGAGGGTTTAA
This sequence comes from Candoia aspera, assembly GCF_035149785.1. Taxonomy (NCBI): domain Eukaryota; kingdom Metazoa; phylum Chordata; class Lepidosauria; order Squamata; family Candoiidae; genus Candoia; species Candoia aspera. The sequence goes on from NC_086161.1 coordinate 2,399,069, forward strand.
AGGATGCTGAAAACGTGACAGCACTAGAACTCAGCAGGTCCACAAGGCAGGCATGTCCCCAGAGAGGAAGCATCCATAGTCCACAACACGGAGAGCGAAATTCTCCTACATAATCAGTCTTGGAAGCTGCAAATCCTCGCTCTCAGTTTTTGTTTCAAAAGCAATTTCACGTCCATCACATTGAATGGCCACACTGGCCCTGTAAAATCACACTATGACAAGCAGATGTACCCAGGATTGTAAGCAGTATGCTGACCAGGGAGGTGTTCTGAGGCTTAAACCCATCAGAAAACTCGATCGTAGCCCCTCGTGCTGCCCCTGATGGAACCTGTTTATGGCCTAATATATTATTGACAAGTCTGACTTTTATCAAAGTCTTCAGGCTGTAAGTGCTCATAAATGTGTGTCTACCGCTCTTTAGTATCCATTAACTCATTAAAACAATTGTCTTAATTTAATTGTTAAAGTGATGAATAGGGCAAAGAATGGAAATTCATATTTGATGTGCAGCTGAAAAAAAAACAACCTTCTGCTGATCTGGCAGAGTTTCAAAGTATGGAAATGCTGAAAATGCTAAATAAGAAGGACAGGGCCCCAAAATAAGTATTGCCTGTAGGTGTTAAATAAAAGTAGCTTACAGGACAAATGAATCTCTGGCAGGACTAGTAAGTTCTATGAGTAAGCAAATCTCAGATCTACCCTGAAGCCCCACCTCCTATTCTCTGGGTCATGTCTGAAGTCCAACCTTGTGGAGGACATGAGATTAGGGAAGGCTGAGTTCTTCCAAGTTTGTTCTCTTTCTAAAATGACCACAGGAGTTAGAAGATGGACCAACAACCTTTGCTTTCTTAAATAGCTTGGAAGCAAGAAGGAAGCAAGCCAAGGTACCGTAAAAATATTGAAAAAGAAGAAAAAATGGGTGTGCTCTAGGAAGGGAGTCAGTGTAGAGATTGAGGGGGCTTTTGTACTCCTTAGTCTTCTTTTCTTCTTTCCCCTACTGTCTACTTCAGTGTTTCTCAACCTTGGCAACTTTAAGCTGTGTGGACTTTGACTCCCAGAATTCTCCCGCCAGCACAGGGGAATTCTGGGAGTTGAAGTCCACACAGCTTAAAGTTGCCAAGGTTGAGAAACACTGGTCCACTTCCTTAGAGACAACTGTCTGATCAGCAATGGGGGACAGGCAGAAAACATTTCATTTGCATGTGCTGAAAAATCAAAACATACATTCAAAAATAAAAATACATAAACACAACACATAATTGAAATGAAAATATCTACAGCCCTGCATTTTGGAGGGGGAGGGTGTTGCCCGCCGTGCTGCACTGGATGTGTCTCCATCCAGTTCTGGTAGAACCATTGCAATCCAAGGCAAGCCTTTCTCCTGCTTCCCCTAAAACCTGTTCCTGGCATTCCAGGACCAGCTTCTGAGCTTTGATGGGATCGTTTGGAAACAGACTCCAGAGCCAGAGTAAGCCGGGCTCAGCCAGCATAGCCCCTCCATCGTCCTCTCCTCTTTTTTTCTTCCTTGATTGCCCAGATACATCTGCAGAGGAATCATCTCATTGTCCCGAGAAGGCCTTGCTATTTCTGCAAAGGGTTCCTGTACGACCTTTCCAGCATGAGAAGAAAAAACACATACTTAAATATTCCAGCTGAACAGAAATATTGAAGTCCACCATGATCCTGGAGAAATCTGTTTTGTCCATCATGGCATTAAGTTCCGACGCAGCAGGGCCTAGATTGCAATCCTTCTGGAGACCCAAAATATGTGGTCACAACTGGTAGCTCCAACTTGAGGGTGTAGGACAGGAGGGCATATATTTTCAGTCTCACCTATAGCTTATTCCTTGTTTTTAATATCAAGCTTTATCAAAAACCATTTTTTACTTTAATGGTTTTGAGACAGACACCACCACCCCTTTTTTAAACCTGCCACTATACATAAAATGCTAAACCATAAAACCCCAGTTAAATCAATGCAAACAGTTGGGGATGTTTCCAGTTTTTGTTCTCTCTCTCTTATTTTCAGAGTAAGCCTTTCTACACTGCCCCTTTAGCCAATCATTTTAGCCTAAGAAGAATTCAGTTAGGGAGGCTCAGAACATACCCTTGCCCCATAATTCAATTAGGACATCAAAACATACTTTGCATTTTTATACCAGACTGCAGTTTTTATTCCATTGTTTATTTGCTCATGAGAGCTTTATAGTCATTCATTTTATACAACCTTTTTTTTACTAAGCAAAATTCTTTATAATCCTTATTTTATTCTCTTTCATGAGAAGTCAACAGGCTCCGTAATTATTCACGCATGATAAAACCTACAAAAAGCAGCTGTAGGAATGAGATGGTGTCATGGGGAACAGTATCTCCAGCCAGAAAACTGCAATGCAGCTCATAGAATTGGAGCTCAGAGAAGGTAGATTTCCTCAAGAAACCACAACCTTCATAAGCAAAAGAGACACCTGAGCAAGTTTCAAATAGAGATGCAGGTTCAAGCCTATGACATTCACTATTTATTTCTGAAGAAGGCATTTGAAGTTCATTATGTTGATAGAAATTACCTTTTCTTTTCCACCACTGTATTGTGGTTTCAAAGCTGAGCATCTGCTTCAGCAGCAGAAGGCTGGAATCTGCAAGAAAAGCTAGGAAAAAATTCTGCTTCAACATCAAAGGGACTCATCAGTGTTGACAATACAAGGCCTAGATAGCCATCCTTGAAGTCCCTCTCTTACATTCCTAATGTCTGGAGCCATAGGCACGTTCCATCTTATCAAAGGCTGTTTATCAGTTTCAATGCCTAGTTTCTGCCAGCCTCCTGCCTTGAAAAATGAGTAAGATATAAGAGCAGAGGAAGGCTGGGAGAGTGCCACAATCAGAGAGTCCTGGGGTCTCCAAGAGATGGCAAGACCCTCAACACACAAGAATGCTGCTGAGCACACTGCTAAGCTGGCAGCCATTAGCAGCTTTCCCTCAAGACCCAATGGAAGATGTCCAACAGAGCCCCGCAAATAGTAAGTGTGGAAGCTGCATTCACTGGGAGAGGAGGAGGGGGTGGAAAGTGGGAATGGTCAACTATCAGCCCACCTCTAGTGTGTACTTCTGTTTGCAGGGTTTCATCAAGTCAGCCTCTGAACTGCAAACACAAAGAAAAGTCTGAAGTGGAGAATATACTGGAAATCACTCATGGTAATCCAGAATCTGCAAAACTCTGTAGGTATCTCCCATCTCTAATTCTACTTTTGGGAACATTTGCCTTGCAAGTTCAAGAGTGCTCAGGAAAAAGTGGATGTTCCAGATTTGCAAGGATGCACACTAGCCCTGTTTTCAACGTGTTTCTGTGCATTATTCTAACAACAATGCGTAAGTGTTTATCTGAAAGGCCATAGGACAAAGGCAAGCACCATTAAAGCCCTAAATAGACATGTCCAAAAAGCGGTCAAAAAGTGCTATTTGGGTGCTTTGAGATCCCAATGAATTGTAGCATCGCGGCAGAGTTGGATGTGCTCTACTGGCTGGAGTATCCGCACATGAAAAAAAATCAAGGGGTGCATGCAGTTGAAGCCCCACCCTTTTTTTACACGTCTGGCGCATGCGCTTCAATTGTGCAGCCATCGCTGCCATTTTGACTTTTTTTTCTTTTTACCCTGACCGCTAGCCAATATCTGGGCTGCAAACATCTGAACAAGTCATCGGTGGCAGGAAAGGGTTGGATTTTTCTATATTTCTTTGCGCCCATGTAGCCCAGATGGGGCAGGCCTGCATACTGAAAGATGGAGTCAAATCCCTCACTCGGTTGCTCTCTGTCTGGAAAGCTGATCCATACCAGTATGGTACCGGAAGAAGGACAAAACAAGAACACTGACCCAGACTTTCCGAATCACACTTGACTGTTCTGTTTCTTTTCTCTCCAGTGTCATTTCTCACTGCCTTCCATTCTACCACATGTCTCCTACACTGCAGAGGAGAAATACCTGTAGCAATGGGACTGTTCCAGTATTAAAAAGTCCCTCTTTGCCCTGGTAATAATTCTTCAAAGGAGTGCCTTTTGTCCATTATTAATATAAGGGGAAAATAGCAGCTTTTTTATTTATTTTTTTAAATCCAATCTTCTGAGAAGGCAGAGAAGATAAGCAAATTAAGCAAAGTGATTTCCTGCAAACTTGAGTTTTAACAATGGAGCCAAACTGCAGTCATAACCTTTGAACAATTGCAGTTACCTACCGAGCTGGCAATCTTTTGTCCCTTCCTGTGTCAAATATAAGAAGAGGTCTAAATACTAATCTTCAGTCATGTTTATTTCTGTTATAGCTAAAAGAGAGAGAAGGGCAATTCCTTGAAATCGGGGTTGGTGCAGCTGGGAGCAATGTTAATGATAATTTAAACCTTTCTTACAATAGCCCTAATTTAAAAATCTAACAGGATTCATGGGAAAAAATGTTGGGGCCTGGACAGAATCACCTCTTCTGACATGAATCTTCTTCAGTGCAGAGGTCAACTTTGAAAGTCTTCTTGCTGTCTTCTTCCAATATGGAACAGGTGGCACAGCCTTCTCTGGCTGGGCACAAACATTATGGAATGACCTCGGGGGATGATCCACCTATGTGAACAGACTATAACAAATCAAGCAACAGTGGGGAATATTAGTCAGATGCCACTTCTACCCCAAGCTTTACATTCAAGTTCAACCAAATCAAACAAATGACCTAAATTAACTATCTCACAGAAGACCATGTGACAACAGATGAGACAGTAAAAGTTAAAGACTTCCTAAGCCATCCCTGATAAAGGCAAATACAGTCAGCTGGAGGGCCAAAGTGTTAAACATTCAGTAGGCTGTCCATTCATTCATCTTCAGGAAAGCTTTGAATCTCAAGCTGAATGATTTTGAAGATGGCATAGTCCATGCAGTTGGCAACATTTTCAGAAGTGGCTTGCCACGACTTCCTTCCTAGGGCTGAGAGAGAGTGACTGGCCCGAAGTCACCCAGTTTGCTTTGTGACTTCTACCAGATATGACTGTACAAGTAGATGAAAGTTATGGCTTTTGCTCCTACTCCAGAGTGTGTGGCTGAGAGAAGATCCCAAGACCAGAAGGGAGAGAAAGAAACTTGTTCTTCCATGAGATGGTCTCCTAGTATCCCTGGAACTTCAGATAATGAAAAATTGACTGTGTCAATAAATATATTCAAAGTGCCAATAATGTAGCCAAGCACTGGCCTCCTCAAGGATATAGTTGCAAACAGCATAGGATTTATATTTTCATTTATTTATTAATTTATTGCTAAGACATTGCATTCTTGAGCCAGCTGTATGGATTAGAAGATTTCAAAAGAGCTTCTCAGTATGTAGAAAAAGAAGATAGAAGATAGAACAATACGAGGGAAAAGAAATAAGACCACATGGCTGTTTCCACAACAGGAAATTCTGTATGGCATTTTCTCAGAATGAAAGCCTTTTAGTATAAAACCGGGATGTAATCTTTTTTTTTCCTGAAATTTCACACTCTGAGATGATAACGCTTATTTTCTCCTTAACAGATGTCAGTTATGAAATCCCCAAATCTCTCAATTTTCAGAAATAAAACGTCTTCACCTACCCACCAACCCACACTAAATTTGAACCCGAAAGTCCTCTTAGGTCAGATATTTATATCGACTGTTTTAATTGTCGCTAATTATCAGGTGAAGATCCGAGATGAAGATAGGTCACAGGCTGGAAACTGAACAGCTCTGGACAACCCTCTGTTTAGACTGCAATTCTCTGCCCATCTTTTCTATGTTGGCTCTGAGGTCTGAGAAACGGAGTCAGGGGAGTGCATCTGGTTTAAAGAACTGTTTCCTTCCAGCTTTGCATTGGACTAATGTTAGAATAAGGATTTGCCAGCGGAGAGTGACAGCCAAAGGAACCTTAAATGAGAGCGGAGACCTCTGGCTGTTCTGCTCACACAGCCCCCAAGGCTTATTGAGATCAGGAAGCCCCTGGCGAGGCAGCCTAGGCCAGTAGTGAGCAGGAAGTTATTAATGGTGAAGAGATTCCATGAACAACTGACAACAATAATAAAACGTGTCCCAAAGGGCTGCCTCTGCTTCTCTTGCTACTGCAGGAGAAGATGAAACGCACAAAAGACTTGCCAACCCCATCTCTGCCAGCAGGCCGAGCTCCTCTCGTGAATCATTCTCCTGGCAGGGGGCACAGCTATAAGCTATTGATGATATGAGCGTGTTTGTGTGTGTGTGAGACATATGCCTCGTTCATTTTATTATCAATAAATTATTTATTAATTTCAATGTATAATTGCATAATTACAATATTAAGTTAACAGTGCTGGTGTGTAGCGGTAGTTTTGCATTAGGAAGGCTCCAGGTCAATTGGACAAATTCCCATATGAAATCCCAAGTTCCTTCTGTACATGGGAGTGGGAAAATATAGCCCCTTGGATGTTTCCTGCCTTCAAATCTGGCCAGAAGAAAGGTAGGAAAAAAAGAAAACCATATATGTGAAAAAATCAAGCATGATGTCAAATTCTAATATTCAGCTGAATCATATCGGAGACGAATCTTTCAGGGGGCCAGATTTTGGTCCATGAAATCCAAGCTAAAATCTCTCCCCAACTTACAATGAATAGCATTTTGAAAAGATCACTTTAACTCACAGAGGAGAAATGCAGGGTTGTTTTTCAACTATCTAAATATCCATCATGGAAAAAGAGCAGACTTAGATTTTGCCCTTCACAATACCCAGGGTTTATCTCACTGCTGCAAGATCACATAAGCCCTATGGTGCCCTGAAAGACTTCTCAACCCCATATTTGGCCACTGCAAATGTTGCAGAGGAAAGGTCCTTTTTTTTTTTTAATATAATACATACAAATACATATAACAATGGACAAAGAGAAAAGAAGAAAAAGAAAATAAAAGAAAAAGGACAAAAAGAAAACAACAAAGCTTATCAAAAAGTGGTTACAAACTATCTAAACTGTGATTTTGGATCTATAGTTGTGTTCTCTTCTCTATTTTCAATCTATGTCACCCCTATTTCTATTTAAGTGTTTAGTTGCTAAATCCTATATACATATTGTTATTTTTTGTGTTGTCCTTATATAATCGAGAAAAGGTCACCATTCATTCTTAAAATCGTCCATAAAGGTCTTGATGGCAGCCATCTTGAATACCGTACAATCAGGTGTTTGGCTCACCAACATGGCAGAAGAACTGAAATGTCTTCCTAAATCAAGCTACTTTAAAAGAACAAGTGTCTGTTCATTGTAATTGAGGAAACTCCAGAGAATTATCACAATAACACATGAAGCAATAAACTTGGTTCACACAAGGCAGTAAAGCATTACCAAGCCACATTATCCTTAGCAGTTTGCTTAATCCCTGCCAGAAGAGAGGCCCTTTCGCCATGGAATCCAGATCAGATTAATCAGCGATGAGTTGATGCTACTGAAATGTATGCTTGCTAGAGCCAGATCATCATGCTTGATCAGGGAATCTGATCCCGTAGCGAAAAGGGTCTCTGGTCTGATGGGAGCTACACTCGGTTACCTTCTGCCCTTTCACAGGACAGCATTGCCAAAGTCAGCAACAGTGAAGTGTCCTGCTCTTGCAAGCAGTGAATTGAAACTCATCATCGGTTAATTGGGCCTCATAAACCACAGCTAGACCATTGGCAAAGAAAACTAAAGCTTCTGTAATAAAAGGGGGGAAAAATGGGCTGCGTGGTTTATACCTTCCATGGCTCAAACCACGAGAGTTCTGCTTGTTCTCAGAGCTTTGTTTACACAGAGTTGTTCTCAGACAGAAGCTCCGTGCAGATGTGGGGCTGCATTGGCCCTTCTTGTTGACATGACCAGAGGTCGGATGAACTACTAGAGGGGAAAGTACGGACTGTGTTGGTCTCAAACCAATGGCTCCCCAGCACGAACCCTTCAAAAAACAAACTGGCTTCAGTTTGTAGCCATCCGGTCCCAAGGGTTGAGTTGAGCAGAAATGGGGCCTTCTCAAGGATGGACTTTCCCAAAGTAGCCCACACATATCATGGGGTGAGACTTTAATTATTTAAAGCATTTTTGCTTCAAATGTCCAAAGCTGCAGAATAGCAGTTTCCAAACGTATGTTTGGGGATTCATGACCTTGCAAGAAATTTTGCACCTGAGGCATGTGAATGTTTCAGTTCAGGAATTAGGACAGAGGAGAAATCAGTGTCCCTAATTTGCTCCTTCTGAACAACTACCAGAGTATGTACTCTGAAACGCAATCCACAGTTCTGTATATTCTGTTGGGCAGTTTTCTGACCCCTCCCCTCCCCAATGCACGTAAATGAATAAATAATAGCAAAAATAAGCTTGGGAAAGTTGCTTGCATGAAGAATAAGGTGCACAAAAAATGCATACAAATTTCCCAACAGGATTTTTTAAATTGCCAAATGATGCAGAAATAGGACAGAAGAAATGTTAAGATGGATAGGAGTGAAAGGAACAGAAAGCAAGATGAGTGGGTCCAATTTAGGCTTCAACTTCATATCTGCTAAGCAGTTTTAGAGAGGGAGGGAGGGAGGGAGGTAGAGAGATAGAGATAGAGAGATAGAGATGATAGATAGAGATATCTCCCACTTTTCCATTAGAACTGAGGGTGGCTGTCAAGTTCAGAGAAGGAACTGTTGGATGGAGGACCCATCTCAAATGCCACAGATAGGTTCATTGAAGGCCATTTGTTTCTTGTGAAACAGATTTTTTAAAAAAAACTGCCTTCCCTCTGGGTTGCTAAGTAGGGTGAGATTCAGAATCACAGCCTGAACCTTTTAAACATAATTCAATTACACCCAGGGATGAGCTGAGGAATGACATGCATTACAGGGGGATTGGATTAAGGCATTTTCTCAGCCTATTTGCCAGGAGCAGCAAAATTCAGGGTTGGGCAGGAATTTGATTTCATCTGCTGACACATGGCCAATTATCTCTCAGATCACCTAGATGAACACTAATGGTGGTCCCTTCCAGGCTACCAGGTATAGGTTCCAACTAGTGTCAGGAACAGAACTTCTCCTACACTGCTTTCTCTCCTTTCTCATTCATTCTGATGAAAGGAAATTTGTTTTAGAAATCTTCTGGAGAAATCCATGGAGATGGAATGTGATGTCCTTGGGATCATTCGTCATAGACTCCTCTCTCCAGCAGTCCACCATCTCCCTGGTTTTCCACACTTCCATTCCATCTCAAGGGGAAACCTTAACGGGGAACTCCTCCTGCAGAATTTTTCAGAAAGTGTGCTACTAACACCTCCAAGTGGGGGTTTGGACGCTGAGAAAATCCTGGATAATTTGTTTACGCCACTGAAGAGATGTGGCGAAATCGTCCAGTGGATTGAGTGAGGTGTCGAATTGGAACATCATTCATGTCCCACTCTAGTTCAATCATGTTCCTTCTGGCCTTTGGAAGTTTGGAAGCTTATGGCAGGACTTGCCCAAGAAGGTGATGAAGCTTCAGGTGAGACGAGGGAAAAGCTTCTGATTTTTAGACCATCATCTATATTGTCTTCTTTTTTATCATGAGCAACATGATGCTCCTTGAGTTGCAACAGTCACAAAGCTGTCCCTGCTCTGCAGCTGCCCTTTTAAAAGCAAATGTTTGCCATATGACCCTTGAAAAAGGCAAGAATGACCATCCCACACCCTGCATTTCCTAAGACGCTGAGCCATTGCTTCCGGTTTCCATTCGGCTCTCTTGTTTTAGTACTTTCTCGATAGTTTAATGACACTCCATGTAATATTAGAGCCAATTTGTTAATCTGCCAGAGCCTGGCGTTAAACATCTCCCCATTTTGTACACTGCGACACCAGATTAATGAGAAGTCAAAAACCCTTTGCCTGTTTTTTTTTCCACCAAGGCTATGAAATTGTGTGTATATAATTCATTTACCCGTGTAATGGAAAATTAATGACATATGAAAAGCATAAAATAGAATTGACCATAACATCTTTTTTAAGTCTCAAAGACATGCTTGTTCCATCTGGGAAACTGGTTTCCCATTCCAGAGACCCCTTGGCTCCTTTCAGAGTATGGTGTGAGCCAGGATTTAAATTTCTGTAATGAACTTCTCATGTTCAGGATTGCAAGTGTTGTTGAAAGTTGAGATTTTGGGGAGCTGCACTGGCCGAAGCTTCCTTTCAAGTGACAAAGCCTCTTGTGTGCATTTACCTAGAAGCCAGCTCTTGTCTTCCATTAGTGGGCAATGTGGATCAGTGGTCTAGCTTGGGTAATGGAGTTCCCAGTGCTCCTGCCAAAGTGGGGAAGACAAACATGGATGGTGAGAAGGAAAAGGAAGAGGAGGAATTCTTATGAGCTAGTTGGGAAGAAGCTTTGCCTATCCAGGTACCCAAATTAAAGTAATGTAGCAGCATGAAGACCAAAATGAAACCTCATCTGGGGAGGGAACAAATGTTTCCTGGTGAGCAAGGGGAGAAGGGTGGATTGGGTGACTTCTGGTTTTAGGATGCACGGATCAAACTGCAGGCGAGAGCCTTGCAGCAGAGCACTTTTGCACGTCCACAGGATGTCCTGTTCTCAAACTCACCTTGTGTTAAGCAGCCCACAGTCCACCTGGCCACTCAGTCCGAGGCCTGCGGCTTGTGCGTTTTCATGCTTCCTTCCTGTTCCTCTCCATCCCCCAGGGTGAAAGGAATGAACCCATCCCATGGATGGCGACTTTCCTAGCTAGAGATGCTCGAAAACCTCCTCCTTCAGATGCAGCCACGCAACAGTATCACTTTTATTTCTTGAAATCAATTGGAAATTCTTCGAGGAGGCAGAATTATCTCTCTCCTGTGGCCAGCACTTCTTCTGAACAGCTGGCTTTGTATTTTCTCGGCCTGCTTTCCCGTCCTTGTCCTGTAGCTGCCCTTCAGTTTTACAAAGCCACGCAAGAGTTAAATTCTCGGCTGAAAACTGTGGCTTGCTTGTTTTGTGAGCCTGAGAAATCACTGCTTTGCTATCTTCTCTCTGATTGTAGCTACTACCTGAGTATAAAAAGAAAGGAGAAGGAAGCATTTAAAAAAAAAACAATGCCCAGCTACTATTTTGGAAAATGCCAATTGACTCCTAAAACAGTAGACGTTTTTGATTGTCTTTCTAGCTGTGCGCCACTGGCACACTGCGGCCAAGTTATCCCCACCCCGGACCCTTTCAAACTGTTGGCCTGCAACTCCCAACCTTCCCCGCCAGCTTAATCAATGGCCATACCAGCTAGGAATTCTAGGGGTTGTAGTTGTCCACATTTCGGAAGTGCCCATAGTACCCTGGGAAACCCTAGCTTAGTAAGGCTGAAGTTTGAGCCCTATGCACCTATGCCTGCTAATCCTGCTGGTGCAGGTGGAGTCTGTTCTGATCAGAATTCCAGGAGAGCAACTTCCTAAGCTAGCCAAGCAAGCGCAGTACTTCCCTCCTTCTGCAGGGATGTGCCAGCTAAGTGAATCTGATGCTAGAGACTTCATTCAAGAGAGGAAATGATCAAACGGTGAAACAGCATCTCACTGATGCAACACAAGCTTGGCATTCCCATATGAAAGAGATGGAGCTTACATCACAACGATGCCAGGCTGCTTTCAACAAGCAGTGGATTCTGCAGATGTCTCTGATGCCCTTAATTTATTGAAATTTCCAGCTGACGTTCCTCTTATTATTGCCCCATCCAGGCATGTCTGTACCATCCTGGGGAGGTGAGGGGTCTCCGCTTGAGCAGCATTAAATTAATGCCCTCTGGGGCCCCTCTCTTCAAAGTGTTCCATCTTCCTGCCTGTAAATTTTGTAGTTCAGACATGAAAAAAAAGGAAGAGTTTCCTCAGACTTCAGGACAAATATTCATGAGAAGAATGATGTGGGCAAAGAAATGAAATCAATTTTGATGGAAAAGGAAAAGTACTCAGAGAGAACACCTTTCAAGGGAAGGGGAGGGAACTTGTTGCATGTCTTTTAGATGCTCTTATTTTATTTATCACTCAAGAGTATAATATTTAATGTCCTATTTAATTTTTTTTTAAGGAAATTGTTTTGAAGGGGTCAAAGTGCTGTCCTTCAAAATAGGACAATAAGATTTGCTCAGTCTATCTAATGAGCCATGTCAGAATGATTTGGTTCATTTGTCAATTGAAAATTATGACAGTCTGTGAACCCTGCGATTGATTGAGCTTCTGTGATGTCAAAAACTGCCCATACGTTTTCTTCCTAGAGCTGTTCCTAAAATAGCCTTTCAACACTGTCCATCAAATCTGTGGACAGAGAAAATTGGGTGGATGATTTCTCCAAATGTCTGCCAAGGAAAGAGAACTTGTTCAAGGGCAGGACTCTTCCCTTGGTCTGAAATATCCCCATGGCTGAAAAAGCCTTCTGAGAGGAGACCCTTTCTGTGGGCTTCCCAAGTGTGAGGAGACAAGGAGGTTGAGGTGCTGGAGAGATAATGGTGATGATGAAAGGACACACATGCAGAATGCATCAGCCCACAGACACCTTGGCCACATCATCACTAAATAAGAGAGATATGTAACGTTTCTAGATCCATTGAAACCTGAGGACATTTGGAGTGAAGCCCTCAGTTCCAGGAAGCATCATGATGCTCCACTTCAATCTGGTAGACCACAGTGGCACAGAACTTTGTTTTACCTGGCAAATGTGGCTTCTGAATACATACAGGACATGCAGGAAAGCACTCTTTCCTTCATCAAGCCACTTCCTGGGAGGAATGGTTATTGGTTGAGGTAAATTTGTCTCACCTGAATACTTCACTGGATGGAGCAATTGTCTCCACCAGGCAGAGGAAAGCATCAAGACAGAGTGTATCACTTCTGCCACACAAAGTCCATCATGTCTGCTTTGCATACCTCTATCAGATCAATGATAGAGAATTTCACTGACCTTGTCTTCACCTTTGGAAGAAATTTGTCAAGCAAATTCTTTTTTGTCTTATTGAATAACCACTGGGAGAAGAAAATGCAGAAGAATGTCTGTGTTTGACACTAATTCTGGCTGCCATGAATATGGATGTTGCTATGATCTGAAGTATAACCATCAATGGCTTGAAGGAAACATCATGCAGTGAGCTCTGGGAATGAAGATCCATGGAAGCTATCAAGCTGAGGACAAGAGGTGGCTAACAGCCCAAAGCAGAGATAGAAAAGTCACTAGGGGCCTATAAAGAAGAGAACGGCTTTTGGAAGGAAAGGCTGCTGAAAAGAAAAGCAACTGAATTTCACAGAGTTTGTGTCCTGACAAGCAGGAGCCACACTGAGACGAGGAATAGGTTTCTAGTGTTTTATTACTGCTACAGTAGACAGAAAATCCTACCAAACTGAAGAAGCGTGAGAAAACCCATACAGATAAACCCCAAAAGTCAAGGCCGGTCTGTTCTGGTTCTCTTTGAATGACAGCTCAAATTCTCGCTACTACGCATGCGTTTTCCCCCCTGGATAGGGGCCTCCTCCTGCTTACCATCAGTGCTCGTGACAGTTTGGCTGCTTTTCACAAGTATGATTTGGGATGGCAGTTCTGTATTGTTCACTGGGTCTTTCATTGATTGCCAGAATAACAACCATCAATTATAACATTAATTGTAGAACTGGACCATGTTCCTTGCCTTGACTCCTAGTTTCTTCAGCTCTCTTTTCTCATTATCTCCTTCATATTGTTGCCCATTGATAAAACACTACTACAAGTCAACTTTGGTGGAATCATGGTCCTTTTGTATAGTGTTTTACTAGTGTGCAGATGTGTTGATTTGTCCTGGGAAAGTTATTCGTAAAAGAGATCTTACTACAATCATACCAAAATAGTGGGGTTTTTTCCCCAGTATCTAATCAAAGTGCAAAACTCATTAGCTGTACAGAAGTGGGGAAAGATGCAAATGGAGTAAATCAGGCAATGGGAAAATGAAGTTTTGTGCTCTGTACAAAACCTGTTTTTAAAACATATACCCAGCAACTTCCAGGTGTCTGTTTCTTTGGAAAGAGTACCAGTTCTTCTGGAACTACATAAATTGTGAAAAATTGGGAAGAATTCTTACATAATGATTGCTGGATTTTTCTCTGAAGGATGGTTATTAATTGTTAGGATATCACCAGATTTTTACAGCTCACAATCAGCCTGCTCCAACCTGATGTTCTCTCGGTGCACTGGGCTATTGCCATTTTTCCCTGCATTTTCCAAGCATCTCCATTTCTGCCCCTTTTTCTTATGTCTGTTGGTGCAGAAAGAACTGCATTTCTTGTTGTTGGAGATGTTAACAAATCAGCATGCCTCAGTTAGCATATAGATCAGTTGATCCCATGATGCAATTCTCTATGTGAGAGGAAGCTGTTTGTTGCCACTCCCCCTCTCTCTCTTCCTCCTTTACCATCAGAGAAGAAGCATGTTTTGCTTCTCTTTCCATCTAGGCCTAAAGCCATCTGCCTAGCCCTTTTCTCCACACAGCCCTTAGCAGCTATAGGGCTAAGGGTGAATTAAGTATAGGTAAAGAACAGAAGAAAGAAGGAACTTCATTTTTCCACCAGAGATGGATGTAACAGAACCAAGAATAAGTCAGTAAGACTCTTTTTACTTTACTTTTGAACCTACTCTGTCTAAGCATGTAATTTTTAATGCTTGGGAGGGCTGAGTGTGTAAGATCAATAACCTGTGTTTCTCTGAAGTGCTCATTAAGGCTATCTAAGATAATATTCCTTTTCTGTGCACAGCTCCTCTGCTGTGTTAAACCCTTTGCCATTCTGTGGTCCTAGCAGGCCACTAATGGCTTCAGTTGTAAGTTACTGAGGTTGCACAGATATTTTTCTTTGCTCATCTATTTAAATCTGACAAACTGTCACAAATAGCAACTTTCTCAAAATGGGTTTTTAGAGCATGGAAGGCAGTGTGAAATTATTCAAAACAATTTATTAACAGGCCATTTTCTCCAAAGATACCAACAAACTAATGTATATATGCAAATAAATAGGAGAGGAGCAAACATTAATAAGAATGTGTTAAGTATAGTTAGGAATACTGACTGATGCATTTTGAAAAATAATAATGTTTTGACTGCTGTCCTTTCCTCGCAAAGACTGTTAGTGCTTCAGAGCAAGTATAGAAATTTCCGAACTTTATCACTTCACAAACCTGATGCAGGTAAGGGTGCCCAAGTTAAATCTCCCTCTCTTAAGCCCCTGCCCAAAATACAAAACGATGGACTTGTAAAGAAGTCCTATCTCATAAGAAGGACAGCAACATTCATTTCCTACATAACTGTTCTTATTTGCATATATATTGCAAAGGTACTCAATTTGTGTTATGTTGTGTTGTGTTTGTTTGTTTACTGGGATGTTTTGTTTTTACTTTGTTTGCATAATGGGCAGCCATATAAATTGGATAATTAAATAAATAAACAGACTTTACAAGGATAAACCCACGTTTTAGTCCTTAGGTCATTCAGAGGCCTAGTGAATAGATGTTTTTCCATGATCATTCCATAACTCTACAAGTCCGATCATTCCCATTCAGGATGCCCAAGTTGGGGACACAAATGGGTTTGCATCCTAACACATCTGGAAGGCACCAGGTTTGATAGCCAATGTCAATGTATTAGATCATCATAAATGGACACTCCCTCCCCCGGCCTCCTGTTTCACTTAATTGGTGTTTCCAACAATATTATTAGACTGATCTTTTGTTTACCATGTTCTACAAATTGAGTTTGCCACACTGCTGGGCATGTAAATTAGAAATGAGAGGCATTTGCAAAGTGAGGCAATGAGCTTCTGATTGTCTTCTTCAAGCTTCAGAGACAGGTACACAAAAAGGCCTCAGAACAACGCTATTACTTTCATTAGAGAAGGATTGGTGATTAAGAAGCCAGCAATGGTCATATTGCCAAAAAACAAAAAAAGCTTTATTGCATAGTTCATTCTCTCTCCATCTATGATCATTTCCTTCTGTAGAGTAGCTTCTCCTTCTGAACTCGATGGAAGTTTGTTAGTTTGGCATTTTCCTTTGTACCAGTGGATATAACCTGGCCAGTCAGATCGTCTACTGGATTATTTCACAATGTTACAGAGCTGATCAGAAGTAACTCTTGTCGGCAAGCTGATTACGCAAGCTTTTTCATCCTCTTTCACCTCACAAACACAGTTCGCTTTCTAACCTTAACCAATATTACAGGAAGGAACAGATAGCAGCTGGTACCCCCGGAATGGTTTGGGCGGACAATCAAAGGAGAAATAAATCAAGATACTTGAATACAGCTGAGCCAATTGTCCCTCAACTCCTGAATCAGATCCCCGCAAAAGGTACCATGTTGTGCGATAGTTTTATGCTGGGAACTTTGGGGAGGGTTAAAGATCTCAGTCAGCAAGAGGGGCCAAAATTTATTCTGCTGAAGCGCCCCCCACTATATCCAGCTTTAAACCTACTTGCAGGGAGGATGGTTACCTCTTGCAGCCCGAGGTTCGAGGATCCTTAGTAAGAAAAGAGATTTATTCATCAGTGCAATTCCAGATTTTCAAGGTTCTGGGCTAGTAGAGTGGTGGGAAGAACTCCATGCAGCTAGTCTTGGAAGCAAAGACCATAATTTAGTCGAGCTAAGTCAACATGCTCTTATGAGAGCAGAAAGGGGGGATGGAAGAGCTGACTCCATGCAAGTAGAAAGGGGTCATCAACCCCCGCAACTGATACTTGATATCAGCCCCATGGTAGCTTCTTATCCTGCATGGCAGAGACACAGACACCCACAAAACGTTCAATCAAAACGTTCAATCCTGGGAACATGGGCCCCAAACCTGCCTCTTCACTTCCATTTTGATTTGGATTCTTTCACTGAGCTCTGAGCATTGAGCTCTGAGCAAGAAACAGACCCTTCCATCCAAATTCAAAGGAAACAAAATCCAGCGCTTAGTGGATTAGTGAAGATACGAAGATATATACAATTCTTCTCCTTTTCTTCCTTTTTTCTTCACTTGTTTTGTTTCAGCGGATTCCTTCCCAGCAATAAATCTTGGGAGCTGAGTCTCCGATGACGGACGCTGACTGACAAATGCATTTGAAAAAGAAGGTTGAAGGAAGGAAAAGGCTGTAAAATCTGGAAGAGGTACTCAGTCATCTTCATTAGCCAGAGGGTCAACTCCAGTCAGGCTATTTTCAAGTACTTTTGAGATTATCCCAGGGTGGGGAAAAAATACTTATTCTGTCTCCCGTGGTTTAAAGATGGGTATGGAAAGGGAAAAGGTACATCGCATATAAACTGTTGGCAAGACACTGCTGCTTCAGAATTTCTTTTCAAAATAGTCTAAAACCTGTACAACATGCCATCTGTCCTTAGGAAGATTGGGGGTTTTTGGTTTATTTTGTTTTTAGTAGAACATCTCATAGGTAAGGTAAAGGTTTCCCTCGACACTAAGTCCAGTCGTGTCCGACTCCAGGGGGCGGTGCTCATCCCCGCTTCAAAGCCGAAGAGCCGGCGTTTGTCCGTAGACACTTCCATGGTCATGTGGCCGGCATGACTAAACGGAACGCCGTTACCTGCCCGCCGAAGCGGTACCTATTAATCTACTCACATTTACATGCTTTTGAACAGCTAGGTTGGCAGGAGGCCATCTCATGTCTTGCCTAAAAATCAGCAGTTTTTGGTTGAGGCCCTTTAAGAAGCCAGATCACATTCACTGCTCCCACCCTGACTAGGGCCAATAAGGTGGGATTCTCTTTCTAGGCTATTTTGCTTAGCTCCCTTTTACTATATTGTAGACACCAAGCCAAGTCTGTCCTGTTTATCAACACTTTTATCAACATCTGCATTTGACTTTTTTTATCTGCCTCTTATTCTGTGCTTTTAAGCTTCTGTCTTTGTTCTTTATTTTGTCATTTTGCAACTGTTTGAAACGATTCATCATAATGTTGCTGTTTTGAAACTGGATGTGTACATTTCCTTCAGGGCCAGTTTAACAGAAAGAATCATCAAAAGCTCCTTCTAGTTTGTCATCTCAACTCCTTTCCACCTACTGCCATCTAACCCCTAACCCAACATTCATAAACAAAGCAGATTTTTCAACTTTGCTCAAAATAATGTTGCTTTGAATCTATTGTATCCTTCCTTCCTTCCTTCCTTCCTTCCTTCCTTCCTTCCTAGAAAGAAAAGGAAAAGAAATATAGCAAAAAAAGCATATATTTCATTTGGCAACCTGCGGTTTAAAAGCTAAATCCAGAAAAGTATTAAAGGCTGCGAGGATTTAGCAAAACACATGGATCCAACATGTTCTTATGGAGAGAAATAAAGATTAGAAAGAGCATCTGAGTCACACCAAGGGAACCATGGAGACATGTTTGTTGATGGAGTCACTCTTTGCATGCACTAAAAGGCATTTATAAACAAATATAGACTACTTTATAATTCAGCAATCAATTTTAAAAGCTGCTAAAAGCAGTTGAAATAGCAGTGAAAATTCTTAAGATTCACATAGCAACAGAAGTGCAAGAAAATTAAAAGGCTTGGGAAAATGAAAGGGTCTTTACAGGTGCTCCAAGGGGAATAGGATAGGCAGTGGTAGATGTCTCTTGGGTAAAATATCCATACTGGCAGCCATCACCCACAAGGCCATTTACAAAATAGCTGACTATGCAGGGACTTCTGGAGAAGCTCTCTGATGATGACCTCAGGACTCAGGTAAGATTCAACTGGGAGGAATACATCTTCTCTATGGCAAATGGATGGGTCACTTCCAGACTACAGCCCTTCCTTCTCCTCACGGTTCTGAATCTAGTTTAAGATGCACCTGAAAACCATCTCAGCTGTTTTGATCACTTTCTGATCTGTTTGGACATCTATGCTGGTCTCTGACATAATAAAGATTTGTTTGTTTGGACATCAGGATGCTATGAGGGTGGGCATGTTTGCAGAGAATTGCAAGCCAATCCAAGCTTCATCTTTCTGGCCAATAGCAGCTGTGTATAGAGAACTGTCAGCCAATAATCAGTGCTCATTTCCAAATTCCTATGTTGGCATGCAGCAATTCTCTAATCATGCCAACATATAGCTGCTATTGGGCTCAGTAGCTGAGAGATGGGCAAAGCAAGAATCCCCTCTGTTGTTAGGCTATTCCTTCAAGAATAAGGCAATTATACATTGCTGGTACTGAAGCAGAATTCCCTGCCTTGAAACGGCATTTCCCCATCCACAAGTAAAACATTATTGACAGAGGTAAAAATTGAAATGGTTTACAATTGTAAACTTCCAGTTGGGACATCATACAACCAACTGAAGATACATTGTACATGAGTGATGAAACTGTCCCCTTGGATGCAAAACCTCAGAATCAAAGACAAGAAAAGATATTTTGTGCAGTTTGCCCATTCATCTGGCTGTTCTTGAGGTTTACCCAAGCCCACATTCATAAGAGAAAAACGTGAGTCCAATTCTTCAAGACAAATATTAGCAAATGACCATCTGGGGGTGAGAAATGCATTAACTAGATTTGAAGGATGCCTTATGAAATGATATGATTATATGCCTCTACTCCTAAGATAGAAGGGAACTTGCCTTATCTCTAACAGGTTAGAGAGGGTTCAGAGGAGGCAGCAATGAAGATGATACAGACACTTCAGGGCAGGCCCTGTGAGGACAGGCTGAAGGAACATGGGATGATCAGTCTGGAGAAAAGAAGACTTAGGGGAGATGTGATAGCCATGTTCAGGTCCATAAAGGGAAGTTACAGGGAAGATGACCAATAACTATTTTCCATGACCGCTGAAACTAGGACGAGAAATAGCGTGTAAACTGCAACTGCCTAGATTTCATTTAAATATAAGGAAAGTCTTCTACAGATCAAGATCTAAATGGCAGTGAAGTAGTCTCCCTATGGAGGCTGTGGTTTCTCCAACTCTTGATGTTCCTCAGACGATGTGAGGCAGCCACCTCTCAGGGACAGTTGAATTGGTCTTCCTGCAAAAAACAATGCAGAGGAATTGACCAGATGATTCTTGCACTGCCTTCCAGCTCTGCAATTCTAGACTTTTCTACACTGCAGGAGAAAAGGACGGTTTCTTAAAGGGTTGTCAGGTTTGTTGCTGAAGTTGGGCGTCTTACAGGAGAACACAAGTAGGCATGAAATTTCTGGGGTCCTGAAGGGTGAGCAAATGTGACATATTTGCAGGCAAGGGCATCTTAGCCAGCTCCGCTTTTGACCCCCAGCTCCTACCTCTCGACACCAAGAATAAATCCTTGTCTCTTGACAGTGGAACCCACCCATTGGCATCTGTGGCTGTAATTGGGGCCTCTTTTCTCTCTGCCCCCCAAGAGGCACAATCTATGCGCACGGCAGGGCTTTCTCTGGGTTAGTGAAATGGCTGGGTTTGTTTTTGTTTTTTTGTTTTTAACACAGAAATGTGCAGAGGATATTTATTATTCATCCGTGCAAGACATCGGCAAGCCAGATGGCCAGGAAGTGAAAGAGACTAGCAGCTTCAGAAGGCACTGTGCTGGAGCACAAAACATTATTTCATGAAAAAAGAAGAACTCCCTGCAGTGGCGTGAAGACCATCACATTTAATTATGGGTGCACACGCTGACCTGGATTGAACTGGGGGGGGGGGTGTATAAAACAAGCAGAGCACTTCAGACGAGATTGCACAGCATCACGAGGAGCGGGAGAAAAAATGTGCCTGGCGAGATTTGTTTCGGAGGCCCTGGTTTCATTATCAGAAAAGAATCCAGTTGGAGCTGGCTTGGAAAGGAACAGTATTCCCAGCCCAGAAGGAAGAATGAGAGGCAGACAGAAAGGCAGGGAAGGGAGCCAACAGGAGAATGCAAAGCAGGGAGTTTGACATGACACTGAGAGAGGTGGTGGGACCTGCTGGTATTAAATTGCAGACCAGGGATTGTCCATGTGGACGCTTCCTCCCATTGAAACAACAGAGACAGAAATTAAATGATCTTCAGTAAAGCAGAAAAGTCAGCACAAAGCTGCAAGGTTTTTTAACTCTTAGTTATGTTTCAGTGGAGTAGATTAAGTCTGATCTTATGTTCTGGAGACCTTTTTTTTTTTTTAACTGCAATCTGCAGCTCAATGTGCAAACTGGCCAACTGAACTTTGGGGATGGCACCAACCAGAATGTCTCCCCCATTTTCTGCAGCGGGACTCCTTCCAGTGTCCTTTTCGGCTCCACTTAGCGGCCACTGCTTTGGATGCGGTGGTCTTCATTATTTAGAATTTGTCTGCTGCAGTTCCTGTCCCTGATACCTGTTCTGTTTTGCTCAGATAATTTTAGAGCTACGTTGATGTTATTAAATAGAAAAGGTCTTGTTGATTAAATTCAGGCAGGACCAATGATTCCAATGTCCTCTGAGCAAGCAAGATGTGAAAGCCACGTAGTCCTTCCCTGCCTACTCCCCTTTCTCTGCAACTAGAATTAGCAGACGGTCATCTAGCCACCCGGAGTCGTAGTCACTAGTAGAACCACCCTTCGTAAACTTCTCCCATCTCCCTTGAAAGTCATCTCAGCCAGTCCTGGCTGATGAAGTGGATTCGGTGCAGATGTTATTTAAAACCACTTTAGGAACCCTGGAATAGACAAATGGGCATGTTATGGGTCCCAGCGTCTAGGGAGCGACAGGTAGTCCTTGCTTAACTACCACAATTGGGACCGGAATTTCAGTTGCTAAGCAAAGCAGTCATTAAACAAATCCAACCTGATTTTATGACCTTTTCTGTGGTGGTTGTTAAGCATATCACCATGGGTGTTAAGCAAACCACGTGGTCATTAAGTGAATCAGATGGTTCCCCACTGATTTTGCTGGCCAGAAGCCAGCCAGGCAGGTCAAAAATGGTGATCACATGACCAAGGGCTTCAGCAAAGGATCGTTACCTTGTCGTGGTGCTGGAGCTTGAGCACCTCAATGATGCCATGAGCTAAGCCGTGAAGGGCCACCCAAGACAGGAAGGTCATGACAGAGAGGTCAGATTAAATGCGATCCCTGGGGAAGGTAATGGCAACCCACCCCAGTATTCTTGCCATGAAAACTCAATGGATCAGCACAACCAGAGATATGTCGGTATACCGTCGGAAGATGAGACCCCCAGGTCGGAAGATGGTCAAAATGCTACCGGGGAGGAACAGAGGATGAGTTCAACTAGCCCCAGGCGTGATGACGCAGCTAGCTTAAAGCCGAAAGGACGGCTAGCGGCAGATGGTGCTGGTGGTGAATGGCGAATCCGATGTTCTAAGGATCAACACACCATTGGAACCTGGAATGTAAGATCTATGAGCCAGGGCAAATTGGATGTGGTTATTGGTGAGATGTCAAGCTTAAAGATAGACATTCTGGGCGTCAGTGAACTGAAATGGACTGGAATGGGCCACTTCACATCAAATGACCACCAGATCTACTACTGTGGACAAGAGGACCACAGAAGAAATGGAGTAGCCTTCATAATTAATAGTAAAGTGGCTAAAGCAGTGCTTGGATACAACCCAAAAAACGACAGAATGATCTCAATTCGAATTCAGGGCAAGCCATCTAACATCACAGTGATCCAAATATACGCCCCAACCACAGATGCTGAAGAAGCTGAAGTAGAGCAGTTCTATGAGGATCTGCAGCACCTACTGGACAACACGCCTAAAAGAGATGTTATTTTCATCACAGGAGACTGGAATGCTAAGGTGGGCAGTCAAATGACACCTGGAATTACAGGTAAGCATGGCCTGGGAGAACAAAACGAAGCAGGACATAGGCTGATAGAATTTTGCCAAGACAACTCACTCTGCATAACAAGCACTCTCTTCCAACAACCTAAGAGATGGCTTTATACCTGGACTTCACCAGATGGACAACACCGAAATCAGATTGACTACATCCTTTGCAGCCAAAGGTGGCGGACATCTATACGGTCGGTAAAAACAAGACCTGGAGCTGACTGTAGTTCAGATCACAAACTTCTTCTTGCACAATTTAGGATCAGACTAAAGAGATTAGGGAAGACCCACAGATCAGCTAGATATGAGCTCACTAATATTCCTAACTTCAGCAAAGGATCGTTACCTTGTCGTGGTGCTGGAGCTTGAGCACCTCAATGATGCCATGAGCTAAACCGTGAAGGGCCACCCAAGACGGGAAGGTCATGACAGAGAGGTCAGACTAAATGCGATCCCTGGGGAAGGTAATGGCAACCCACCCCAGTATTCTTGCCATGAAAACTAAATGGATCAGTACAACCAGAGATATGTCGGTATACCATCGGAAGATGAGACCCCCAGGTCGGAAGATGGTCAAAATGCTACTGGGGAGGAACAGAGGATGAACTCAACTAGCCCCAGACGTGATGACGCAGCTAGCTCAAAGCCGAAAGGACGGCTAGCGGCCGACGGTGCTGGTGGTGAACGGCGAATCCGATGTTCTAAGGATCAACACACCATTGGAACCTGGAATGTAAGATCTATGAGCCAGGGCAAATTGGATGTGGTTATTGGTGAGATGTCAAGATTAAAGATAGACATTCTGGGCGTCAGTGAACTGAAATGGACTGGAATGGGCCACTTCACATCAAATGACCACCAGATCTACTACTGTGGACAAGAGGACCACAGAAGAAATGGAGTAGCCTTCATAATTAATAGTAAAGTGGCTAAAGCAGTGCTTGGATACAACCCAAAAAACGACAGAATGATCTCAATTCGAATTCAGGGCAAGCCATCTAACATCACAGTGATCCAAATATACGCCCCAACCACAGATGCTGAAGAAGCTGAAGTAGAGCAGTTCTATGAGGATCTGCAGCACCTACTGGACAACACGCCTAAAAGAGATGTTATTTTCATCACAGGAGACTGGAATGCTAAGGTGGGCAGTCAAATGACACCTGGAATTACAGGTAAGCATGGCCTGGGAGAACAAAACGAAGCAGGACATAGGCTGATAGAATTTTGCCAAGACAACTCACTCTGCATAACAAGCACTCTCTTCCAACAACCTAAGAGATGGCTTTATACCTGGACTTCACCAGATGGACAACACCGAAATCAGATTGACTACATCCTTTGCAGCCAAAGGTGGCGGACATCTATACGGTCGGTAAAAACAAGACCTGGAGCTGACTGTAGTTCAGATCACAAACTTCTTCTTGCACAATTTAGGATCAGACTAAAGAGATTAGGGAAGACCCACAGATCAGCTAGATATGAGCTCACTAATATTCCTAAGGAATATGCAGTGGAGGTGAAGAATAGATTTAAGGGACTGGACTTAGTAGATAGGGTCCCGGAAGAACTCTGGACAGAAGTTGGCAGCATTGTTCAGGAGGCGGCAACAAAATACATCCTAAAGAAAGAGAAAACCAAGAAGGCAAAATGGCCTTCTGCTGAGACACTAGAAGTACCCAAGAAAGAAAGAAAGCAAAAGGCAACAGTGATAGGGGGAGATATGCCCAATTAAATGCAAAATTCCAGAGGTTAGCCAGAAGAGATAAGGAATTATTTTTAAACAAGCAATGCGCGGAAGTGGAAGAAGACAATAGAATAGGAAGGACAAGAGACCTCTTCCAGAAAATTAGAAACATCGGAGGTAAATTCCAGGCCAAAATGGGTATGATCAAAAACAAAGATGGCAAGGACCTAACAGAAGAAGAAGAGATCAAGAAAAGGTGGCAAGAATATACAGAAGACCTGTATAGGAAGGATAACAATATCGGGGATAGCTTTGACGGTGTGGTCAGTGAGCTAGAGCCAGACATCCTGAAGAGTGAGGTTGAGTGGGCCTTAAGAAGCATTGCTAATAACAAGGCAGCAGGAGACGACGGCATCCCAGCTGAACTGTTCAAAATCTTGCAAGATGATGCTGTCAAGGTCATGCATGCTATATGCCAGCAAATTTGGAAAACACAAGAATGGCCATCAGATTGGAAAAAATCAACTTATATCCCCATACCAAAAAAGGGAAACACTAAAGACTGTTCAAACTATCGAACAGTGGCACTCATTTCACATGCCAGTAAGGTAATGCTCAAGATCCTGCAAGGTAGACTTCAGCAATTTATGGAGCGAGAATTGCCAGATGTACAAGCTGGGTTTAGAAAAGGCAGAGGAACTAGGGACCAAATTGCCAATATCCGCTGGATAATGGAAAAAGGCAGGGAGTTTCAGAAAAACATCTATTTCTGTTTTATTGACTATTCTAAAGCCTTTGACTGTGTGGACCATAACAAATTGTGGCAAGTTCTTAGTGGTATGGGGATACCAAGTCATCTTGTCTGCCTCCTGAGGAATCTGTATAACAACCAAGTAGCAACGGTAAGAACAGACCACGGAACAATGGACTGGTTTAAGATTGGGAAAGGAGCACGGCAGGGCTGTATACTCTCACCCTACCTATTCAACTTGTACGCAGAACACATCATGCGACGTGCTGGGCTTGAGGAATCCAAGGCTGGGGTTAAACTCGCTGGAAGAAACATTAACAATCTCAGATATGCAGATGATACCACTTTGATGGCTGAAAGCGAAGAGGAACTGAGGAGCCTTATGATGAAGGTGAAAGAAGAAAGTGCAAAAGCTGGCTTGCAGCTAAACCTCAAAAAAACCAAGATTATGGCAACCAGCCTGATTGATAACTGGCAAATAGAGAGAGAAAATGTAGAAGCAGTGAAAGACTTTGTATTTCTAGGTGCGAAGATTACTGCAGATGCTGACTGCAGTCAGGAAATCAGAAGACGCTTAATCCTTGGGAGAAGAGCAATGACAAATCTCGATAAAATAGTTAAGAGCAGAGACATCACACTGACAACAAAGGTCTGCATAGTTAAAGCAATGGTGTTCCCCGTAGTAACATGTGGCTGCGAGAGCTGGACCATAAGGAAGGCTGAGCGAAGGAAGATAGATGCTTTTGAACTGTGGTGTTGGAGGAAAATTCTGAGAGTGCCTTGGACTGCAAGAAGATCAAACCAGTCCATCCTCCAGGAAATAAAGCCAGACTGCTCACTTGAGGGAATGATATTAAAGGCAAAACTGAAATACTTTGGCCACATAATGAGAAGACAGGACACCCTGGAGAAGATGCTGATGCTGGGGAGAGTGGAGGGCAAAAGGAAGAGGGGCCGACCAAGGGCAAGGTGGATGGATGATATTCTAGAGGTGACAGACTCGTTGTCATGCGCTGCCTACCTCTGAATAACGTTCAGACACTGGTTTGCAAAGCAGGCTCTGGTTTATTTCAGGGTAGGTACAACGTTGGTAGAAAAAAGCTGAGAGTGACAGGAGCGCGCCGGTGCGGGGTTTAAATACCCCGCGCCGGTCAGCGCCCCCTCGCTCTCGGTCACGTCACCCCCCTTTGTCCCAGGTGTTGCCCTGCCATTGGTTGAGGGTTTCCAGGATCGCCCATCCTCAGGTTTTTCAATCTTCTGCTGATTGCTTTCAGCTGGGCGATCCCCGTTGCATTGCCGCTGATGGCTTGGGTGGCTCCGTGATCCGTTTATCTATTGTCTGTTAGCCGTTAGTCGTTGTGGGTTGATGGCTACTTAACTTGTCCCCCTTCACCTATTTCCTTGTCATTGTCATGAGTGCCATTGCGCTGATGACTTTAGCTCAACGGCACTCATGACATACTGCCCCCTTTCCGAATAGTGTTCTCCCCCGGGTTTCTGGGTTTTCCCCATGGAGCTGTCAAAACGCCACAGTTTTTTTTTTTTTTTTTTTTTTTTTTCAAAGTTCCCGCCGGAGTAGTTGTCGCCCCTCCCTTTGCTCCTCCCTCTACCACGTGCCTTCCCAGGGTGTGTCCATGGTGCGCATGCTCGGGTTCTGACCTGGCGTGCGCATGCTCCAACCACACCCTGTTTGTTTGGCTCAGTTCGGCGAGGCGAGAGGCGTGGCTGGTCGGGTGCTACTCAGCTCCAGGTAGGGCCCTTCTTTTCTTATTTAGAGTGCGTCGCTTTTGTTGTGTCTCCTGGGCGTTGCCCCCAGGTTGCCCTGTTGACTTGCTTGCCACTCCCCCGCGGCCGGGGGGCGGGGGGAGGGTGCTGGCGATCGTTTGTCACCACCCCGTGGGCCCGGGGCGGGGGGAGTGAGTCCCGGGGGGGGGAAGGTCCACCCAAGTCGCGGGCTTGGGGGGGGCCCTTTCCCTTGGGGCACGGGAGGCGGGGGGAGGCCTGCGGGGGGGGGGTTGGTTTTGCTGACCTTGATTGCGGTTTGTCGGGGTATGCCCGGTGAAATGCTCTGGTCAGGTCAGGCGCGTTAACGTTGTGCGCCGCCACCCATTCCGGGTGGGGGAAGTGTTTCCACCTGACCAGATAGTGTAGAGTTCCTCGTTGCTTACGGGAGTCGAGGATGTCCCTGATCTCGAAGTGGTGTTGCCCGTCGATCATTAGCGGTGCGGGCTGTGGCGTGCTTGGGTGCCATCGGGAGGTGGTCGCCGGTTTTAGGAGGCTGGTATGGAACACCGGGTGGAGTCTCCGGAGGTTGTGTGGCAGGTCCAGGCGTATTGCTACCGGGTTCACTATTTGCGTGACTCGGAACGGCCCGATGTACTTAGGCCCCAGTTTTTTCGAGGGTTGGGTTGACTTTAGGAACTTGGTGGAGAGATAGGCCATATCCCCCGCCTGGAACGTCGGTTGTTGGCGCCGGTGCTTGTCGGCCTGCTCTTTGTAAGCAGCCTGTGCCTCCTTCAGCGCCGCCGTGATTACTGGCCATGCTTCCGCGATCTTCCGTCCCCAGTCGCTGGCGTCCACCTGGGGTTCCGGGGGTTGAGGTAGCTCCGGTATGGGGACGAAGTCGCGCCCCGAGACCACTTCGAACGGGGTTTTTCCCGTGCTCGTGTGGACGGCGTTGTTGTATGCGACTTCGGCGAACGGGAGCAGTTCAGCCCAGTCGTCCTGGTGGTAGTTCGTATAGGATCGTATAAATTGCTCTAAGGTGGCATTAAGAACCTCAGTGGCTCCGTCCGTCTGCGGATGCCAAGCCGTAGACAGGGCCTGTTGGGTCCCCGTCAGCTTCAAGAAGGCCCGCCAGAATTTGGAGGTGAACTGTGTGCCCCTGTCGGTCACCACACGTGCGGGACATCCGTGTAGCCTGTACACGTGGATGAGGAAGAGTTTGGCTAGTTGTTGTGAGGATGGGACTGACGTGCAGGGGATGAAGTGGGCCTGCTTTGAGAAGTAGTCCTTCACCACCCAAATGGCCGTTTTCTTCTGGCTGGGTGGGAGGTCCACTATAAAATCCATAGAGATTTCCTCCCATGGGCGGGAGGGTTCTGCCACCCGTTGCAGTAGCCCCGCGGGTTTGCCTGGTGCCCGTTTGGCCCTAGCGCACGTTGGGCAGGACGCCACGTAGGTTTTTACGTCTCGCCTGAGCGCGGGCCACCAGAATTGCCGCCGTGTTAGGTGTAGGGTCTTGAGGAACCCAAAGTGTCCCGCTTGCTTGGCGTCGTGTGACCTATGCAAGATCGCCTGGCGTTGCGAGTCCGGGACGTAGATTCTGCCTTCCCCCCATGCTAGGTCTTGCGCCATTGTTACCTTGCCGGGGTTTGCCAGGAACCAGGGGTCGGTTTTGAGGGCGGCGGCGAGGTCCGTGCGCATTCCCCCTGGTAGTTGCGGTTGCC
This sequence comes from Candoia aspera, assembly GCF_035149785.1. NCBI lineage: Eukaryota > Metazoa > Chordata > Lepidosauria > Squamata > Candoiidae > Candoia > Candoia aspera. The sequence goes on from NC_086161.1 coordinate 2,427,657, forward strand.
TTCGTTCCGTCGCCGGTTGTCCCGCCGTCGGCTGCGCCGTAGCGTCGAGCTGCCTCCGTGCGCCGCTTCGGGTGGTCACGGCCATTCCCAGTTGCGAGGCGGATAGGACCGTCCCAATGGTGTCTGGGGCGGGCTCTTCGTCTTGGGGCAGCCGGGAGAGGGCGTCGGCCAGGAAGTTCTTCTTGCCCGGCATGAACTTCAGCTGGAAATCAAAGCGGCTGAAGAATTGTGCCCATCGGACCTGTTTTGGACTAAGGCGTCTAGGCGTTCGTAGGGCCTCGAGGTTCCGGTGGTCCGTCCAGACCTCGAATGGTTGGGTGGCTCCCTCGAGTAGGTGCCGCCATGTTTCTAGTGCCGATTTCACCGCGAAGGCTTCTTTCTCCCAGACGTGCCATCGCCTCTCTGTCTCGGAGAACTTCCTTGACAGGTAGGCGCATGGCTTCAGGAGCCCCGTGGAGTCTTTTTGTAGCAGGATGGCTCCCAGGGAGAAGTCTGAGGCGTCGGCTTGGACCACGAACGGCCGTTCTGGGTCCGGGTGCGCGAGGATTGGCTCCGTCGTGAACAGCGCTTTCAGCTTGTCGAATGCGGTCTGGCACGCGGGAGTCCAATTCAGCACTGTGCCTGGGTTCTTGGCGCGTCTGGTGTCCCCCACCCCTTTGGTTTTGAGGAGGTCCGTTAAGGGGAGGGCTATCTCAGCGAACCCCCGGGCGAAGGACCTGTAGAAATTCGCGAATCCCAGGAAGCTCTGTAGTTGCCGTCTGTTGCGGGGCCGCTCCCAGTTTAGTACCGCTTCGACTTTTGCGGGGTCCATTTCGATGCCGTCCCCGGAGATTCGATACCCCAAATAGTCTAGGCGCTCTTTGTGAAACTCGCACTTTGTGGGCTTTGCATAGAGCTGCGCCCTTCTGAGCTTGTCGAGGACTTGCCTGACTAAGGTTACGTGTTCCTCGTATGTTTTTGTGTAAATGAGGACGTCGTCGATGTAGACCAGGACCCCTTTAAACAGATGTTCATGCAGTACCTCATTGATGAGCTGCATGAACACCCCAGGGGCCCCCGCAAGTCCGAAGGGCAGTACCTTGTACTGGAAAGCGCCTAGGGGGCAGTTGAACGCCGTCTTCCATTCGTCCCCCTCCCTGATTCGGATGCGATAGTACGCCTCGCGCAGGTCCAATTTGGAAAAGACTTTGCCCGTGGACAGGTGGGCGAGCATGTCCTTCACCAGGGGTAAGGGGTATTTGTTGGACAGGGAAGCCGCGTTTAGGCCCCGGTAGTCGGTACAGAGCCGTAGGGTCCCGTCTTTCTTCTCGCGGAATAAGACGGGGGCTCCGACCGGTGAGCATGCTGGCTCTATAAATCCCCTGTCTAGGTTTTTATCGATGAACTCCCGGAGGGTTGCCATCTCCTTCGGGGTCATCGAATAGATCTTTGGTCTAGGTAGGGGGACGTCGGGCAGTAGGTCGATTCGGCAATCCGTCTTGCGGTGGGGGGGTAGTTGGTCTGCCTCTGCTTCTCCGAAGACCTCGGAGAAGTCGGCGTATTGCTCCGGTAGGTCTGCAGTGGTAGCGGCGGTGTCTTGTGTGGTCGCCTCCGCTCGTCCTACCGTGGGGTTGCTTTTGCCAGCTGGTACTGGTGCTCGATACTCGCCGTCGCCGAATGTGAAGGTGCGGGTCGCCCAGTTGATCCGCGGGTTGTTTTTCGCGAGCCATGGCATCCCTAGGACTGCAATGGGCCGTCCGATGGGCGTGACTACGAACGATGTGCGCTCGGTGTGAGTGCCCATTTGCAGGGTGACCGGCTCGGTTTGTAGCGTGGCTGGTTTCCCCCCCGCTGTGGAGCCGTCCAGCTGGTGGAATGCCAGCGGCGTGGGGAGGGGGAAGCAGCGGAGTTCGAGTTTGGCGACTAGGTCGGGGTGGATAAGGTTTTTTGAGCACCCCGAGTCCACTAGTGCCGCGGCCGTGGTGGCTCCGTTGCCGGCAGAGAGTTGAATTGCTGCCAATATTACGGAGCTTTTGTCGTTTCTTTGAGGTGGTTCGCGTTGCTGTCCCGCCGCCTGCCTCGCCACGCGTCTCAGAGCAGGCGGGGAGCATTTCCCGCCGGCTGGTCGGGGTCGGTATTGTCCTCTTCCCCCCAGTACGCGTCCCAGCCCTCTTCCGGTGTCGCTGTGGCCACGGTCATTCGGCGGTGAGGGGGCGGCCCCGGGTTGGGTGGTTTGGGGCTAATTTTCGGGGCGGGCTTGGGCGCGCTGGTCGGCGGTCGGTTGGCGAAGCAATCCGCCGTCTTGTGCCCTAATTTGCCACACCTCCCGCAGGGCTCCCGGTTGAACCTCTTTTTTGGGTATATGGGGCTGGCCATCCCCCCGTGTGGTGCGGGTACCTTTTTCCCGACATAGTTTGTGTCTTCCGTGGTTGTCATAAGGAAGGTGCGGTGCGCGTGTTCGGCTCTCCCCGCGAGGTGGATCCACCCGTGTAACGTTTCTGGGTCGTCGCGGTAGAGGGCCCATTGGAGAACGTCGCGGTTGAGCCCCCTTTTGAAGATTTCCAGCAGGGTGGTCTCAGACCAGTCGCAGACCTTTCCCGCGAGGGCTTTGAACTCCAGGGCGTAGTCAGGGACCGTGCGTGTGCCCTGTTTAAGTCTCTGGAGTGCGCTTTTCGCCCGTACTTTAGCTAGGGGGTCTTCAAAGTAGTTTTTCATCTCGTTGATGAAAGCAGGGAAGGTGGCGAGGGCGGGGGAGCTGGACTCGTACAGTTGGACGTACCAGTCCGCCGCCCTGTCTTGGAGTTTGATCGCCACGGCGGCGATCTTGTCGGCCTCGGAGTCATAGGAGTGTCCGTGCCTCCCCATGAACTCCCTAGCGTTGGTGACGAAAAACGAGAGTTTTGAGGGGGTCCCATCGAAGAAGATGGGGAAGTCCTTTGGGGCCCGGGTGTTTTGTGCGGCCCCGCCTCTCGCTTCCTGGGGTGTGGTGTCGGCCGCCTGTGCCGTCTGCTGGCTCTCCGCTGGCCCGTGTGGGTTCGGTGCTTCGCTCGGGGTGTGGGCTTGTGCGGGGACGTCGTTGGGTGGCGTGGGGGGCATAAGCGCCTGGAGCATGGTCCGGAGTTCCGTCAGCTGAGCCCGCATGGCCGCGAGTTCAGCTCGTGCCTCCTCGTCCACAGCCCGCGCCGCCGCTGGGGCCGGTTCCGTTGGCGCGTCCTCGGGGGTGGGTTGCCGGTGGGGTTCATCGTCCCTCCGCCGCGGGTCCGCTTCCTCCTCCGTCTGATGGGTGTCTCCGTCGTCCTCCTCCGTGTCGAGCATCGTGGGGCTGTCGCTCCACGCCCGTTGCTGGGGTGCGATGTGGGGCGCGGGGTCCTCCGCCGGTTTCGGAAGTCGTGCTGCTCCCTCCCGCGGTCGGGTTGCCTCCGTCGCCATCTCCCCTTGGGGTTGGAGCTGAGGCTCGGGTCGGGTGGGGTGGGCGTCCATGGCTCCGGGAGTCCGCGGTGCCTCTGGCCTCGGTCGGTCCTCCTCTGTCTCTTGCCGCGCGGCTCGCCCTCCTTGCCCGCGTCGTTCCGGCCTCATCTTGCTGGTCTTCTCGCCGTCTACTCCTCCCGCGGCTCGTTGTCGTCCGGTGGGGCTCGGCGAGGCTGAGTTTATGACTCTCAGCTTTATGTCATGCGCTGCCTACCTCTGAATAACGTTCAGACACTGGTTTGCAAAGCAGGCTCTGGTTTATTTCAGGGTAGGTACAACGTTGGTAGAAAAAAGCTGAGAGTGACAGGAGCGCGCCGGTGCGGGGTTTAAATACCCCGCGCCGGTCAGCGCCCCCTCGCTCTCGGTCACGTCACCCCCCTTTGTCCCAGGTGTTGCCCTGCCATTGGTTGAGGGTTTCCAGGATCGCCCATCCTCAGGTTTTTCAATCTTCTGCTGATTGCTTTCAGCTGGGCGATCCCCGTTGCATTGCCGCTGATGGCTTGGGTGGCTCCGTGATCCGTTTATCTATTGTCTGTTAGCCGTTAGTCGTTGTGGGTTGATGGCTACTTAACTTGTCCCCCTTCACCTATTTCCTTGTCATTGTCATGAGTGCCATTGCGCTGATGACTTTAGCTCAACGGCACTCATGACACTCGTCCCTGGGGGAGCTGGGGGTGTTGACGACCGATAGGGAGCTCTGGCGTGGGCTGGTCCATGAAGTCACGAAGAGTCGGAAGCGAGTGGACGAATAAACAACAACATGACCAAGGGATGTTGCGACGGTCATAAATGCAAACTGGTTGCCAAGCACCCAAATTGTGATCACATGACCATGGGGATGCTGCAATGGACATAAGTGTGAGAACCAGTTGTAAGTCAGTTTTTTCAGCACTGTTGTAAGTCTAAACCATTACTAAATGAATGGTTGTTAAGTGAGGACTACCTGTACACTTGGTGGGCCCTAGGTGATAGGCCTTTTCCGCTGTGGTGCCCACATTGTAGAACCTTGGCTTCATCACTCCTGAGCTTTTGAAGGTCCCTCAAGACCTGGTTCTACCAGCAGGCCTGGGGACCCCAGGGGATGGGTGAATTAGTGAGGTAGCTCCATTATTAACATCCCTTCACCTATTCTTTCCTTTTTCTGTTTTAGTTTTGCTTTTATAGTTTTTAATGTTTTTAATAATTATATGGTTTTTAATGTTTTTAAAAACATATATGGTTTTAGGTAATGATTGTTTATATATTTATTGTTTTATCGAATTGTTGTATGCTGCCCAGACTCACTTTTGTGAGATGGGCAGCTATATAAATTTGATAAATAAATAAATAGACTAAAATCTTTGCCTAGGCTGGCATTTATTTGGTTGGTATTCTGCTTGCAACTGATTCTCTTTTGATTTGAAGCCCTCACTACAAGTCAATTTGAGTAAGTTAAAAACGACACTTAACCATTTAAGTAATGTGACCCTATACCATATATGGTTATAGCATCTTTTATTTGTGTATGTATTTACTTAATGAATTTGTATCCTGGCAATTTCATTCTGACTGATGACAGTTTACAGCAGTTGACATCTGGGGTATCTGTGATAATATAAAACAGTAAAGAACCATGTAAATACATCACATCCACAGTAAACAATAAACCCAAACATCTGCATTATACAATATAACAAAAACACCAAACTACGACTTTTATTACTACTTTATTTACTACTTAGCTAAATCAACAAAATCCCCAAATTCAGTTTTGTGGTGGTGTCTTCAAACTGGAGCCAAGGGAGTCAATGTTTCAAAATTAGGGCTCAAAATTTAGAAGGTGACATGAGAATATCAGAAGGGCAGAAAGTCCTAGCCTTGTCCTATAGCCTAACTATTCTGTAAAGAAGCCATAAACTCCCAGCCTTTGGATGAGTTTTTAAGCAGACTTCCGCAATTCAGCCTTTACACTGTAATCATATATTTCCTGCAAGAGTGGCGTAAGCTGACTTGGACGGTGCTCCAGCCAGTTGAAATCAATGAGTCACGTTGTACAATGGAGCTTCCCGGAGTTAGTTTCCTTGAATCACTCAGCATATACTGTAGAATGACAAATGCTGAAGCCTTTAAAATCCTAGATATAGAACTAATTCAAGCATTGTTGATATGCATTCGTGTCTACCTGGAAATCCACTTCTTTGGAGCTTTCTCTCTTCCATTTAAACAGCTTGCATAACACATCCTACAACCAAGCTTACTTCCATTCAGTTATTGACAAATCATATAGCTTGGAGTTTAATGGCAAGTTAATCTGTAGGGGCAAAATAATGCATTAACCTCCACGATAGGAAACATAAGCAGAACTAATGGAAAATGCCACCAAATTCTCTATATGAATAACTGATATATTTCCATCCAGGAACTGACATCAGTCAACCGTAACAATGCACCTCCATTCCCGGCTTCTAATTAAAATTTTAAAAAAACCAAGGGACATGCTTATCTAATTACCTTGAAGGGATTTCCTTCCCTCTCCTTTAAGAAGTTATTGAATGTAAGAGGGAGGGGTGGACAATGAATGATTTGTGATTTTTATTTCCAGCAATGATTCTGCCGTTAAACCCAAGCGATTTCCCCCTGAGGACTTTGGAGCAATTTAATATTCTTCTTTCTTGTACTTGGTCCATTATGCCTGGAATATGGAAAGAGGAAGGAAAAAAGAGTGGGGGGAGCAGATGTTGGATGAAGTATCAAGAAAGAGTAAATTAAATGATCTCGGCAATTCCCCAGTGATTTCGGTAGAATGGAAACCAATGTTATCTGCAGGAAACCAGGGACTCTTGATGTCGATGGAATGGTCTTGTGTTCAAATGGCCCCAAAGATGAAATGTGCAGAGTTTATCTCTCCTTCCTCAAACACACACACGCACGCACGCACGCACACATTTGAGCACAGAGACCATTACAATTCAGTCCATGTGGTTCTTGTATGCTTAGAGTACACGGTGATAAGCCCGATGGAGACAGAGGTCCATGCTTCTTAGACCAACGCAGTTATTAAAAACACACGATAAGGGCAGGAGAGGGACGTCTAGAAAATTGGCTAGAAGAAAAACAGAACAAAAATGGTCTCTTGCTTCTCATCTCCAGGTGAACTCTGTTGAACTAGACAACATGCAACATTGGTAGGAAAGATTAATATACATGCTGTTGCTGCAGCTGAGAAAAGGAAAAACTGGATTTCACTTTAATTTCAGTACGAACTCCGCACATGCTTTGAATGCGACAACTAGCATAAGGTCCAAAGGAGCATCAGGTTCATGGTGAAATTAGAAATGAATTTGATGATGCAATTAAAACAAAGAGTTGCTGGGGGGAGTGGAAGACAGAAGCATGCATAATACGTTAAACAACAACAAAAAAGCCATCCACTTAATTTTAAAATGGGGGGGGGGATCGCTTGCCACCCCAGGTTATTCATCGCTGTCAGCTTCTCAAAAGATTTTGAGCCGCTATAAATATTCAAAATTTTATTTATGTGCATAATAATAATGGATAAAGGAATGACTGCCTTGCCATTTTTTACAGTTCCAAGAATGATCAACTAACTCTTTTTCTTTGTTTCTTGTTTCGGAACGCGCTATATGATAGCTTGCAATTTAGTGAAAGAGCACACTCATTTGCAGGAAACCATTACATAACATCCTGGGTTCAGTCCATTCCTTGATCAAACTGATGTAAATCAAGTTGACAGCATCCTGACACGCTGTCCAGTTAAAATATAAGTAGGATAATGTAAGAATTGACCCAAAGAGCTCCAGCCTCTCCTACCCCCGGGTGATGTGCACCAACCTTGTGTCTGAAAGAATAATCATCAGCTGTTTTGCCTCTTCACTGTACTATTATGGGACACAGGGCCCCCCATAAGAAGGTATCTGCAGAATCCACCATGCCGTATGCTCCAATAGAAGCATTTTGGGAAAGATTAGGGTTCCTTGTTAGAGCTCTTCTTCCTACTAACCTGAAGGTGGCTTTGTGGGATCTGAAGCAACCCAGAAACACTCTTTTACCAATTATCTAGAGAAGCCAAATTTTGTGAATAACACTGGCTTTCCTGACGCAAACAGAAAGTTGGACTAGACGCCCTATATAGATGCCTCTGATTCTACTTAACTTGGGGACAACACAGCTGTTCAAGCTGTTTTGAAAATTCAGTCAAAGGCATGGCTGCTGCTGAAGGACACAAGGTTGCTCCTCCAGACACAACAAAAACCTGTGTGTGCCATCACAAGAGGAGTTGTCTTCCATGATCCAAACAACTGAGTCAGGATCTTGTTTTCTAGATGGCACCATTTAAAACCAGAGCTTATTCTAGGAGGCAGAATTCCACTCCACCATTGAATGATGGCGACCTTGACTGGGTGCAAACAGCTTTCTTTAAAAACAAAGAACTGAACAGAACCAGCCAGATTCTGGACTCTGAGTGAGAGCAATCTATCAGCTGTAACTTCCAAAGAGACCCTCCCAAGACCCCCCTCCCCCAATGTTTCATTACCAACATTAACTGCTACACATCTTAGGAACTCACCATGACTTACAGCTTCATTTCTCCAAACTCCTTACATTGCCCAGTTAGTTGACCCCGTCTAAAAAATGAGTTGACTTAATTACAATACTGCCATGGGAGCTGATTTTTTAACGGAGAAAAGCTTGCTGTCTCATGTCATTATTTAATTGGTTTTATACCCTTTTGCTTTTGAGAGGCACACCTTATCTTTTCCCTGCCGGCTCCTAATCCCCAGCTCTCTGGGCTAACAGATAGTTTTTACTGACCTTTTAGACGGGATGGTTTTATGGTGACTACTTTTGTCAAGCGGATCCATCTTTTGCTAGCAGGCAAACATTTAACCTTTTGTAAGTTCAGCCTGTTGCTGTTTGGTGAAAAGGGCACCCACGGAGAGTGGCTGTTCTTATTCATCATAGGAAGGAGTGATACGGATGCCTTTTCTATTCCTTTTTTGCAAGAAAACAAAACTAAACAAAAGTAGACTTCAGAGAGGGAATAAGAGAATTATGTGGACAAGTATCTTATTTAGGGACACATGAATATCTTACTGATGGTGTTCGTGCAAGCTATTGGCCTCCAAGTTTGTCACAAACCTAGCAGCCTCATTTGCATGTGCTAAACTTGGTTAGTTTGAAAATGATGGGTTTTGTAGGGCAGCCGCTTGTCATGTTCTACAGTCAAAGTCAGATTGGTTAGTTGGGATACTATGATTTAATATGTCATGCAAAACCCAGAAAGTCAGGTAATTTAGTAATTAAAGATGTTGTGGGAATGCAATCAGTGTGTCGCAAAAAGACCATTTGTCTTGAAACTAGGTCTGAAAAAGGGGCAGAGAAGTCACTTAGCTTTTGCAGCAGATCCTACAGAACTAAGGAAGGGCCATTCAGCTTTGGTGCAGAAAAGGAATTTGTTGAATTTGTTTGAATTTGTGTCCCGAGGCAGGAAAAAAGAAGAGCTGTGGCCCTTCACGTCTAGAAAGACTGAACTTTGGGAAGGCGAAAACAGGCATTCAAGCAACTTTCCTGGGAAATCCCATTTCTTCTATGCTTGGGAACTGTTTGGGGTCATCCTTCCCTTGGGCATCACCCAACGCAACGCTGCTGAGTGGCTCTCCTCTGCAAACTCATGTAAGCCAATGTCCAAAGGAAACCAAAGAAAAAATGCACAAAATGGGTGGTGTGCAAGAAGGCACAATCATGCCTAGATAAACCAGGCTCCCCACCAGCTGAGACCATTAAATGGCTGTGAATGGGACCTTTCATTGGGATGCTGGGAACTGCCAGGACTCATCTGCTCTTCGCTAATTCCTCTCAGCATTGTTTGCTTAACCCATTGGAACTTTGGGGACAAAACTGCCAGCAAAATTACAGTGAAACAAAGCCCGTTTGTTTCATCATGTCAGGACTGGGGCCATGGAAAGTAGGGCAGATGGTGGCGTTGGAGGACATGACATCTGCCGTGCACCAAAAATATTTTTGCAATGAATTAAATCCCCCTACCCTCATAAATGCAAGAAGTGGGGTCATCGTTGTTCTAGCTAGCTGACATTTCTAAAAGAAAGGTACCACAAATGTTTGCACAGATATTATGCATATCCCAGAGAATATCCTCACCCAGTTAGAAAAAGCAAGGTGGTCAGGATTTTAAATCACGTGGTCTGGGGAAGAAGAGTCTTGCATGCAAGTGTGTGTACAAATTAGATTAGATTCCATGCATACAAGATGCCCACACATGATAAATTAATGCAGGTAGGTCAGGAATTGGGATACATATGTTGTTCCCCACTGGCTGCATATTGTGGTGGTGGATTTCTAGATGGGGGACGGATTATCTTGCAAAGGAGGTGACATTTTCTGTTCCTAAATTTGTTACGGAGAATCCCCAATCATTATGTAGCTGGGCGAATGGGTGCCTAGCTTGAAATTATGTTTACATTATACAACACCTTGCTTTCATGGTATAGAGTTTGTAATCCACTACATAGTTAACCTAATGATTAACCCAGGAAAAAAACATGATGTTTCATAGTCATTCTGCCTTTACCCTTCTGAAAATTCCAGGGGTTGGAGTTTGAGCACCCCTAACCAGCTTGGAGAAGATTGCCTTTAGGCATCTGTGCAGCTCTCCCCCGCCCTCCCCACAACATTGCCAAAAGATCTCCAGTCTCCAGCAAATATGTAAACTTATTCCAGGCACTGACTCAGCAAGGCAAACTCCTCCTGTTTTAAGAGCAATAATCTATGCACCATCTGTGAGTGTGCAATCTGAAGAATGTGCCTGTTCCTCTCCCTCTCTTTTAATCTCCTTTTCAGAGCAAATCTGCACAAAGATATTCATTTTTTGAACAAGTGATCAGAGCTTATGTGGAGTTTATGGAGCAAAAACAATATTGCCGTTGGACAGCTGTCACTTCATTGAGTTTTATAGGCTTCCATCAAGTCCACTTAGTTATCCCATTTTGTCTTCTCTCCCTCGTTCTGCAGGCTGGCGTTGCTCAGAGAGACAGCCCACCCCTGCTCTCGGCTCAGTCTGATTTGAAGGCTCAGAGTTGTCTAGATATCAGCGGTGGATATTTTCCACCAAAGCTTGGGGAGGAAAGTGATTTTGCTTCAGGGAAAGAGGTGGAGAGACCCAACGTGCTGCTTCGGTCAAGATGAACTCAAATCCAAATTCATTCTGAAGCTCAAACCTAGTGAGCCCAACATGGTAATGTGTGTCTTTTCCTCAGGGCCAACAATCAAAAGCTTGGCAATTAAACAATGTCCAGGAAGCAGCAGAAACTTGGAGTTCAGGGTAATATTCAAGGCTCAGGGTCTAACCACCAGAACAGCCCTGGAATGCCCCTAAACTTGAGGAAGACTTGGCACATCAATAGTCCATTGCTCATGAGGAATTCTATTTCTCTGTAAATCCTCCTTTGCATGCCCCCTCTGGAGTCTGCACCCTCTGTGTTCTCTAGGACTGGACAGCAGCTCAGCTGATGGTTGCATTTAAGAAGAAGGAGCGTTTTCTACATCCCTAGGGAAGAGGGCCAAGGGCGAAGAAGCTGAATCTCCTCAAGGTTTCCAGAAAGAGGGTGCTGATCCTAGTCTTCTATATGGGTGAATTTCAGGTCTCCCTTTAAAGGGGAATCCTCAGGGGGCAGGGGCATGACACTCAATAAAAACTGTACATGGGGCATGTTGGTTTTTCTGCCCACCTTTGTCAGGAACTGCCAGGTCTAGACCCAGGAATCCACCAATCTAGAGCAGATGCCTCCCTCTGGGAGTCATCAAGGCTACTGTCTTGACCTGAAAGCTTTGCTGAGGAATCACAGCTTTGGCCACTGCATACTTGTATACCTCATCCTTCTGGGTTCATTCTTCCATCTTTAGCCTTTCCTCCCATCCCCACTGCAATGGGGTGGGGAAATTCAGAGGAAATCAAAGTATGTAGTCAAGACAAAAGAACGAGCTTCTTTAGCATTGGATTTCGGGGGGGGGGGGCAAAACGGGAGGCATATTAGCTCTTTCCCATGTTATGGCCCTTTGGCGATAACTGCGATGGCCTTTAGTAATGGCCAGCCATGGGCTGCTCTTTGACGCTAGATAGCATTGCTGCCAAGAAGCTTAGCAGAATTCAATAAAGGATTAGACATTGCTGGGGATAACAAGAAACATCCTAAGCTCTCACCATAAATACCATACTAATACACCAAGCTGCCTTTTAAGAAAAGAAAGGTAGGAGGAAATTCATTCTCTTCAGGGACCCTCCCAGATGATGAATCTTGAGCATCAAGAGGAGTGACCTCTTCATTCCCTTCCCTTGTTCCCCTTTTTCTCCTCCCTCCCAGAATGGGAACTGGCTGGTTAAAAAACAGGACCTTAAGGACTACCTCTAGCAGGATTTAGAGAGGAGGCCGTGCGGAGGAAGCCAAACCAAGGGCAGAAATGTCAATCACTGTTGGACTGGCAAACCACTTCAGGATCCCTTGCAGTGAGAAACAAGAAGGGCAATCCTTTATCGGTTCATAAATGTAGAAGTCAGCCCCCCTGCATGATATTGATGGAATTCAGTGCTAAGCATTTGCAGCTTTAACAAATGTGCCTTCCTGTTTGTATCTTTCTCCTAGGATGTGCAGAGCTTCAAAAGAGGACTTGGTTTCAATGAAGCTCCCCAAGTAGAGTAGCCATGAAACCTCTTCTTGGCCAATCAAAGGTCTCCTGCATCTGTGCAACCCATGCACAAAAGCTGCTCCAAGGTGAGGCTGTAGGGCAAGATGACTCGGCCACCTCTGATCCTTCATGTGGTGGAACAGATGGAGCCCCAACGGGGCAAAGTACATCCCTTGTTTCTACCCACTGGTAGATGGTTTATCTCTACTCAGATAAAAGTTTGAGAAAAGGAGGGTAAAATGCAAGATCTGTACAATTGCTGCAATTAACAGTTGGCACGGTGCACTAAAGGATCCATCTGGACATGTTAGGTTTCTCAGTAAAATGCTCCTGACCCAGTAAAATGCTCAGGTCCCATTTTGGGATCTTCATGGCAAGACGCATGACTTAAATCACAGGCCAGCCTTAGCAGGCCAGGCCCTGCCACTCAAAATGGCTTTTTAAAAGCGCTTACTTTTTAATGGCTAAATTTAGGGCACACGGAATGCTCTCAAGAAGACTTTCTCCGCTTTTTCAGATACTTGGCTGCTGCTAAAAGTGCCTTGATCTTCCTTCTGTCATTTATTCCCTATCCAAATTGGATCTGGCCCAAATGGCTCTACATAGTTGTTATTTCTAGGATAAATTATGTTTGCACCTGGTCTGGCCTGTGATGAATTTGGTAGGGGACGCAGGGCCAGCTTTGTGTTTGGGTGCATTAATGCCAAATTTATTGTTTGACCCAAATTCTGACATGGAGATGCTTTCGCCTGCGGAAGAACACCGAGAGCGCCAGTCGCCCTCAGTGGAGAGAACTGGCAGTCTGCAAAGAATGTGGTTTGCTTCCAATCTACATGCAAGGTCACCCCAGAAACATGGATCATACAAAGAAGCAGATGTCTTAATAGCACAATGGCAGCTACGATACATCGACTTGGAAACAAGCCCTACTGAAGAAGGGGGCTTACTTTTGAGTAAGCTTTCATCAGGTGGATTCACACAATACACATAACCCTAGGCTGAGCTTAACCAAACAAGATGCTGAACCAACCCATTTTAGCCTAGTCTACAGTGTTCTATGAATCCAGCCAATGTATGAGGCTATGAATATCAATAAACTATCTTGCCCAGCCTGGGTCTGGATTCCAAGTCTTACCACATTGGACTGCATAGACGGAAGGCTCTCTGCAGCCAGCAACATTTGCTGTCTTACATCATCTTGGTTTAGAGGAGCATCATCTAAGGTCTCACAGACACAGGAGCTCCTTAAATATCCCGCAGCCCCTTCAACAGTGGCTACAATTGTCATTTTAATGTGATGGAAAGGAGAAACTATTGGAGAGACGGAGAGGAATCGTTTTTGCACAACAGGTGGGAGCAGCAACCAACCTTAGCTTGTCTTATAAGGTCTTTCACCTTTTGGCAGCAGGAGAGTTATCAAGTCTCTCTGCCCCACCCCAATAATACGGTCAAAAACCCCAGGATGATTGCCAGGACAGTGCAACTGAAGCTCAGCCTGTTTCCCCCCTCCCCATGAAAGGAGAAGGGTGTCTTCTGCTGTCAGTCCTTGAATCCCTGGAGCCATTTCCCCCCATTTCTCACCCTACTTCTACCATCCATGAGTGGCAGAAGCAGTGGGAGGGGAAAGGAGGAGAAATAGGACTTTGGGGTTCCAGTACCTCCAACATTAAAAAAAACACCAGTTTCTCCTCATAGAAGTTCCACAAAACTGCATGAGTGTTACCTGCAGAAGCAACTGCCCAACTGTACCCCATGGCTGAGGTACTACAGTGCCAATGCTGTGAGCAGCTTTTTATACCTGTGTCCAAAGGTCTGCCAGTGGACTGCTGGACAAGCACCATGTTGATGCATGTCAGCAGGATCAGTAGTCAACCTAATATGAAGGTTGGTATCCCTGGGAGAATTCCAACACAAACACAGTTGGATTTGCGTGTTTTTCCCACTTCTCTCTCAAATTATGATTAGAATCCTAGATTACTTTCTTTATTAACATTATGATACCTGGGTTTCATCCCATGGATCAAGTTCCATGCCTGAGATTTTTGGAGATGCAGAGGGCACATGCCATCCAGGCTGCAGTGCTGGCTTTTCACAGTAAACCAGGTGTCATAGTGCCTGGTTGCCAGGAAAGATGCTTAGAAGTGTCAATAAATGATGCACTAAATGTTTGTTCTTCTGGTTCAGTGAAGCAATTATTACAATCAATTGGATTGTTTTGTAATTTGCAGTTATTAACCTTAAGAATGTCAATGATCTGCCACTATAATCAGGGCCTCATAAAGGATGAGCTAATGATGGAAATCCAGCCATACAAACTGGAGGATGCTAATAGTTTTCATGTTCACTGCTTGACTTGGAGGACCAAAACAACAGGGCACTCCTAATTCCACACTGATTTCCTGTGTGCAGGAAATAGCAGAGTTGACACTGAGAAGTTTTCCATCATAAGCTGTTGGTTGACTTCACACATTGCACAAACCAGGAATTAGTAATTAGTGGCCTTCAACTTCTGGATGCCTATGAGAAGCCATCAAGTGACAGAGTTATGTCTCTGGAAAGGGCACCTTTTCTCCATCCATTTTTTTACATTGGTGGTAAGCTAAGGGTGGGAAGACAAACCACTTCCATGTCCCTCTTTAAAAATCCCTGCATCTCAAAATGATAGCCCCAAAATTTGACAGCAAATCAACTGGACTTTGGCAGTACAATTTTGGGCCTTTGGGGATTTTAAGAATGGGCAGGAACTGAAAATGGAAAATCAGCCATTCTGATGCCAAAGTTTGATCCTAGGGGACCTCTAAGGGGTGCTGAGGTTCCATTTGGTCTGCACTTTACCACCTTAATACAAGACTATAATTTATTGTGCTATTTTATTTCTCCGCATCAGCCAGGTGAATTCATAACTCCTGGGACTGACTCAGACATCTTATCCTTTCTATTGTGGGAAGAAAGAACAGTTGCCTCCCATTTACTGCATAGTTCGAAATTGGATATGGGGTGGGAGGAAAGCCCGTATCTTTTTATTTTTCTTCCTTGCATCTAGCTAGTCCTTTCAGCTTCTGAATATTTGTCCTTTTCAACCTTTAACACCTTTACCATTCTCCTCTGAGAGCTTTAAATGTTTCTGAGGCCTGTTTGGAGAGGAAGGGGAAATAAACAGAAATAAAATTTGACTTTTAGGCACCTTCAAAACAAGTACTAAACATGAAAAATGTTGCCCCCTTGACTATAGGTCAGGGACACCCTGAGCTGCCAATGTGACAAACGCTGGAGGAAAAAAAGACGGGTGGTGGTGGTTCTTAGTAACATTTTACAAATGTTCCCCTGCAGTATAACTAGCCAGGATTCTCTTGGGCCACTTGGTCTAACCTGAAAAGACAACCAGCTGCCCGGGATTCTCAGTCTCTGCTGCTTCCGTGGTTGGTTTTAAACCAAGGTTGGCTTGGTTTATAGCTCAAGACTGGAGCATCTCTTGGGACAGGAATGGATCCCCAGTTGACTCTGCTGATCCAAGGTGGCTATTAGCTTCCCCAGTGGGAGGGGACAGTGATCATCTCTCACAGGCCTCTGACTTCCTAAGCTGACTTCATCTTGCAGCTGTGCCACTTCCTTCTCATCGTCCACTTGAAAACCACATAACCTACAGCTCAGCCAGGACGTCCAGAAGCGTCTGCCCTCCAGAACATGGAGCTTTCAAGTTCTTCCACCTTCTGTACGGGATTCAGCAGATCCGCTCACATTCAGTTCTTCTGGCTCTAATTCAGTCCTGCTGACAGTAGCCAGCAACCGTCAACTAAAAGTTGGTGAGCTTCCTTGAATTTATGTTTGCCTGCACTTGCTCCACTTCTTGGATGACTAGTCTCATATCTGACGTAGAATTTTATATAACTCACCAAGGTCTAAATTATATATTGGGGAGAGGAGTTGTAATTGACAGATGGTTTTGCAGACTTTCAATATCCAGCCCATGCAAAAGGAATCAATCAATGCACATCCATTAACACACACATTCTCACTTCTTGTTGTATTTGCTGAATTGGCCTGTGTTCAGAAGCGTTTGCTATATCCCCACTAGAATTAGAACATGCTTTCCCTGCAAATAATGCTGGGCTGAGCCATTTTAATTTCTAAAGAGCCTGTTTCACTGCCATCTCTTGACAGCTGGGTGTCCAATTCTTATCACTCCCAGCTTGGAAAAACAGGATCCATCTTCTGATGGATGAGCTCTGAACCTCTCAGTGATGTGCACCAAAGTTTCTTAGTTTTTCTGAAGCTTGAGCAGTAAGCTATTGTGTCCATACATCCCTGAATGTGTCTGTGCACACGAACAAGCAAAATTCCTCCCCAGATCACTTACATTCCTGCCCCTTCCATGATCCTCAGACAGAGACTGAAAAGGAAAAGTGGAAATGCAGCTCCCAGTAGCAGACAGCTTCCTCACCCGTGCATTAGGGATAAAACCTGATTTGCCAGGCACAGTTAGCTGACATCACACAAACAGCCCCATTATAGCTTATGATATAATGTGTGAATCTGGTCCATATTGGGAAGTTTCATCTACACGCACAGGGCTTTCCATATATCAACAAGCAAGGAGGCAGAATCAGAAGACAATTCTGGGTCGAGGAGATTCTTCTGAGACTTAGATGGGTTTTGAGGCTGTCAGGAGAAACCGACTCCTAGTCCAGGGAACTTCCTAATGCATTGCAATCCTGTTGGATGGTCTGGATAGTCACTGTTCACCTTCAGGGTGCTTCTTTGAGCATATAATTCTTTTAACTAAAACAGTGTCTACTGACCTCTTAGTGTTGGTATCTCCAACCTGCACTGTCAAGGAGAGGTGGTTAAAAACCCAATAAGCAAACAAGATGCAAATTAAACTCCATTTCAGAGTGGAGCCCCAAGACAGGAAGCGATATCCAGTGGGAAAAACACAGCTCAGTTTGAAGCCTACATTTTCATTCACAAAGCACATATTCTCTAGGTGTGCATGCCCAGTTCAGGCATGACCAAACCTGGATGTGGCCTGGACAGGAATCAGCCCCATCCTGGTGGGGAAAAAGCAGGCTAGAATCACATAAATAAACTAATGCATGTCTCGTCATCGTCTTCCTCTTCCCCTTCCTCCTCCTCCTCCTCTTCCTCCTCCTCCTCCTCTTCTTCTCCTTCTCCTCCTAGCAAATCAGCTCCAAAATTGAAAACAGAGAAAATGCCAAACACATCCCCACATTCCCCAGCCAAGGAGGAGGAGAAGCTTTTTGAGATTAAAAGGCACCATTTTGGCATTAACGTTTGAACATGAAATATTAAATAAACTATTCCAAATGACTGGGAACAAAGTGAGAAGCCACTGTATTGAAAAGAAAATTGTACCTTTCCTTCCTAAATGACATTTGTCAGCTTTTGGCACAAAGTGGGGAAATGTTGTTTTCTAATCAACATTTTGGAATGAAATATGCTATTTTGACATGAAATCATTTTGAGATGAAACAATATTCTAACATGACAATTCCATGATGAAGCATCAATGTGATTTCTTCTCTTTTTTCCCCCCCTTTTTCCCCTTTTTGAAAAGGAATCTGGGGGTTGGAATGCAAGGCGGGACTAGTTGAAATGAAGTATTTCCTGCTAGAGGTTTTGTGATTTGCTAAAATCTCATTTACAAAATGCAGCCTCCTTTCCCCCACTAAAATGATTCATTCAAGGCACAGGCTTGAAAACAATTAAGAGCTTTAAAATAAGGGGAGTTTCTGCAGCTTCATAAAAACCATTGCACTGTGCCAGAAGCAAAAGTCTTCCCCCACTTTTTCATCCTCAGAAATATGCTAAGGGTGTATTCCCAGCAGAGTGAGAGAAAAGAATTTGATTTGGTTTGCACACGAGGATTAGCTCAATCCTGGTTTGTCTGATAACAAAGCTCAATTTGTGCAGGGCCTAACAGCCCTCTGAGCCCCAGCCAAATGGCATTAGGCCTTAGCAGAATGGGAGAACCTGGCCATGGTGATCTGGGGATAGTGTGTGGGTGTGGGTGTATCCACATGCCCATACACACGTGCACACGCATGTTATAAGAGTGTGGAGAGAGAAAGAGAGAGATCCTGTGTTATATCATCTCATCAAGAGATACTGAATAAATCAGCCAGAGGAGGCCCCAGTTGCAAAGAGGGCTGATGGCATCCCGTCTAAAGGTGCTTCCTTATCCCCAGAGTTTTCACCCATTCACCCAAATGCGCGCACACGTACACACACACACACACACACACATCCCTTTCAGAAGCAGCCTCAATGCATCCTGCAATCTTTCCCACCAGTTGTCCCTAGAACACCACCCAGCCAGCCAATTTTCTCCCAAATCAACAATGGAGGTCCCAAGGTTGGGGCAGCTGAGCCAGAAGAAAATCAGCTCAGCTGCCCAAGGCTAACACCATTGGAAGCAAAGAGGGCTGGTGCCCCTGCAGGAACAGCCCCCAGCCCCTTCCAGAAGTGCCTTTTGGCTTTGCTGTTTCAAATTATTCTACTCTCACTAGCCCTCAGCAAAGAGCAGGTCTTGCCAGGAATCATGCCTGCCTTGAAAGACTTTAAGGAGTTCTGCGTTCTGCAGCCCCAGACCAAAGGAAAAAGGGTATCCGCTTCTGGTGCCCCACTGTTCCAAAACTGCCTCCTGTTTTCCAGGGCCAGATTTGTCTTGATAAGATCAGTGTTGTTCACATATTCCCAAGATTCTCCAGCTTGGACTGTTGAGTTGATCAAGCAGGGCTCTTTGGGGGTTCTTAGGAAAATGTAGAGTTGGACATTGTGAACTTGGCCATAGCCCTTAGCCCAGCTAAATCTGTAGCAACTCCAGGCTTAGAGGGATTGTGTCCATGAAGCAAGTTGTGAGCAATAAGTGGAGAGTCAAGCTCACAACTAGGATTCACGGACACACACATACTCTACTTGTAGTGTCCTTGAAAGCTTCTTGTTAGAACTGTGAGAAGCAGCAATCCAAAGCTGTAAGCCTAGAGCTGCACTAAATCTTCTCCTTTTCATAAACGTTGACACTCAGAAGGGTTAATGGGCTTCCTCCCCATCAGCCCTTCTTTAACAGACATAGAAGCCCAGCCTCTCATCACCTTTATAAGTGCTGCGCGGCAAGACGGGTCGCTCTCCAAACCAATTATTGCAATAATTTCATTTCTTAGGGGCACAACAGTGCAAAATTTACAAGAAATATCGAAGAGTGCGAGGTACGCCACACCACTGCGGCAGAAAATGTGGTGTAATTAGATCAGCCAGCACCATTCACATCCCATCTGTTGAGCCTGTCCCATTAAAAATACTTTCTCTTCCCTTCAAGAAATACTATTAGCTTTAATGTGGTACAGGGAGGGAAGAAAGCACAACAGATTTTTACAAAAATATCCTCCAGTGGATTCAACTTAGCCAGAACAAATGTGTTTTCCTACACTGTAGGCTACAACTCACTGGGTGGGTCTCCTGTGGATGCAAAGCAAAGAGCAGATGACATTTGGGGAGTGGGGGGATCTAGGCCTGCTATCAGTATCACACCTGTTTCAGTTCAGAATCCCAATATTCTAGCTAACCTCTGAAATCCCACAGAGCTGGAGACTCTCGTTATCAACCGCCTGCTACCGTGTGCTTTGCTTGGTTAGGGTTCAGGGTGATAAGCAAGGTATGATGCTTAAAACACGGTGCATCCAAGTGTGGATTTAATTAATAAAAATGGCTAAACAAACCGTGGCTTAGAGCAATGTATGAACCAGGCCAGTTGGTGTGTTTGAGGAAGCCAAAACCTTTCAGTAATTGCCTATTCTGGATATTTAAGAATTAGGATCAATGGATGTGGTGTCTGCAGGAGATAGAAAGTGTTATTTATAAAAATAATGAAGGTGGGATTAAAAAAAATCTAAAACAAAAAAGAAGCGAGAATTATAGAATCATGTACACCTAAATATACCTAACTTCTGCATTTTATAAGAGAGCTTGCATAAGCCACAATTGGCTGGGCTTGCAAAACCTGATAAGCCATGAACTATTTTTTTTTAAACCACAATGGCTTCTACCAATCACATTCACCAAATAAATCGGACTTTTAATGCTATGAAGATTGGGAGAGAAAACTCTTTCTATCTGCATTTTCTTGCTCCTAATTTGACCAAAGGGGTCTCCCATTTGTCACCTGCGTCCTAAATTACACATGAGGAGTTCTTCACAAATCATTTGGGTCTTCACCAACCTGAGATGATGAACCACCTGGAATTTGCAGACAGCAGGCAGGGGATAAAAATGCAGGGTTCCTGCACTTTTATCCCCTGTCTGCTGTCTGCAAATTCCCCCCGTTTTCCTTGGCCCACCCATCTAAGTCTCCTGGCCATGGGACCCAAACCACCTCCACTCTTTGCATGCCTGCAGGTGTTCTCCTCCCGACTTCAGCAGACAAAGCCTCCTGCCCTCTGATGCTGACAACCCTTCCTGGGTAATTTTCTTGCCAAGAGATGATCATCAGCTCAGGGTCTGTTTCTGGAAGCTTTTGACATTTCTCCAAAATGTACAACAAGCCTGTCATAACAGAACCACTAAATATTCCCACTTGGCTGCTTATGTGGGTTTGCCTGTTTGGAGAGAGACTATCAGGTGCTCCATCACTGGAGATGTCTTCTCCGCAGTTGCCAAGCAGAATTTGACAACGGCTGTTGGCCGGGTTGTTTTTCTGCTCTCTCATCTTATGTTTGGAGCTCAGAACAAAAGACTGACAGCCTTCATTTTATAGGGGGTTATAAATGGCGCCCCATTGCCTAGTGGAATTCGTTGTTGCTCAAAACCACAAAGCAAGAGAGATGAGAATCCATTTCAGAATGTTCTTGTCACCTCTGCTGCCCAAAAGGAAATTATGACTTTTTTTTTTCCCATCCCTCCCTCTTTCATACCTCCACCATTAAACAGAGACACCCAGCAAGAAATGAAAGAATTCCTCTACTCTTCTTGAAATGGATTCTTTCTAAATTGAAAAATTGACGTGCCCCGAAATATGCTTTTTTTCTGTCCACCTTCCTCTTGATGAAAATGACTCATTAGCTTCAGGTATAGATGCAGCTTTAAAGGAAAATTCAGTATTGCATTTGTTTCTCTCTCTCTCTCTCTCTGTGTTTAAAAGAAAGAGGAGAAACAGAACTTGTCTAGTGCAGAGGCAGCAAACAGAGAGCTGTGTGGTCCTAACATCCAAGCCTGAACTACAGGCTTGGGGAAGATAAATGACCAATATAATTCTGCTTGCTAAATATGTGGGCCGGATCCTAGTGCATGAAGTAAGTTTAATGCTTCAATTCAGACAGCTCTGTCTTCTGGAGCATCTCTGCAAAATCCAAGGTGAGAACCACTTGCAAGAAATGAGCAGGACAAGGAACGAGAAAAGATGGCAAGTCCCTTGTCCAGTCATTAAGCCTGGAGAAAAAAAAAATTCTCCCTTGTTCCCAAAGCCTTGAAAAAGCACATTATTAAATTCAGCAATGAGCAGAAAGACTTTCCCTGCCCTTTTTGCCCATCAGCTCTTTTCCTGATATGAATTGAGAATTGGGGACATCTCCAAAGTGCTCTCCATACCAGTCCTTTGACTCAGCTATGCTCAGAAGGCAGGGGGGTTCTCTCTCGGTTCCCAGTCCAGCCTGAATTAATTTCATTCAAAAAAGGTGATGACCTATTTGCAGAAGGACCCAACCAGCTCTTAAGAGGCTGTTCGTAACTCGATTTCTCTACGGGAGGCTTTTTTTCCCCCTAGCAAGGACGCTGCAACAGTCTCTGTTCCACAAAAGAAAGGATGATTAATGTCCTGAAGGAGGTTCAACCAGCCATTTTGTTGTGAGATACTCCTGGTGTTAATAGAAGGGCCTATGGCTCTAGGTTGTACCAAAACTAATTAATTACTTACATGAATATATAGATACTTATGCTGTTTCGTTTCAAGGTAAGCAACATTACGCAGAACACGGAAAAGGAACAAGACATAGTAAGCCAAAGAAATGAAAGGCAGGAGATGAGAAAAAAAACCATGACTAAATCTGGTTACACCACCACGATTCAGTGTCCTTCCCCATATCAGTTTTTTCTTGCAAGCCATCCTTGCTTCCATCCCTTCCATGCACCACTTCATACATTGCTTTTTGCTCCCCAGACTCCTGACTTCTCTCTTTTGGGGTCCCCGTTTGCTCTACAACTTTCTCAGGGCCGGATGCCCCAAGCACAGCCTGACGGTGGTGCCCCTCAGCCCTTCCACTGCTTAACTGGCAAGATGTCACGACTCCAAAAGTGCTGAAACCTAAAGTCAGAGGTGGAAGAGTTAAGGGCATGACAGCTGGGGGGAAACGCTGTGGGGCCCCCTTCCCTTGGGGCCCTGAGCATGGGCTTCTTTGGCAATGGGGTTGATCCAGGGCTGACCTTAGTTGCCTTCCCCTTCTTCTCAGCTCACTCCCTGTTCCTTCATCAATCTGTCTGGTGCTCCAGTCTTCATTCTTTCTCTTCATATGACAAAACTCCCTCAATGCGCTTCTTTCACACTTCCTTGCCACGCACTTTTGTGCTCAACCCATATTCCTTCCGCACCCGTTCCTTCTTGGCCGTGCCTTTCCTTCCTTCACTACGCCTACTTCTTAAGCGCCCCATTCCCATTCCATCCAGCTGACTTTTGTATTTCTCTTTACATACCAGCTCTTAGGTGATCCCTCCGCATGAATTATGAATCCTTGTAATTACAGATAATTATAAGCCAAGAATGGAGGCCCGGCGAGAGTGTGATAAGCCATCACAGGCTGGCTAGCACTGAACTGAACTCCTGAACTTGGAGAGAAAGAGAGAGAGAGAGAAGGGGAGAACATTCTTCTGGCATTAGACAGGCATTCCGATTTCACTGCCAAAGTACCTTTCTCCTAAACATTTTTTAATATGCTATCGGATTTCCTCTCAAGCCACATTCCAGATAGCCTTGTCATGTAAAGGACAACACTTCTCTTCCATACCTCCTATTCTGAATTAACAGCCCTAAGCTCCACACCAAAGAATAAGCCTTCATTACATCCAGATCCAGATCGTCTGGCAAAGGGATATGGCCATCATTTCACAGATAAAAACTGGTTCCAGATAAGACTCAAGTACTTCAAGGGTGTCCTGTTATTTGCTTTAAGAGATGAGAAATAGAGTGGAAACTTAGAGAATCTGGCATTTGATTATCTCCATCCAACATTCCAGTCTCCAGAAGGACATGGCAAAGCTGGGGTGGGGGTGGGGGATGCCAAAAAGGGGAGATGGAAACCTTCCTTTGTGCAAAAGGAGAGGAAAGCTAGACATTTTTACTTTAGGAATAAAGAAATGGGGAGAGCAAAGCTGTTATAAAACTAAGCATGTGCGGAGGAAATGGATAGGCCAAACGTTTGATTATAGTGTGGCAGGATAGAATCGATCTATCACAGACTTTCCTAACTTCGTTGCCTCTAGAGGTGCCGGAGACTGAAACTCCAAGAATTCCCAGCTAGACTGGAGAAGGCAGGATTTCTGATATTCCCCACGATGAGAACTCCCTGAAAAGAGATTTGAGAATCTGTGGTGGGCTTTAGTCCAGTCATAAACAATGACACCTATGGGAGTCTGGAACATCCTAAGGATGGCTTTAAAAACTCTCTTGAAGCAAGGCTTAATTTATTGGTGTTAATTGGCCTACATCCACTCAGGGTTGGCTTGACAACATTTAGTAAGCCCATACTTAGAATTCACAATCTCTATATAATTGTCTGGAGATTTGGGATTGTTCTCCTCTCCCAAGTTGTCTCAACCAGGCGCACAAAGAAGCAGGTGGGAGAAACACAGTGGGAAGCCCTTATTCCCCTCACTCCAAGGGCTTCTCTCCCTGCCCCCAAACCTTAGCACTTTGATCTTTGAAAGTGTTAAAAGCCAGATAAACACACAAGCTGTAATTACCTGCCTTGAACTCTGTTTAATATCAGAGTGAGGTGGTTTAGGAAGTAAGCTTCCTAAGTACAAGTTGCAGTTCTCCCCTTTGAAGACTATCTTGAAAGGTGTTTATTAAGTGACAGTGTCAGGTTCAACAGTGTTTCTGTTCAACAAACCGTCCCCAGGGTATGTCTTATAATTGCCTAATAGGCAGGTTCTCTCTGTTCAGTGTGTGTGTGGGGGGTTCCCTTTCTTTCCTACACACAAAGAACAATAATAAGTGATGAATCAAAATCCTTACAAGGAATGCCACCATGTAGGGCAGTTTACCTACAGACCTTCTACTGATGGAGGTTGTGGATTCCCCATCTCTGAAGGTGTTTAAGAAGAGGTTGGACAGCCAACTCCTAAAGATGGTTTAATTGGTTTTCTTGCACTTTGCAGAAGATTGGACTAGAGGGCCTTGTGGTCCCTTCCATAGAATCCTTATAGATAAGTTATCATCATCACCATCATCTTCTCAATCAATCCATTCCCTCCCTTTCTGCTCAGACAACTAATTTGATGTGAGTGTGTTGCTGTTGTTAGGGAAGCAAAGCAGGCTCAAAAATATATGTGACAACTTCACAATCCATGTTATGAGCCAAGGTCATCATTGGTTGACAAGACTTGGCTTGCACTCCATGAAGAAAAGAAAATATACTGGATTGGGCATTAGAAATCAACTCACCAGGTAGGCAGGTAAGTTATATTAATATTTATGACAAAGCAAACTAGGCCATATTGAACCATACCTCCAATGGCTTTCAAGGCAGAAGAATTCAGCCATCAACAGCTTTTTCTTCCCAAGGACTCCAACAGTCTTCAAAAAAGGACTGGCCTCCAACAGAGCTCTGGAACCATCTATCTATCTATCTATCTATCTATCTATCTATCTATCTATCTATCTATCTTCATCACCGCCCATCTCCCCCAAAAGAGAGACTCTGGGTGTTTGACAATAAAGCTAAAAGATTAAAATACAATAAAAACCATCATAGTAAAATCAAGCAAAATTTAAATGAAAGTGGAAGGATTTTTTTTCCTATTTTTTAAAAATGTACCTTCAAAACATCTTGAATATTTTAAATTGAAAGGTACTATGCTGTTTTGTTCTAAATTAATCTTACATTTTCAGCTGAAATGAAAGAAAAGGGAACAGCAACAGCTTTACAACTGGCTGAGACCACATGAAAAAGAGCTGGGAAGCAGAGAATGTCTAGGGCTATAAACTCATTAAATCTGGCACTAGATGATCCTTGCTGGGGAAAGGATTTCATCTAACCAGTCTCATCACTGTCATTGTTCTGACTGACCACCAACCTAATCCCCCAAAGCAGAAGATTCTCCAGAGCTCAGAGAAAGGGCCTTTTTTATCCTGACTGACAACAACTCTCTATGATTTCAGGCAAGAAGAAATCTACACTACGCTGACAACTTGATCTTTTTAACTGGAGTTGCTAGAGATCTGCAGGGAAAATGGGTGGTCCACCACCACGTAGCCATGATCTCCTGTCTTCATCCATGCTCCATAACCCTGGCCTTCTTCTATTCATTTATCAGGATCACAACTGGCTCCTGATCTCCCGCCCGCCCCCCTCATATATTCACATGTCCCTTGGGCTGCTGCCTTCTTGAGGATCAGCACGCTCTTTTCTAAGAAACTTCACTTCCACCTAAGTCCCCAAGATGCCTCTCTACTGCATGAAAGCAGCCAAAACTGAGAGACAGCTGCTTCACTCTTCCCTGACATTAAGATCAGCTTAGGCAGCCACTGAGAAGTTCTTGGTTTCTCGTGTCAAAGGAGAGTTGAAGTGAAACCCAGGCCCATCGTTCTATAGTCAGGCATCTTATCAAAAAATTGCAACCTCATCAGTTATAACTTTCCTTCCTGGGAAAGCTTCCAATGTCAATGTTTATATTGTACTTGCAGGTTTGCTGGCTCTCACTTATCAGCTGGAAGAGAGCCGTGCAGAATGGCTGCTGGCCAGATTGCTGCCTTTTGCTCACTCGACTGTTGCCAGCCACCAGACAGGGGGAACTGCAAGGATACTTGAGGTCCATCCAAGTTTGACAGGAATGTTGCTGGACTTTCCCTTGCTTCTGCAACCTCAAACAGGCTTTGATTTCCCTACAGAGCCTTCCCAAGAGAATCTTCCACCATTCTCACCTCCTAAAGATGGAAGAGAATTAGAAAGAGGCAGCCAAAGCATTATTTTAAGAGACAAGGGGACAATATTTGCAGATCTATATCATTTAGGGAAAGGCAGACAAAAGATATTTGTAACGGAGGGGTATGAGTTATACATGGTGCATAGAAAGTAGATAGACATTCTTCTTGCTCTCACAATAAGGTGAAAACTGTTAGGAGACCAACAACAAAGAAATTAGAGACATCACAGGTGCTTCACACTGCATTATTCTGAGGTCTCCTTTGGAGCAAAGGCCCACAAGGTGGCCAGTTGGAATGGCAAGCCCATTCAAGAAGCTAAGAGCCTTGGATGCAAAGAAACTGATGTTGGCAGGTCAGAAGGGCAGTGACTGGAAGCTTGGCTCCAGTTTGTCATCCATCTTGGTTTGTTACTCAAAGCAGCTCCTTCATAGTGTTGCGTGGTAGGGCCAATCCTAAGAAAGGCCAGTGATCTGATTCAGCAAAATGTAGCTTTCTTTATCTCCTGCATTTGCATCTCTAGCCGCTTTGCTTGTAGGACCCCTGCAGCCTAATTTTCTTTTGGTATCCACAATTTTCCAATGAAGATAGACCAACTAAAGAGTTAACCACTGACTTTGTGCTCAGAGAAAGAGATTCCAAGGTGCCACCTCTTGGCCCACCTACAGAAGATGTTTCCTCCTGCTTTTTCCTCCCTGATGGCAGTTCTTCATCTTCATTTGGCAGTTCCTCAGGTCAGGATTGGTCCTGCCAAATGAAGCAATAAGCAGATTTATGAAACATGCCACAAAACGGGAATGGTATTTTACACAGCATTATAATGGCAGTTGAAAACTCAAACCCAGAGACAGAAAATGTTCCGCCCAAAGTTCACCACCTGCTGCTCTTTTGACCAGACCTCTGGCAGTTCCAAAGTTCTGGATCACACAACCTTTTCTGAAGCAGGCTGCAAAAGAAAAGGTCTTGTAGCTGTAAAAAAAGAGAGAGAGAGAGAGATAAAATTTTGAAGATACAGAGTCAGTGAAAATATTCTGTGGTTTTGATATCTGCATTTCACATAAACTTCAGAAGGAACAATGCTCATCTCATGTTTACAGTGCCTAAATCCTCAGAGAGTGAAGTGTTGTTTTCCTCCTTCAGCAAATGTGGGAAGCTATTAATAGGAACAGTCAAATAATTCTTTCAGGGCAGCTGTTGGACAGATGATGTTTCAGCTCTTCATTCATATTTAACACATCTGAGCTGGCAGAACCACCCAGGATCCTTGTCAGATTAGGAACAGAGGAAGTGCTTCTGACTGAATGAGATTATCAGCCCATCTAATTCAGTACTGATTTATTGGTTGTCTACCTTAGAGGTTTCCAATGGAGATCTTTCCCAACCTTACCTGCTGGGCCATGTAGGGACTGAAACTGGAACCATCATTGTACAAAGTAGGCTTCCTTCCACTATTACAGTAACAAAGATCTGTGTTCTGCTGTCACTTGGGTTAGCTTGTTGTACTTTTGTCCCTTAATAAGCTCTACATCAGGACAATGAAGCATCACAAAGGAGGCGAACATCTTGGACTTTTCTCATTCCCTTATAAACAAGCTGAATGACCCATCCATGTGTCCAGATGCAAGTCATCTCAGTTTCATGCACACTAGAGTCACACCTTCAGTGAAAGTGTGCAGAAGAAGTAGAGGTGAATATACTGAAACCACCACCCACCTCTACAAATTCACCTGAAGGCTCGAATAAAACCATGCGCATGTATCATTAGAGAGAGAGCTCACTATGATGGGGAACATTGTTTCAGTAAACTCCCCACCCATGTGTGGAGAGATCTATAAACACATGGACTTATTTCAAATGTGCAGAGGATGGAAGTAGAGAAAAGAAGTAGAATCCAGTTTCTGTGCTCTTTCCATGCATTGGTGGGTACATGAAGACAGCCTAGCCATGTCCATGGATGGTATGATGCAAATGAAAGCTCCAGAACTATTTATTTTATTTTATTTTATTTTATGTATTTATTTATGAATACATAGAAAAGGTGGGGCTGTAAAGTCCAATGTAAATAAATATGATAGCGGGGAAGTGAAAAATGAAACAGGATGAGAAAGGGTAAAGAAGAGCTGGTCCAACTGGTCTTGTTTTTCCAGCACCCAAACAAAGTGGGAATGTATTTATTTTGTTGCAGAATTTTCCACCAACTGAAATGTTCTCTGTTCTCCCTGGCCACATTTTCCCACAACCTAATGGTGGGCAGATGTTGAGAACTTGCTTTGTCAAATTTGGAGAATAAAAAACATGTTAATGTTTGGGCCCCCTTGAGAGGTACATCTCTGTGACGTGCACAAAGAGCCCCAGAAATTCTGCCCATCCTCTCCCTTTGCTTTAGATGTTTCTCCAGATGAGGCCCACAGATTGCTAAGCTTTGGAAATGAAGATGATTCCATCCCCATTCATTAAGACCTGCCTGGAGACACAATTTAGGAGTCAAACGGTTGAGGGTAGCAGTACTGGAGCAAGCACAGAACAGAAAATATATATCAATGCACAGTTAAGTTAATCAGGTCCCTGGCTTCAATTCCATTTGGATTTCTTGGTGTTGGAATGAGGCCAAGAAAACAGATAAGGTGAGTGTAAAGGGGGGATGCCATTAAATTAACTAAATTTAAAATTAATTTGTAAAGCACATCAGGCTGAGTTAGTACAATTTTAATTCAGTTGGGAGATAGAGTTGAATAAAATTATAAAACTTGGCTAGATAGTTTATGAAAATTATTTCATTCAAGTGTCTGAGCTGCAGGCCACCAAAACTTGAAAGAATGCCAGCTAAGAGTATGTATCAGTTCCAGAGATTCAGGTGACCCGATTGAGGTAGAACGGCCAAAGTTTTCTTAATGATTCTGAACACCATGGCAGGCAGCATGCCTGCAAAAAATGATGCATTTCCCCCCAAGTCCTCCATTTCAGGAAAGTCCCAGGATGTGGGGAGCAGAGCAGAAGAGAATGTTGCCAGATAGAGTTTTTCTAGCTCTTTGCATGGGAAGAAATGTTAAAGAACGTGACTAGATTGCTAAACTGTATTCCAAGGGCTTGCAATCTGTTTATTTATGAAGAGCTCAGTATATGAAGGATGTACTGAGTCTTGGCTGTTGCAAAAAAAAGATGCTTCTGCCATTTTAGAAGACTCCTTGGGTACCAGATTGTGAAGGTTCATAATCTTTGCGGTGAAGAGGAGATTCAGTTGAATCTGTCGGCTTTGCACTGACTTCGTACTGATGGAGTGACATGATTAGCGAATACGACTATCTCCAAAAAGTGGACTTTAACTACAGCAGGTCCCCGGTTTAAGAACAAGTCTGTCCTTAGGTCAAATTAGTATGTAAGTCAGAACAGTTATTTAGTATCAGTTAGTCAATAGTATATATTTTACCTTTCTATGCTGATGAAACTCTTGAGAAATACATCCAAACACTCTTAAAACATCATAATAATACACAAAGCAGTATTGTGTATTTAACCCAAAACATTGTACTTAACTCGAATTTTTAACGTAATAGTCTTTACGGCAATTCATTCTTAACTAGGAGTTGTTCGTACACCAGGACATTCTTAAGCCAGGGACCTACTTTGTGTGTGTGTGTTTTCGTGCCAGAAAACACCACCCAGCCATCCATGGGAAGGTCAAAAACTCAAGATGGCCACCTCCACTGTGCAATTGAAATCATAACTCTTTTTTTTTTTTTGCACACACCATATGCACATTGCACGTTAAAAAAAGGAGATGGGAATTTGATTGCCTTGTGGCCACCACCTTGGCCTTTTTGACACACACACGCGTGGGTAGCCTGGCTCGCCCTCTCTCTTCCCCCTTCAGCAGCCCTGTTTGCCAGCCTCTCAACTAACACAGAGAATGAAATCTTCTGTTGGTGAAAAGGGGATCAAACTTGGAGCAGGCCCTTCTGAGCAGGCTGTAGTGAAGAGGGTGGCCTGGGAGGAAACCCATTGTCATGGGAGTCAAGGGTTACAAGTATATCCTCCTGCAGCTGAATTTTTCCCCAACACTGACTAAACGCATACTTTCATCTCCAGGAGAATGCCACAAACTTACAGTAAATGTCATCTTTGTGACACAGCGTGGGGTTTTCATAATTGGAAGCTCTCCATCCAGCCCCAAATCTTAGTTGATTAGTCTCCGATTGCCCGCTTTGACTGGCAGCTTTCACCTTCGAGGACTGATCTTCTCCCAAGTATGGCCCTCCTTCCTCGGGGACGTTGTTCCCCCCAGAAATAATTTTACTAGACCACTGCAGTAAAGTGGACATTTTAAGCACTGCCTCAGGATGTCCCTCAGTAGATGGAAGAAAACAGGAAGAAAAACATCAGCTGCACCCAAAATCCTCTGAATTTCACCCACACCAATTCAGGAGAGGGTGTTTTTTTCTGGCTCTGCCCTAACAAAACACATCAACAATCAAGGAACAGGCAACAACACAGCCACTTTGCATGCCAAGTTCTCTCCCTGGCATCTCTAGTGAAAAAGGCAACATATTTGGATGCAACTGACCACACAGAGTACTCATGGTAAGTAACTTACATGTCGCACAGCCTTAAATTGTCTTCCTCTTCTGCAAAAAAAGGCATTTTTATTTGAAACATTCAGAGCTTAAAGCCCTCTGGAGCTGTTGTCAGTGGAAAGCTGGAGAACATTTCAGCTAGCAAAAGCATGTAACAATCTGTCTTAAATAATGGCATTTTATCCTCCACCAGACCAAAAAAGTAACTATTCCTCCATGGCCTGGAGAGCAATTTCTTCTTGAGGTTTTGTTGTAAAAAATAAATGCTGATGGAGAAGTCAATGTCCTAGGGATGCTGGTCCCTCAGTGTTAAAGAAATAGAGTTTTTCACCCATTTTCCAGACAAGATCTGTTCCTGCTAAGCAGTTCCTTGGCTTTTCTGGGGCATGAAAACCATGCAAAGAAAATATGGAAAATCTTGCAAAGGAAGTATGGAAATGGAGATCATCATTATAGGATTATCCTCAAGTTTATTTTATTTAAAGAACTTATGTAGCCATCTATCTCATATAGTGATCCTAGGCAGCTTGCAACAACTAACAAAAACAAGAAAACAAAATAGCCCCACCACATGCCAGATCAACCAGATCACTAGCCTCCTGACTCAGCCTGCATCCTAGCCCAATGCTTGGGGGAAGAGTCAGGTCTTCATGGCCTTCCAGAAGGCTAAAGGGATAGGGCCCCTTGAATCTCAGGCAGGAGGCACCTCCAAAGGGCTGGGGTGGCTACAGAGAAGGTGTGCCTCCAAGGTTCCATCAGATGACAGCATTTAAGGGAGGGGACCTGGAGCATGTCCTCCCTATCTGACCTAGTGGGATGGGCAAATACTCTCAAATAATCTGGCCCAGTGCCATGTAGGGCTTTATAGGTGATAACCAGCACCTGGCTGGAAGGGAAGTACTGATTTATAGGAGATCGGTCTTTTGTACTACTACTAGTAGTAGTAGTAATGCAAAGGCTGCCAGTTTACATCCACACCCGCAGGATATATATCTTCGACAAACCACACTAACTATCAAAGGCCTTGTGCTCAAATTCATGCTGTATATATTAAGTGGAGTGCAGGATCTTTTTCAAGGAAGTTTCTGCTCCGAGCGAGTCAGTGATGAGCTGAAATGATGGAAAGCTTTCTGGGGAGCTGGAGATAGATGGCAGTGAGAAAACTCACCAGTTTGATGCCTGGAAAATGGGTCTTCATGATTGATCAGGTTCTCAGTGGTAGTCACTTAGGAATAAGTAAACCCTTTCTCCAAGGGCAATTGTTCCATGAGAATGCCCCCAAGGTGTGCTCCAATTTCACATGTGCCCTAGAATGTTGCCTATCTCTCCATCGTTCCTACCTACCTCAACAATTCATCTGAACCTCTTGGAAACTGCCACCACCATCCTGTTGCACAGCTCCAATGCAGGCATCTCCAATGCCCTCACAAGACCTTTTAGTTGTTTTTATTAGGATATAATGCAGCTCTCGGCGGTTTATTTCTCATTAATCAATTAGCAAAGACATTGCAGCAATCATCCCGAACTTGCTTTCAACACCGTGATCAAGATTTGCTGCTCATTAAGGCAACACAGATTTATATGCCAGGCTGTTAATTTATTTATTTATTTCTCATATTTCTACACTGCCATCTCGCAAGCGACTCTTAATATGTTGTATATATAATTATATTGTGGCCGGGTCAGCTAATAGCTCCCCAAATTACAGGAAACTGATTGAAATAACCTCTTTTTATTATTTAAAAAAACCCACACACTGTGATTAGCAATTAATTGATTTCTGGAACAGATTGCTTTGTATTAGTTCACTCTTATATAAAAGAAAAATCTGTCCAGAAACTGGCAGTTTCAGAACAATGATTTTTAATAAGGATTTGTGGGTTTTGTATGGTTTTGAACAGATGTCTTCTTAGGACCTTCTGGCAGATTAAGGGGTCCACATGCAATGGAATTCCCACTGAATCTTTAAGGGCTGTGAAGGAAGGGCCTGTTTTTAGGGAAGCCAGTCCCAATCTGATTTTTCAGCAAGTTGAGCTGCACCAAGAATGACCCTGAGCAACATTTTATGGGTAGAATTCTGAACTCCATCTTGGAGTTCGATCCTCCCATTGAAGTCTCTCTCAGAAAGTCTTCTCAGAAAGATCAGGGCTATGCAGTATCCATGATAATTCCACTCCTTTGGGCTTGAGGCCTCTAAGTGAGGGAGGAGAAAGAAGGAGGAGAAAATCCTTGGTCCTTACAATGAAGTTATTTCAGAATAGTAAGCGTCAACTGTTGAGGAGATGAGTCTGTTTAGACTGTAAGATTTGTTATTCTAGGAAATTTCTCAGAAGGACCTTTTATACGCTCTCTGAAGATGTTGTGTGTGACAGACATTATCTAACCCTTGAACTACCTGGTAGTCTTGGAAATCCTTTCTGGAGATTTGAAATACTTCCTGCAAAATATGTATTTGAGGGATTGCTGGGGGAAGGACAGGGTGGGAAAACTCCTTCCTTGAACTTTCTTAAGTCAACTCATCTTGGGTTTCAGCCTATCATGTAATTTGCTCTTTTGTTTTGTTTTTTAATTTAGGAGCCATTTGAACTTGAGCAGCCATTAGTTCTTGTACATCTTGTTCTTCCATCATAACCATTTTCCCTTTTCTTCTCTTCTGCTTCCTTTTTACCAAGAGGTGCTATCAGACTCCTTCTGATTTTTACAAGTTAGAGAGCATTTTTCATCCAAGAGAGAGCTGCCAATGCAGTTTGACTTTAAACAGCCCTGCAAAGCTATCCAACCTCCTACCAACCAAACTGTTCTAGGGATAGTAGAGATTGTGTTTCTAGATGGAATAACACCACACACAAACATACACACACAAATTTGCTTTTAAGGAAGTGTTACATCTGGAGAGAAACCAGCAGGGCTCCATTCAGCTCCACAGGAGTTTACCAATGAACACCTCCAGAGAATCCCAGCCTTTGAAAATTGCTTCATCTCCACTGCATCCCAGCAGGTGCTCACACATGCTTCCTTTGAACATGTTGCTAAATAAAGGAAGAGATATCTCTGAGAGCCAAAGAGACATAATTCAACATCTGCTTCATCATATATACCCTACTTCATTTTCTGTGAGGTGGAGGTAGAAAATTAGCAGGCCTCAGCGATTGCTTCAGTGGAGCAATCTATATTATTTCATCTGATCAAATGCAAATTCAGTTGTTAGTTCTGTATGGTAAAGAAGGTAGAGATAATCAAGGTGTTGCACAGCTCGAGCATTAGGCCCCTGGAGCACTCATTCCAGATGTAAGCGATTGCCTGAATGCAATCCAGAAATACGGTGGCATTGGATACCAGTTCTGGTTCGGCCAAAACCTTTGGAGTGGAAGCCAACTATCCTATCTTCCTCTAAATCAGTGTTTCTCAACCTTGGCAGCTTGAAGATGTGTGGACTTCAACTCCCAGCAAGGCTGGCTGGGGAATTCTGGGAGATGAAGTCCATCCATCTTCAAGTCGCCATGGTTGAGAAACCCTGCTCTAAATGCTCCCCATATGTAATATGCCACTCAGGATCAGACTTTACAAGGTATCAGGACTCAGGGACAAGAGGCTTCTTGAAAAATCCAGCACATACATAAAGTTATTATAGATATTTATTTTATTTTTTATTTATTTTTCAAATTCCTATCACCACCCATCTCTCCCGAAAAGGGGACTCTGGGCAGTGATATGACAGATGATTTCTTTTCACAAGTAAAAAATTACCCCACCACCCCACTTTGCAAGGTTACCATGGCATGTTAGAAGGAGAACCACAAGCTAAATACAAGCTGAAGCACCCTGGCTTCAGCACGTGCTCGGACCCCGTATACTCATTCCCCCATTGTATGATCTTCCCAGTCTTTTAGTATCAGTCAGGAAGGCTGGCTGAAGACCCCCATTCATGATCCATGTCAGATCTTCAAGAGGCATCCACAGCAGCTGTGAGATTTTGGAAAAGGATTACAGGCTAATGGTGAAACTCTTACTTTGCCTGCAAAAGTTGTTGGGTTTAATCCCTGCTACCTTCAGGGAGGGGTAGAAAAATGCCTAATTAAACATTTGGAGTATTTGTGCCACCTGAACGAACAAGAGGGAACTTGAGGACGAATGACGCAACCCAGCATAAGGCAGCAACATCCTCCGTTTCAATGTATTTTGAGAATCTTTTCCAGGTAACACAAAATTCTGAACTTGCGCAGTGCTATCAGGACCTAGATAATACCATTTCTTTGAAACTGGGCAGGTAAAATAATTAAAAAACTGTTATCCACCCCAAGATAGACTAGGACTAGGCTGAAATTTGGATCCCACCGTGACACTGATTGGGCTATCAGGTCTGGGCTGCAAAATCCAGGTAATCACCAGATGACAGCAGAGAGATTCTTTTTTTAACAACTACAAAAAAAGACCCTTTCACCACTGTTGTCATCTTATGGTTTCCAGGTTTTTGTACCCTTGATCTGGTAACCCTAATTAAAAGTCTGTAGCTCTCTAACCCAACTTACAGAGCTGTTGCAACAATGCTTGAATAATTTATCTTGCCTTGCCCTCTGGAGAGAAATAACCAGATGGAATATAACAAAATATAACAAAACTGACCTGAACTGTGTTTATACAGTTCTGTTCCAGTCTGGAACCGAAGGATTCATCCAGTTAATTTGCTATCTTCTCATCTTTTCGCCCTTTTCTCTTGCCAACCCTTGACTTCCTCTCAACTTTCAAAATGGTTTCAGGCAATTGATTTCACAACGTCTCTTCCATGACAGATAGCGCAGCTCTTAAGAACAGTGGAAAGCTTGAGCATAGACTCTAGGCCTTCCCCGCTGCCCCAATTGCCTGAAAACTAATTAACCATTTTTAAAATTGAGTAAAGGCCTCACTTGGTTTCATTCCCTGAGCTATAGCACAACTGGTGATGAGGGGGAGATATTTAAAAATGAATTTCTCAAGCTAAAAGGAGAGGAAAGAGGAAGAAAAAAACCTTCAAACCTTGTGTTTAATTGTGCATGTCCTATTTTAAATAACCAGTTCAGCTCCACTTCTTTCAGACAGTGATCCATGGAGATCCTCTTTTTCTATCCAGATGTAACCCCTTCAGCTTTTTTCCCAATTATTCTGATAGACTGCTGCTGATACATGTATTATATTCAATTTAAAAATCCTCCTGAATGTTTGTGAATGTCTTAAATGGAAGTGGTGTACTTGCACCTGTAAGTAAGGAGGATTTTATTATGGTCATTTCCACATGAAATCCATCGTAATTCATAAACACAATCGTCAAGGAGCCAAGAGGCAACGAGCAATGATCTACAGGAAGATTTAAACGTTTGCATTCTGGTAGCTGCTAGGAAAAAAGTTGGCAAAGTTAGAGGTAACAATAGCCCTGCGAAAAGAGATATTCATCGTATCTATCTGGCAGTTGAAGGGCACTTCAGACCCCATAAAAATTGCAATGTAGTCAGACACGTTGCACATCCTTGTAGAGTGGGAGTCACACGACAGAGGCGTTCACCATCAGAGATTGGTGTGCATGTGTGTGCACATTTTGGTGACTGTAGGCCAATAATAAAAGAGATAACTAGCTCACTTTTCAGAGGTGACTTCTCTAAGTCAATTTTCAGGTGGCTGTAGCAAAACAAATAAATAAATCAGTGCAAAGTTAAGAAGGGATGTTCATAAGACCTCTAGCTGAGGACAGTCCAGAACAGCCTTGGGATTGCTTTGCTATATGTGCGTATGATGAAAAACACACCAAGCCATACCACTTCCTGCCACACAAGTGTAGCAGCTCCATCTGATTTGATCCAGCCCCCCCACCCTTTCCCATTTTTAAGCCCCTTTTCCTACTCTTGAGAATCCTAATTGCCAATAGTGGCCCTAAACCAGTGTTTCTCAATCCTGGCAACTTTAAGAATTCTGGGAGTTGAAGTCCACACGTCTTAAAGTTGCCAAAGTTGAGCAGCTCTGCCAGAGATGTACAATTTGAAAAAACTTACACTGGTGCATTTCTAGTAAACATTTCCTTAAAGGAGTAATGACTATGTCTGGGGTCAAACATTACCTGCTAAGGCCTAATGTGGTTGGTTGGGTTTTGGTTTAACTTGCAATGTGATCAAGGCTTGTAAACTAAGGTTTATAAGCACATTTTGTGAGCACGGCTAATTGTGAATTCTTCAAGCCACGGCTTAGGCAATGGATAAAGCTGGTCTAGGTGTGGCATTGCTACCACAGGGATATGAGAAATCCAAATGCCAGGTGACTCTGGTAAATCTGCCTGGCTGTTTTCCAGAGGCTCCCTGTCCACCCCCAGCTGAGAGGGCTAGAAACTTGTCTTGGCCAGTCAGTCCCCGTGAAGGTTGCTCTGCCCTCCCAGCTTAGGAGAATTACCCCATTCTTACCACACAATCACAACTCATGAAGGTGCCCCAAGTCTATCATGACACGCAACCAGAATCATCTCCCCCAAAGGTGAGCATGACCTCAGGGGTGGGGGACGGAGGCAGGTGCTATTGAGAAACACAGACCCCACTTCTTCCCAGATGGAGCTGGATTAATTTTGCTTTAAAGGAAGCTTCAAAACAGCTTTATTTGCTATAACAAATTGCTGATATGCCAGAAGCCCCCGTAAATCAGTTCCTGCCTCCCCTGTGGCTTTTTCTATCCACTTCCTAGCCTAATTGTGCAATTCCTATCAAGCTCTTTCAGTGATCTTCCCCACGTTGCTGACAAACAGCCTCGTGATAGGTTGGTAGATCCATGCCCAGTGTGCTGCAGGACCTCAGGTGCCCCCCCCCACCCCGTCTGTTCTTGGTGTTGCTCACTTCATAAGACCCAATTCCAGGGCATCCCCTGAGGGGGTCAAAAAATAGTCACGATGGAGGGTGTGACTGTGCAATTAAAAGATGGCTCCTTTTTTTTACAGGCATCCCAATGGATGTAGAAAAGGGATGCAGCTTTGATCACCCTTGCAGCCACCATCTTGGCTCCTTTTACACCCGCACACACCTGTGGGCATCCCTGCCCAATTCTCTTCTGGGGATGCACGGAGCAGGGAGGCCTGCAAATCTGTGCTTAAAAAACAAAAAATCCTCTTCTCTTCTGAAATAGGAGAAAACGCTCTCTGATGTGCCATGAGTTTTTCTGTGTGCATTGTGAATCTTTGCCATTGCTTTGCAATAAATCTCAAGGGATGTTTTAGAGAAAACAGTAAGAGGGGAGCTGGGTTATTAGAAAAAAGAGTAAGAAACACACACTGAAAATCCTCTGATTTTCCCATTTGTCATGGCAACAAGCCACCATTGCTTTCCCAACTCCCCAAAGTGGTGGGCAATTCTGCCCGTGGGTACCTCATTCTGCCAGCGCTGGACTACAGCTGGAACCATGGAGCAGAGAGGGAGGGCCAGCCAAGATTCCCCAGAAGGGGAGCAGAGAGGCAGCAAAATAGGCCCTCTCAGAAATGCCCATGGCCCCAGGCTTCCCCACCAAGAAAATAAAACTTCCCATTAATTCTAACTGGGCTGTGCAAAACTCAGCAGTTTGCACTTGGTCCGGACACCAGGAATCATTCAGGACCTCTGATCAATCTTTTGTGAGTCGCAAGTACTTTGTATAATCCTCTTGGGACTGCGAAGTGGAAGTCATTTGCATTCACTTCAGCCCTTTCATTTAATCTCATTAGGGAAGATGCAACATCCTGCAAAGGGGGGGGGCGGGTAGTGTTTCACCCAATTGCAGCTGTTGTCAAGAAGACACACACACACACACACACACCTCACCCCTTAAGAGTTAGAAATAAAGTTTGCAATGAAATTTCCACCCTGGTTGAAGAAGGGAAGTGCCAAATCCTTTGCTTTGTTTCTGGTTCCAAAAAGGTTCCTTCCTAGTGAAAGGCATCATGCCAAATCTCTAGGTGCCTGCAGTTTGCAAGAAAACACACACACACACATACACACATACACAAAAGTGGGGGGGATGTTTCTCTTGCAGTTAAGCCCAGAATTGGTTGCTCCATGGCTTGGTTTCCTTGGCAATTGCTGGCACCACCTTCAAGTCCTATGGAATGCAGAAAGGGGTCAAAGCAACGTTTTTAAACATGGTAAGAAAAAGGAGGGTTTGTAACAAACATAATAATTTCAAGCATTTAACTAAGTTTAAAATGTATCTGTGCTGAGTTTCAGAACATCAGAAAGATCACTTTTTTTTTCCCTGGGGGCAATTTATAATTTCACATATGGAAACTCAGAATTGCAAACACTGAGTCTGCAAACAAAAGAAGGGACTGAAAGACTGTATCAACAGTTTTTCTTCAGAATACATCTTACCCTCCCACCCCCATGCATGGTCATTCCCCATCCTACACCACTTGAGTTATCATCACAACAGTCCTGTGAAGTAGGTCAAGCTGAGAGACAACAATTAGCCCCAAATTAACTGCAGAATCTGGGAACCCTTGTTGGTCAGACCCCTGAACCACTAGGCAATGCTGTGATTGCAGATAAGAGAATCCTTGGCACAGCACTTTTCCCAAGACTGAGGGGGAAGACACAAGGGATGTGAAGACAAAAGAGGTTGGACCTCATGTAACATGGAGGAAGAAGGAGAAGCTTATGAGAAATGTTCTCAGAAAATGAGAAAAAATCAAGTGCGATTCTTTGGGATCAGATCTTTTACTGTACTCTCAATGGATTTCAAAAGGACTGCTGCAAATTCCATGCCAGCATGAAAAAGAGGGTTAAGGAAATCTTTAGCGGACTGCAGTGACTACTGGCCAGGATGTCTATAACTTGGGTATTATAGATCTCAGAGGCGATCTGCCACTCAGAATGGTGAGAAAGTTGTGGTTGCACTGATCCCCAACTTGTAGATTTCCCAGGGCACTTGGGTGGCCATGCTGGAAACAAAATGCCTCTGTCTGATCCAGTGAGGATTTGCTTATCCTTAGACACTGCAAATCTAGGAGATTTGGCATGAATCACGTGCAACTTCTTTCTCTTCCTCTCCACCGATGCTGGGCTGTTACCTACCATTTGATTTGACAGCCTTTCCCCTGGAGCCTCACAAGACCAACATCCCCTTTTGTTCTCCTTCTGCTTTCTCCATGGAACGGGCATCCAGCTCTCCTACCGTCCATCCTGATGACATTTCCACCCTCGCATTTTCGGGTGGGCCTCCCCAGTTTCCCCCTTTATTTACCATGTAATCTTCCAGATTTGATCATTATCCTCATGGCTACTGACTTGGCCCACCTCTAGCTCTTAATGAAAGGGCAGTCTGCCTAAAGGCCCATTTCCATCCGGCTTCTTTGCCGAACCTTAATCATGAATGAGATACAACGCCTTACCCGTTGCCATCATTGTGAGTTAGGATACTAACAACCTGGTGCAAACACAATCACTCCCAGGGATACTGATGAGAGTGCGTCCTATTTGGCTTTCTTTTTATTTTCTCTTAAGGCTGCTTTGCTCTGATTCCCCCCTCCAGCTCCCATTATGAATCCCGCTCCTAATCAAATGGATATTTCTGCAGGGTAGAATTAGAGATGTGTCCAATTTTCCTGTACTGAAATGTATCCAATACGCCAAGTAATTTGTCTACTAGCATTACTTTCTTATTAGGCCCGTAATGTTAAAAAACAGGATTCGCAAGGGCTTCCCAGAATGACTTCCCAGTCGTAATGTGGGCATGTTTGTAGGTACAAGCATCATCCTGCAGCAACCGTCTCCTCCTCCCTCTGGCGCTGCCGTCCTCTGCGCTGGCCCAGCTGGCTGCAGGGCCTGCTTGCTGGTTCGTTCAGTGCCTGCTCTGTTCACGTGGCAAAGCCATCCATGCGAAGGGTTTGTGCTTCGTCCAGGTCGTTGCAGCGCCTGGCGGTAATAATCCGGCAACAACAGAGGCCCACATCCTACAAGAAGAAAGAAAACAACAGCACTGGGAAATGGGGTGCACATTTAAGTTACGAACGCATGCACCAAATCTTAAACCATATCAGGACGAGTCTGGCTAACCGTCTGTTTGATCCCCACCCCCTCTTTTTCTTAACAAAATGTCTGTGCCTCAACCCCCCCCCCCACCAGTACTGGCCATCTAGGAAGGACTGAATGATATACAGATAGCCCTTGCTTAACGACCACAGTTGAGACCAGCATTTCAGTTGCTAAGCAAAGCAGTCATTAAGTAAATCCAACCTGATTTTACTACCTTTTTTGTGGCAGTCGTTAAGCAAATCACTGTGATTGTTAAGTGAATCATGTGGTTCCCCATTGATTTTTCTTGCCAGAAGCCATCTGGGAAGGTCAAAAATGGCGATCGCATGACCACAGGATGCTGTGACGGTCATAACTGCAAACTGGTTGCCAAGTACCCAAATCATGATTACGTGACTGCAGGAATGCTGCGGTGGTCTTCAGTGTGAGCACCAGTTGCATGTAGGTTTTTTCAGCACTGTCGTAAGTCTGAATCATCACTAAACAAATGGTCATTAAGTGAGGACTACCTGTAGCTGACACTAGGACTCCAGCCTAGCTGTTTCGCAGCTGGTTCCACTCTGCTTCCTCTCGGCACTCAGGTGTGGGCCAAGCTGCCTACCCATCTGCTCCACCAGCCACCGCCCGGCCTGGCTGACCCACCCAGACAAACCTGCAAACAAGTCTGCACCTCTCCCACATTTAATTTCAGCTCTGAGCTGAGCATGTGAATTCTAATTGCTTCTCCTCCGCACCTGAATTGCTCCGATGATGAGGTGAAGGCTTGTGTCTGATTAGCAATCTCCCTCATTTGTCCCTCTGCAAAAAACAAAACAAAACCCAGAAGGCATAATTGCTTCCAATTTTTCCATATTAGGAGCAACACATCCTTCTCAAAGAGCCGGAATGGTTCGCTTGCACGCACAGCCACCTTCTGTTCCATCAGAGCGTTCAGTTTCCGAAGCATCATAAACGGGGAAGTAGAAATAGCAGCACTTCATAGACGGAAGGCAAGCGAACATCAGGCGTTCCACCGTGGGGCTGAGAACAGCCTCAAACAGCCATTAAATTGTGTGTAAGGCAGGGAGGCAAGAAACAGGGTAATTGAATCAAATTCTTTTGCCCCCGTTGGTATCCCCATGTCAATAAATTAACTCCAGTGGAGAAGCACAAACCTTTCCTGCGGATGGGAGGCCTATAATTTGGAAAAAGAAAGGCTTCATCCCATGGTACATGCAGGCTTTCAACATCTGAAGAATCCCATGTGTTCCTTAAAAAAAAAAAGGAAGGAAGGAAGGATGGATGGATGGTTTCTAGTCCTTAAGCTAGTGAAAGGCTCTAGAATTTCAGCAGAATTTCCAGTGATGACTTGAAATCCTGTTTCAGGCCACCGTAGTTTCTGACATTTCCTCCTACAGCCTTTTAAATTCTGGACCATCTTCTGTCAAATCAGAGGCTGAAGGTTGCAGCTGATTTCATCAGTGGAAGTAATGATGAATGGGTTGGTTAAGGAAAGAAAATGACACCCAAGAAAGATCATGCACAAAACACCCTTTTTCTCAAAAAAAGAAAAAAATCTAAAGCGGAATTTGCTTCCCCTCCATCCCATGCGATGCAAACACAGAACAATCCAATCCGATGTAACTAATACTATAATCCAAACCTTACTGTTTGCACCAGGTCATCTGCCCCATGGCAGGACCTCTCAACACATAGCCAGGTTGGGTTCATACAACATGCTAGATTAGGCTATGGACCAACCAGATTCAGGGTGTTGTGGGAACCCAAACATTGTAGTAGGCACGTGACATGATCCATCAAGCGAAGCTATATAATGTGGTTGTTTATTTCATTGAGCAGGTGTGTGATGTGATTGCATGTGATGTGATCACATGAATTTAGGGTTTAATGATTGTGTGAATCCTGCCTCTATCTCTGCTCTGCTGGAGAGATTGCAGCAAAGGCCCTGCTGCTCTGCATCGCCGTCACAATCTGCATTCTTTATGGAACAACTATTTCTCAAGTGGCAGAGCCAGATTCAGAGGAAAAGCTGGAGGAGGTACATGTGTAGATATCATCACTTTTCTTCCCTCCTGGTCTTCATGTCTCTCCATTTCAGAAATTTGCTGAGAAGAGTGGAGGATTTAATGGTCTCTATAGGACCCCAAATCCATTACTTCAGAAAATCAATGGGAACACTGCATTTTAGAGTTGCTCACAGCACCATATGGGCAATGCCACATTAACAGTTAATCTGTAGACCAGTGTTTCTCAACCTCAACAAGTTTAAGACGGGTGGACTTCAACTCATGCTGGCTGGGTAATTCTGGGAGTTGAAGTCCACCCATCTCAAACTTGTTGAGGTTGAGAAACACTGCTGCAGACAAACCAACTGACCCAGAAGGGAGGTGGTATAATTTCTTCCTTTCCTCCTCCTTCTCCTCCTCCATGCAAGTTGAACTGAGCCTTGCAGCTACGATGAGAAGCAGCTTCTCCCCAAATCCTTAGCAATGACATTTAGAATGGATGCAGGAACGACTGAAATGCTTCTCACTTGCAGACTGTGTGCTGATCTGAATGCATTCCAGACATTCTCTGCTCGAGGCCTCCTCTTCTCCCCCCCCCCCGCCCCGTGAGGATTTTGAATGGAAACA
Source organism: Candoia aspera (assembly GCF_035149785.1). NCBI lineage: Eukaryota > Metazoa > Chordata > Lepidosauria > Squamata > Candoiidae > Candoia > Candoia aspera. The sequence continues at coordinate 2,471,161 of NC_086161.1, forward strand.
GATATTGTTAAAGCAAAGCAAAAGTGACTGTTCCCAAGTCAGATTAAATGAAGTTGCTCAAAGGTGCTATTTCTTGGCTGAAAGGGTATGAGACAAGAACTAGCCCTAATGTTCTCACAAAAGAAGTGCTTGCACATGGGAATTACATACAAAAATTGGAAGCTGCTGGAATCAACATAGGAGCTCTGTCAGTTAAGTAGGACAGTCCAAGTGGACATGCCCCAGGGATGCCCAGTACTTCTCCACTTCAGATAAAGGGAGGTAAAGCTGCATCACTTGGGTGGACGCTTGTAATGCCATTGCTATCCCTACCACCACGAAATGCGGTTGAGCTTGCTTCTGCAACAGGGCATCCCACAGACTTTCAAAAGTGGTTGCAAATGTCATATTCCAGCCATTCCATGGCACCACAACCAGTCAAAAGCCCCCTTTTTACATGCATCACCCATGCGCACAAACAGGGCGGGGTTTCCATCACTTGGTCTCAGCCACCATCTTGACTTCAGTGAGTCACCTCCCTGGTTCCCCGGCTCCACAACAGCACTCCTGTTTTCTATTCACGTTGTTAGGTTGTCTTTCAAAGCCAGCGAGAGCTAGCGGCAGCTTTGATGGAGAGCGCATCCGGTCTGGTTGCCATAGGAACTAAAGAAGGCAACTTGGCTCAGCTGGAGATAGTGATGTCTTCTGTATGACGGGACAGACTCAGTAGAGGAGAAGGAAGGAAGCAGAACAAGCTGCCAAAATGTGAGGGGTGGCCGCAAGCTGTGGCTTTTTAGCCCAGGAACACAGAGGGATCTTTTGATGGAGAAGCCTTGAGATGATTTAAATAGCAATGAGGATGAACATCCGGGATGCCCGACCTAAGCCCAGGACCATAAGAGGCCCCTAGAACCCTTAAACGTGGCCCCACAGACTTTCAAAAGTGGTTGCAAGTGTCATATTCCATCCAGCAAAGTAGGAAATATATTATATGCATGGCTACGGAGTAATCGTTTTATTTTATTTTATTTTATTTTAAAATGAATGCTGGTCTCCTCATTTATCTTTATTTTCATGCTATTTTTCACATTTCATGCTGCCTCCAACATGCAGTTTGAAAGCCAGGGTGTTAACTGGGCCAAGCGGCTCACCCCCTTTCCCTAGGAGAGAGGGCCCAGCCCCCTTTCCAGGGAAGCTGTGAGCCCAGGGAAATGCCAGAAGATTTTTGCAGGGGCACAGCAGACCGGAACACCTATGAGACTTCCTTTCTCCACCATTTCCCTGTTCATGGATTAAACATTTGCCCAAGCTGCATGGTCCTCCAGATCTCCTCCCCTCACTCCATCAAACCTAGACTTATCAAAGCTCCGTTGAAGAAAAGCATCTAATTTGTGAGGAAAGATGCTTTTCCTGAAACGAACTCACACACCTCTCTATTATCCTGGCACATCACTCAGCACCCCGACTTTTCTGCTGAGGAGTGATTCACTAAACTCAGCAACACTGGAAGAGTTAAATATGGATTTGGGGAGAATGCGGGAGCTGAGGAGTCCTCATTTCTAACTCCTCTCCTTTGGGCAATGCTGCTTTCTGAGGTGTGACTAGGAACTCAAGAGCAAAGCCATCCCCATTGGTGAGTTTGTCTGAACAAGCCAGTGCAAAACAAGCTTTGATGCCAATCATTTTCTGAACAGAGGCATTCATTGCAAGACAACAGCCCCTCCCAAGCAACTTCAAAGCCTGCATGATCCTTCATTCCACCCTAAGCCAGAAGAGCTTATTTATATCTTTGTTTTTACATAAAACATGGGCTTTTCAATAAAGGCACCAAGATCACAACACTTTGTCTCCAGGAAAGTCCATTTTCTGTCAAAATCCCAGTTTTTAAATATTTCTAAGGAGGCAGGAAAGTTGGTCTTTTGCGGCATAACAAACAGTCTCATGGCAACTTAAAAATAAACCAGCTTTATGATCGCAACAAGTTTCGTTGATCGAAGCCTGCTTTGGAAAGGAGAAGACGTTGAGCTATAAAAGCTGGTGGGATAATATCACTGATCAGTCTCCACACTGTCACAGAATTCTTTGGTTAGGCGTTTGATTTGTTTTAACTCCATTTTTGAGAGTCAGATGATGAAAAGGCTAAAAAAACCCTCCCAATAAAAAATGGCTGTCTTTTTTTACAACAGGAGTGCAAAATCTATCGTTCTGTCCTGCTGTGACTTTTATTGCCACCTTCAATCTGCTCCAAGTTCTTCCCATCCAGTCATCCAAGGATTTCGATCTTGCTTCCACACGGAGACGCATTTCAGTGATAAACCTCTAATAACTGTGGCTTCGGGAACACCCACTGCAAAAGTTAATTGTGCTCATCTGGGTGAGTCTTTGCCCCTGCTGACACCCAAGATTTAGGCTGAGGGAGAGTTTCACACTCACACCTAAAGAAAAAGCAACAGGGGGCAGATAAATTTGCTGGGGCTGTCTCAAGGAATGCAACAGGGCAGCTGGCCCTACATGGGGCCATTGTTTGTATCAGCTTTCTGTATTCTGTGGTTTGCAACAAATGGCATTATCTGTTTCTTGCTCTTTATTACCTGAGCATTTAACACTAGATGAATGCACAGAATTTAAAGTGGCAACAGCTGAGTAGACTGTTGGATATTTATGAAATGTAAGTTTTGATTTTTTTTTAATTATATATAGGGTGGCTCTCTAATCCCAATTTGTTGTCAGAAGGGAGCCTCTTTAGATGCTCTAAAAAAAAAAAACAGCAAGCTAGTTGATGTGCAAATCTTGTGTAATTTGCTTCTCCGGTGCCATATGTTTTTCTTACCTTGTTACTGACGGTAATGAATGAACTTCCCACAAAATATTGGAAGTGACTTATTTTCCATTGCTCAGCTACAGTTCCTAATCTACTATTTTTGGCTTGGCATTCCCGCATGTAATTTCAATTTATGAAATAATGTACCCAGAACCCAACACAAGCAAATGGGGGAGTTACAGCTGAGATGGGATTTTATAGAAACCCAACATTCAGACCATGATTTTTTTTGTTTGTTTGTTTTAAATGTCAATTTCAATCATGGCAATCGTACCGATGATTTTGCAGATCAAACTGTTAGTTTTTGACATACAAAAATCAACACCATTGATCAGGCTATTATATCATTGGACACATGGGTTAAAAAATGGATTAGTGTAATCAGAAATTGAAAGCTTGCTAGCATATTAAAGAGGGAACCTTACAAATAAGCGATGCACCTAATTTCCTAAATTCCAAAGCTACCCCACATTCCAAGGCCATGCCTAGCCCAGAACTGGTATCTCCGAACACCAATTGCCTTTTCGGCTCTCCAGTGATTCCTTTTCGAAATTAGCTTTCCCTGGCATCACAGTTCTACCCCAATTTCGGCTTTCCCTTCTTTCTCATCATTGCGTCCAGTCGCATACCAGTGATATGCAAGTTTGCGAATCTCATCTTACCCTTGGTTTTAAAGTTTTATAGGTTTTGTTTTTATAATTATTTATTCTTTCTCCTCCCTTTTCTGTCTGTCTTCTGATCCTCCCCCCACCCCCATCATCTTGCTCTGCCATCTCCTCTCTCTCTTCATCTATTTACCTCTGCCTCTTTTTGCAATGCTGCATCTCATTCTGTAAGAATAAAATTTATTATAAGCCAGAAATGTGATGGAAAACAAAGAACTGTAGCCTTGCTTTGGTGAGAAGGAGGTGGTCTGTAACTTGTATTTGGCTTTCATTGAGTGATATACTGTAGTAATCTGCCTTTTAATTCATCTGATCTCTGGGGCTTCAAGTGGGTGATGGCTCTAACAATCCCAAAAATATAAAATAGCCAATTAAAAATTAAACCATTATTCTACCAGAGTAGCTACATCTGCTTGCGAAAAAATGACTGGACGTTGAGGTTATAATGAAGAAACAAGGTTGTGTTTTGAGTTGCTGCAGCCAATAGAGAAATCAAAATGGTGCCTTTGAAAAAGGTGTTGTAATCAGAGATTACAAGAATCAAAGAGGATGGAGATGAATCGCCTTCAGAATTTGCACCACAGCCAAGATCTCTTTTTTAACAAGTTAGCAGAAGATCCTCCTCCACCATCTTTCCTGGCTCAACAGATAGTGACACAGTACAAGTTAAACTAACTGTTGACCGCTTAGATCTAGTTGCCATGCCAATAGCTCATTAAAAACCAGATAATATGTAATAAAAATTTTTAATTGCCCAGTGAGCAAAGTCTTTATCCACAGAGTCCAATAATTCAGAAGTTTGAAGGCCCTTTAATCAAGAGAGAAGTGAAAGAGGGGCCTTGCAGTGCCATCCCAAAACTGGAAGGCTACTGATTCCTGGCAAAACAAGCTGCAGAAGATTAAGACCCCATAAGCTTCCCTTCTTCTATTATGGACTGGATTTTTTACTTCTGCGACTGAGAAGCGCTGACCAGTCTTATGGAAGATGGATTTTCTCAAGCAAATAATAAGGAATAGGTGAGAGAAGAATTTGGAATCCAGAAGGTGGTCTGGTGTTCAGCAGGACATGAAGAGAGAACAAACAGGAAGAAAAAATCTGTACCTGTCTTGAAAATCATCTCTTCTCCTCTTGTCAAAATGCATCAGGGAGTGATCCAAAGGGCCATGGCGCTCTCCACTGAGCAGCATCTGGAGTGTTTTCTGCAACTCTCTGCTGAATTGCATTGAATTAAAATGTGTAAGTGCCAGGCCATGTTGCCTTTCGATTGTTCTGTTCGTAGAAGTAGAAAGGATTGATATGGCAGGAAAAAGCCTGGAGGGAGAAGAATTTATGATCCTAAAAGTGCCAGAGCTTGGAACAGAATGAAGCATTCAGGGGCATGGGGGGGGGGTAAAAATGTCAAGATGGCAGCTGTGATTGCATGATTAAAGACCTGCTGAGGTGCAGGGCTTCAATTGCACAGACCCTCCCCCACCTGCCACAGACCCCCCCCTGCAGGCATTTAAGTTATTCCATTGAAGTAGCTTTTTCTTTTCACTACAAGAAAGTAGTTTTGTTTATTTGTTTATTTGTGTTTTTAGCTGCAGAGATGCAATGCATTTAATCAGAAGGATACCAATAGGCAGCAATTTGTCAGAGAAAGAGTGAGAATCAAAATAATTGTTTGAAAAGTTGGCCAAGCATAAGGGGAAATGCAAGATGGCAAATTAAGACCATAATGGAACAGAGAAAATGGGGCCTTTCCATCCAACCTTGGCATCTAATGGATGAGCTGGATTTGATGTCCAAGTTGAAACCTTGAGCTCAATTCCAATGATCCCATTTCAAGGGCTGTGTTGTTCCCATGCCAGTGGTTCATCAGGAAGAAGCATGAAGAAGGCCTGTGGCCCTTTTGGTGTCTAACAACATTAATAGCTGACAATACGGTTCATTCTGTTGACCCATCTCCATCCTTTCTACAGAGGAAGTGGTGGGACCATGGCCTCCATAAGGGTTTAGTAATATATGAATCAGAAAAATATCAAAGATTCCAATTGTATTTATTGGTCAGAAGTAACCGGGTGAATGTCCATGCCAAGTGGGACATATCACATCTATAAACTAGGTGAGTAGAAAATTTCAAAACAGTCTCTAGATGACTTTAGCAAATAACCCATTCCATCTGCCTGCTGTGGATGTTTCCCTCTCCTCTAAATGCTAACATGTTGATTTCTATTTGCCCATCTGAAGTGCTTAATGAAAGAAGACTCCGTCAGCTCCAATTGGTTATGTCAGAAGGTGCAAGAATCTTTAAATACCAGAGAAGAAAGGTTAGTTCAACCCTCTTAGCTGCTGATAATGCAAGGACCAAAGGGGATGGACACTTCATTTACATCCTCTGCTTTTTCCTGACAAAACTATTTCAACTCCATTCTCAGTTCATTTGCTAAAGTCACACCAGGATGAGCAAGTTTGTCAAAGTAGTATGGGGGCCGCCATGTTCCATTTGAGAAGCTGACAAGAAGGAAATAGAAGGCAGAAAAGACTCAAGACTCTCCAAATCTTTGGGAACATGCCCCTAGGTTTCCAACACTCACTAAAGCCTCATTCTCTTTGACCTGCCATTACTCCTTCAAGTTCCTATAAGCATATCACCTTGACCTAAAGAATACTCAACAAACAAAAAGGTAATCATAATTGTCGAATGGTAATAGATCCATGACAAAATGACTATGGATACAATGTACTTATCCAGGCCATTGAGAAAGTTATTATTTGCATTCTCACAACATATGAAGCTTGTTTAGTTTTATCCTTGACTCTTCGTATGCTGTTTAACCCAACTGATTGGGTCAAACTGGGGTTCCATGTATCGTACAAATAAAGATTAGGAGATTAAGAAGGATCCACTAAATAACAACCACTTTCAGGGGTTAATTCAGTAATTACAGTAGGTTCTACCAAGGAGTGCTACTAAGAAGTATTTAATGGATCCTTCTTAATCTCCTGATCTTTTTTCAGGGAAGATTCACTGGCTGTGAATGATGAACAAGGCTATGAGGTGAGCAGATCCAAAAGTATCCCTAGGATGTCTCCTTAATTAGCAGACATTCCATTTCCCCAGTTTATTCTGGGAGCTGCATCTGCATGAAAGAAAGTGTGGGTCCCTTGCAGCATCTTTGCCCAGTTGGATGTCCTCCACATACCGGTTGGGAAATCAGAGAGCTTGTCTCCTCCAGGTGGCTACACTGGGAGAGGGGTGGATAGTGCAGGAGCTGCATGATGATTGTGAAATCCCTTTCAGCCCAGCTGGAGACAGAGAAATATGGAGAAGGAGAAGCAGTTGCTTCGTTTTGCTGCTGCCCCCATCCTGGCCATCATGGCCAGGCTCCATCACCTTCACTTTAATCTCTCCTCTCACTCCCATTTGACCAGGATCCTGACAGTCAGGATCTGGAAAAGGACTTTAGTTCAAGTCCTTTGTCCCTCTTAACCAGCATTACTTCAGCTGTTGGAGAGGCTACCCAAACTTAGCCCTTATAAAAGCATTCAGAAGACATCTGGAGATCCCTGTCCTACTTTTCCTACTTCATCCTGTTTGGTTTGGACCTCTGCTCTTTGCCGGTTGCTAGCTCTCTTGCAGAAGGTCCAAGAAGTCTGGAAGCGTCACTTCCTGCCTCCCTCCACCTGTTCCTAGAAACAGAGCCCAAGAATGGATCGTCAAACTAGCCTGACCAAAATGTAGACTAAGTTGGGCTGCTTTGGAAATCCCCTCCCTCTGGATGTTGAGGTCATCTAGCCTTGTTTCCAAAAGGAGCACATACCTCAGGGACTGCATTTTTTAAAAAGGTGCACAGCTATGTGCAGGGGTGTTTGCACAAGGGCATGGCCAAAAAGGCAGCCACAACAGTGCAATGCACCTGTTTTTTATGTGCATGTCGCACCATCGTGTCTTTGTTGATCACACAGACCCCCTTGGCTACACTTCGTGGGTGCGATCTCACACAGGGTCAGTTCCTTCACGAGCACCTTCTTCCCCCGCATGAAAAATAGACATTTCCAAACTGATATTGGGGGGAGGGGGGAGCAGGCTTGATGTGACTAAATGTATGGAAAGATGAAGAATTCCGGTGAGAAGTTCTATCGACATTCAGGAGCACATACCAGCAAAGCACTGCACAAGTCAAGCCCTGTCGCCTCTCCAGCATGCTTCTTTGAAGCTTAATTGATGGGCATCAGTTCAAGAAGTAAGGCTATGAAGTCTGCCAGCCCCAGTCTTGTCTCACAGCCCTCTGTAGATGGGCCTCTGTGCACCTGACCCAGGAAAAGTCAGAGGTAGACAGGCATCCACGTACCAGGAGGTGGCTGTCACAGCAGGCAATCCCATCCAGGCTTTAGAGAGAGCAGCCTTCAGCTTCCTTGATCTTGCACCTCCCCAGCTATGGCTGCCTATATTGACACGGCTGGTCCATAATTGTCAACAGCGCAACTGTCTTGGCCCTGCCTTGGATCTATTACCTTAATTGCTACCCTCTGCGAGCTCTACTTTTAAGACGAGCATTAATTGATTCCAAACTATAATCACAATTATGCCACGTTAGCCTGATTAACACACTGTCTGATGAATGCCTAAGACGGTGCAAGTACCTGCCTCTCCCGGATCCCCCGTTCCAGGAGGGAGGGATGAAATATGTTTTTCTGTTGCAGGTGAAGTACTAATTTCGCTGGAAAATGCCACCACTAATGCGCAGCAATTAATACTCTTGTTTGTCCATTTGCAATCATGCATTATTAGCAGAGACAAGGAAAACCAAAAAATGGCAGGACAAGCCCCCCAGCCCCTCCCAACTTGTCTTTTGAGTTGGTTTAATTGCAGTATCAATAAGAAGGATGTCTTTCCTCCCTCCAGTGCTAAGTAAGGGGCTATCAAATGGCTTGCTAGGAAGCCTCAAGATGACCCTCTGCCTCCCACATTGCAAGGAACTGGCAGCCCAGCCCTCACCATTTTCAGGTAAACCATAATTTGCATTGTGTAGAAAAGAAAGAATAAAAATTGCCCCCCTCCTCTCCAAAAAAAACAGGTAAAACAAATTGATAGCAGGGTAGGAGAGCGCCAGGAGATCCTGCTTGATCTGAGAGATCCCTATTTGAGCTCCAGATTCCTACAGGATGCAGAAGCAGTGCTCCCAGCCTTGGCCATCTGGGGCTATGCAAATGACTTGTACTACAACTCCCATCATCCCTGACCATTAGGCATGGTGGTTTGGATTAATAGTGTTTGCGTAATTGAATAGCCCTAGACCTTCCTGGTTAGAAGAGAAACTGATCTTTGTGACGCCGTTCAGAAAATCCCTTTCCATAGCAGGTTTTCAGAAGCCCTAAGCCAGGGCAAGGCTCAGGGTCTTTTGTAGGGTGAAGCAACTCAAAGCGGGCAGGGCTTTGACTGCATGGCTGTGGATACCAAATGGGTTTTCTTTTTTTAACCTACTCTGTGGATGCCTGTGTGTAGCCCCAACCTCAAAAAAGAGGAGATACGGAGAAATTCATAAAGAGAATGAATGCTGTCCATTTGCCCTGACAGCTGTGGCTCCAGGTTCCCAAAAAGTTAACTGTGGCCCTTGGCCCCCCTACTGTACAGCACTGATTAAAGGGATGGTTGAGGTCTCTTTCTAGCCAACTTCTCCATTTTACTGGCCTTCTCAACCTACAGCAGCGTCTGAGAGTCTTCAGAATATTGTGGCTCACAGTTTGGAATATTATTTTAGAGATCTATATTTATAGGGAATTATTTATCACCTGTAACTAAGGAGGCTTCAGCAAAGGATCGTTACCTTGTTGTGGTGCTGGAGCTTGAGCACCTCAGTGATGCCATGAGCTGAGGAATCAGTATAAGGACCAAGTAGGAACGGTAAGAACAGACCACGGAACAATGGGCTGGTTTAAGATTGGGAAAGGAGCACGGCAGGGCTGTATACTCTCACCCTACCTATTCAACTTGTACGCAGAACACATCATGTGACATGCTGGGCTTGAGGAATCCAAGGCTGGAGTTAAAATCGCTGGAAGAAACAATAACACTCTCAGATATGCAGATGATACCACTTTGATGGCTGAAAGCAAGGAAGAACTGAGGAGCCTTATGATGAAGGTGAAAGAAGAAAGTGCAAAAGCTGGCTTGCAGCTAAACCTCAAAAAAACCAAGATTATGGCAACCAGCTTGATTGATAACTGGCAAATAGAGGGAGAAAATGTAGAGGCAGTGAAAGACTTTGTATTCCTAGGTGCGAAGATTACTGCAGATGCTGACTGCAGTCAGGAAATCAGAAGACACTTAATCCTTGGGAGAAGAGCAATGACAAATCTCGATAAAATAGTTAAGAGCAGAGACATCACACTGACAACAAAGGCCCGCATAGTTAAAGCAATGGTGTTCCCCGTAGTAACGTATGGCTGCGAGAGCTGGACCATAAGGAAGGCTGAGAGAAGGAAGATTGATGCTTTTGAACTGTGGTGTTGGAGGAAAATTCTGAGAGTACCTTGGACTGCAAGAAGATCAAACCAATCCATCCTCCAGGAGATAAAGCCAGACTGCTCACTTGAGGGAATGATATTAAAGGCAAAACTGAAATACTTTGGCCACATAATGAGAAGACAGGACACCCTGGAGAAGATGCTGATGCTAGGGAGAGTGGAGGGCAAAAGGAAGAGGGGCCGACCAAGGGCAAGGTGGATGGATGATATTCTAGAGGTGACGGACTCATCCCTGGGGGAGCTGGGGGTGTTGACGACCAAAAGGAGGCTCTGGCATGGGCTGGTCCATGAAGTCACGAAGAGTTGGAAGCGACTGAACGAATAAACAACAACAAACTAAGGAGGAGGAGGAGGAGGAGGAGGAGGAGGAGGAGGAGGAGGAGGGATATATAGCTGTATTTTATATGTGTATATATATGTACACAATATATACTTTTATATATATATATACAATATAGATTGTATATATATATATATACATATATAAAATACAGCTGCCTATGAAGCTTTGGAGGCCTCAGGATCAACCTGGATTTTATCTGTGGCAGGAAGAGCATTTCAGAAATGCTCACTCTCTGGCTGATTTCTCCACTTTCCTGGCCATTCAGCGCGTTCTGTAATCCTGCAGTGATGACTCACATGAGAAAAGGTATTTGTGGGATTTTTACTCATCGGCTAAAATAATTTGCCTGGCTTTTGGTTCTGTGCCCCTTGTTTCTTGACTAACTGGGGTTGGCGGAAGCGGAAAATACCTTTGCTACTTCACTAGAAACAGCAAAATATCTTGGACCAGAAGGCTACTCCCTCTCACTGACACACGCACATCCCTACAGATGCACACATCCCATGAAGTGTCCACCCATCCTTTTTCCAAAGTTGGGGAATATGAAGCCCAAGTTTTACCAATAGATTCTAATTGGGAGAATTTGCCTGAGATTCATTCTCCAAAGGCATACTTGTGTCCCTTAGACAGGCTGTTCTTCCCATGATCTGTGGGATTGCAATGAAGAATGCTAAATGGAGAGGGGCAGAGGAACAAGAGGAAGATTGAGCCAGCTCACAGGCAGCAAAGATCTCAACCAGGAAGTGGCTGAGAAGGACGCCCTGACTAAGCTGGTCCCCATGAGGCAGGAAACTAGCATATCCGTGACCTCACGAATGGTTTTGAAGGCCTAAAGGTCTCCAAGGCTTTCCTTGGAACCCCTTTGGAGGATTGGAACCTGAGCAGGAGAATCGGAGCAAGCAAGCTGGGTACCACGGCCCTTCCTTCCACCCAAGGCCAAACAGAGAGCGTCACAGCCTAACTTGGGCATCTTACATTCAGGCGAAGTCGCAAGAAATGGTTCGATGGTGCTCTAGGCTCCTCCCTTGACCAGGTCTTCTGGTCAAGCCTTTTCGGCCCATTGCATCTGCAGTTGCAAGAACAGCCTCACCTGCAGCAACTCCTTTTCTTGCCAGACTGGGTGGACGAGATGAGTACCCAGCCTAGCTGGGTAGGAAATTCTGGGAGTTGAAGTCCACCCATCTTCACGTTGCCAAGGCTGAGAAACACTGATCTATACCTCCTTAAGGTCTGTCAGCTATCCAAATGATAAACAGGAACAGAAGAACTTTCATCCATACTTTCAGTCCTAAGTAGAAATACATTATCTCGGTTTGTGAAAAACATCAATGTTGGGTTTGAAAAGCTGCATAAATGCCACACCGGTAACTCCAGATAAAACTGCTCTCTGTCAGGACTGTAAAAATGTCACTCAGCAGTATTGATTGGACTCTCTTTTGAAACTGGGGTGACCGATGAGTCTGGGTCCCCCATTTTTCTTTTTTCTTTGGATGCACACTCACATTTCTCCTTTTTCTCCACTGATGTGACTTCTCCTTGCCACCTCCTCAGACTTCCAAACAGCAACTTGTCCAGGGGTGTCTGCAGGGGCTACATTATGCCACATCTTAGAACCTATCCTCCCTGATTGTGTTTCCTGTCTTGAAAATGGCATTCATTCCCAAGAGTCTTGGTCAAAGAAGCCTTTGGGGTTCAATATTGTGGGGAAGCTGGGATGGTAACCAGAGGAATGCTACACATAGCAGAGGAGTTGGTTACAGGTAGTCCTCACTTAACAACTATTCGTTTAGTGACAGTTCAGGCTTACAACGGTGCTGGAAAAACCAACTTACGACCGGTACTCACACTTACGACTGCCTCAGCATCCCCGCAGTCACGTGATCACAATTTGGGCGCTTGACAACCAGTTTGCATTTATGTCTGTCGCAGCATCCTGTAGTCACACGATCGCCATTTTCAACTTTCCCGGCTGGCTTCAGGCAAGCAAAATCAATGGGGAACATGTGATTTGCTTAACAACCATGTGGTTTACTTAATGCCTGCAGTGATTTGCTTAACGACCACCACAAAAATGGTTATAAAATTGGGTTGGGCTCGCTTAATGACCGCTTGGCTTAGCAACTCAGATTCCAGTCCCAATTGTGGTCATTAAGCGAGGACTACCTGTAGTAGCTTAGCTCCTAAATGGCCACTCATCCTGGAAGAAGAGACTCAAGATATCCAAAGACTCTGCCTTAAGACTCTCCAGTGGAGGAGGACCAGAGGTATCATTTTCCAGCTGGGCTCAGCTTATCTCTTCATGCAGCCTGGTTGCATCTTCCTCCAGTTCACAGGTAGGAAAATGCTGCAGGGAAAGAGCCAGGCAGCAGGCCTTGGAAAAGCTGTCGTTTCCCAATCTGCCATCATGTAAATGTGGTTTGCTTTCTTTCAGGGTCAGTCAAAGCTTGCACCAGTTGGGGGGGGTGTGTCCAATTGTCTCTAGCCTACTTTGTATTGTCCCTAGAGCAGTTGAAGTCCACACAGCTTAAAGTGGCTGAGGTTGAGAAACACTGCCCTAGAGGATTGGGAAAGGGCTTGGAGGTCATTTCCTTGGCACCCGGGGAGGCTTCCTGGCTGTAGCACCAATGTGTGCACCCGATAGCTTGCTCCTGAATTTGCTGTGGCTGAATCGGTGCATGGAAAGAGATGGGAAACTGCTAGGGAACAAGGAAGAGAACACCATGCAGGGGGACAGACTTTCAGCTCTTGAGGCTCCCTCATTAGATGCTCCCATCAGTTCCTGCAGGCGGTGGGCTATTAAAGTTGCGACCCGTGCTGAGCGGGCAACTGCTAGGAGCCCACTGGGCTCAGGATCGCCCTTCCTTTGGTCACCTCCTGGCCTCTTTATACCCAGAGCAAGTCATCCATGCAATATTTTATCCCCAAGGCAATCTTCTGCTTTCCTTCTTGGCAGAAGTCCAGCATCCTTAAACCGGTTATAGTTTATCTTCAGATCTGGGTGGCTGGGAGGTTGACACACGGATCAGACCCCGGCCCTTGATGCGGGCAGGGCTGTCTCCCCTCCTGACCCAGCTCAACAAAACGAGGCAGGGGGCGGGAAGAGGCTCTGGGGAGCCCGGCTCCGAGGCTCCTGCCTGCGTGCGCCAGATGTGCATGGCTGGTGCAGTGGCTCTAACCTTCCTCCTTTCCCTGTAATTAAAACTTCTGAAAAATGGTTTCCTCTTTCCTTTTCTTAAACTCGATGTTTGCAGAGGCAGGGCATGAAGATTTGTAGAGTTAGCTGAGGTGGCTCTGAATGTATTTATTTAGTCAAGATATTTATCTCCCCTTCTTCAGTTAAGAAGTCCCCAAGTAGGGCACATCTTTTTTTAAAACCAGTGTAGAAAATACAGGTAGTTCTTGCTTAACAACCACTCGTTTAGTGATGCTTTGGACGATGGTGCTGAAAAACTGACTTGCAACCAGTCCTCACACTTAGGACTGTTACTGTGTCCCCAAGTTCACCTGATCACTATTTGGGCACTTGGCAACCAGTTCACATTTATGACCTTCGCAGTATCCCATGATTACATGATCTCTGTTTTCGACCTTCCTGGTCAGCTTCTGGCAAGCAAAATCAATGAGGAACCACATGATTCGCTTAACAACCACATGGTTCACTTAACACCTGCAATGATTCACTTAACGGCCGCTGCAAAAGAGGTCATAAAATTGGGTCAGATTCACTTAGCAACCAAAATTCCAGTTCCAATTGTGGTCGTTAAGTAAGGACTACCTGTACAGCAACATAGTTGAAGACAGCAGAGCATCACTAAGCAGTAGAGGATTCCTTCAAAAAGAATGCATATCTTTTCTCCAGGCAGAAATTGGATGCAATTTATGGAGAAAGGTAGGTCCATGATAGTATAGATCCCATTTCCAACAGCAGCCAATTACTGTCATCATTAATTGTATGTGTGTGTGTGTATATATATATATATATAAATAATATTTATATTAATGCACTTAATGCATTAGTGTGCCTTTTCTCTTTGCAAAGCTTGGTCTTAAGGCTAGTACACTGTTTTTCTTATGCTATGGCTTTAAACAACACATTAATTTTTACTTTATGGTCAACTTACATCATGTACATTTTGGAGACCATCCATCCATAGCCAAATGCTTTGTCTTTTGAATGTTCCAGTTTCACCTTGTTGTAGATTACTCCGAGGCCCACTCAACCCAGGGATGGCAAATTACTGAGCACAATTGCACACTGAGCGAGTTTGCAGTTGGTTGTTGTGTGTGTTTACAGGGTTGAGAATGATGAGGAACACCAGAAAGAAAACAGGAGGAGTGACCTTGGCTAATTAAAGCTGCAAAAATGTCCACATTTTCAACAGCCCGTTTAATGCCTTTTCATGAGAAAACACAGCCATGGCCCCTTAAGTGTGTCTCCTCTCCAGGATTACAAATTATCTCCCTTTTCTATGTTTCCTCACACTTTTGTGGCTGAGCAATCACACACTCACACTCCTCCCTGTAAGTGATGTTATTAATTATGGGGAGGGAGGGTGACAGTCATTTTCTACAATGAAATTCCATCCCCAGAGGGAACTTTACATCACTGGCCCTTCTTGCATTTCTTTCATGAAGTGAGACATTGAAGTGAGGAAGCTGGGTGCTGCTGCCTCCCCCACCCCTCTTTCTTGTTCTCCCTTTTGAGGGTCTATGGAGATAGACAGTGCTGTGCAGAAACAGAAGGAAGGGGAGGGAGAGACTTCAGAAATTATTCAGGAGCACAGTCCAGCAAAATCAGGTACTGGGTGGGCTGACTATAGATTAGTTTGGAAACCAGACTGTGGGATGCAGCAGATCAAGGGAAAATTAACTTTGCATTTCTTCTCCCCGTTTTTCATCCCTCCATCTTTTCTCCTACACTGATAGGCATACATGCATTCCTCCGGGCCAGTGTTTCTCAACTTCGGCAACTTTAAGGTGTGCGGACTTCAACTCCCAGAATTCCTCAGCCAGGTGAGGTGAGGTGAGGTGAGGTGAGGTGAGGTGAGGTGAGGTGAGGTGAGGTGAGGTGAGGTGAGGTGAGGTGAGGTGAGGTGAGGTGAGGTGAGGTGAGCCAGCTGGGGAATTCTGGGAGTTGAACATCTGAAAGTTGCCAAGGTTGAGAAACACTGCTCCAGACCTTCACAGAGATATTTCTTCTTCAGGATAGGACCTGCAAGTTGCAATCCCCTGCTTTTTGGTGCTTTGTTATTATTTCTTAATTTTTAAAAACTCTCTTTGTTTTATACTTTAAAATCAGCTCTCTAGGGAAAAGGTGGCTCCCTGCTGGAGTCCCCCAATCAGCATTGTCCGTGAGAGAAGGATGGGATCCCTTACATTTGGGATTGACCAAGCAACTTCTCCCCGTTGTTTCTACCCATCCAATTCAATCTAGCAGGTTGGGTATGTTACGGGTCCCGTCAGCCAGGGAGTGCCAGTTGGTGGGAACTAGAAGGTGTGCCTTCTCTTCCATAGTGCCTGCCCTCTGGAACATCCTCCCTCCAGAAATTGGGATGCCCCCAACCCTGTAAGGCCGTGAAGACCTGGCTTTGTGCCCAGGCCTGGGGCCTCGAGCGCGTGGATGGTCCCATCTCTTGGCTGTATTAGCATCCATGCATTGCTCGCTTGGCAGCCATGTATATTTATCTTGTATTTATTTTGTATTTTAATTGTTTTAATTGTAATTGTTTTAACTGTTTTATAGTTTTATTGTTGTAAGTCGCCCAGAGTTACTTGCTGAGATGGGCAGCTATAGAAATCGAATAAATAAGTAAATAACCATAAGTGGAGATCAAGTCTCTTTCAAACAGGCTTCTCAGCAAAGCAGATAATAAGCTCCCTCAGAACATATTCCAGAAGAAGCAGAGGGTGCTTGGCATGTCTCCAGGTTTGGGCAAACTTGGTGAAATGGAATTGGTCCACAGTGCCAAACCTGTCCACACAGATGCATGCACATATGCATTAATGAATAGCTTTGGACTACTCTTCTCCATTACTCTGCCCATATCCCCAATTTTTATTTATTTATTTGTTTTTTTATATATAAAATGAAATGAAATGAAAACACTGGCTAGACACTATCAAAGCTGACACCAGCCAGAGCATGAAACAACGAAAAGAAGCTGTACAAGGTTGGAAAATGTGGAGGGAGTTGGTCCATAGAATCACCAAGAATCGGACAAGATTGAACATCACCATCAGAGGTAGAGGTCGAGGTAGAGAGAGCTTAGGTCATAAGGTCTGTGCAACAGCTGTATCTCTTCAACAGGTGGAAAGATAGATGTTCCTGGATTAAGCATCGTCCACTGAGAACTACAAGGTAGACTTCAGCAGTTCATGGAGCGAGAATTGCCAGATGTACAAGCTGGGTTTAGAAAAGGCAGAGGAACTAGAGACCAAATTGCCAATATCCGCTGGATAATGGAAAAAGCCAGGGAGTTTCAGAAAAACATCTATTTCTGTTTTATTGACTATTCTAAAGCCTTTGACTGTGTGGACCATAACAAATTGTGGCAAGTTCTTAGTGGTATGGGGATACCAAGTCATCTTGTATGCCTCCTGAAGAATCTGTATAACGACCAAGTAGCAACAGTAAGAACAGACCACGGAACAACAGACTGGTTTAAGATTGGGAAAGGAGTACGGCAGGGCTGTATACTCTCACCCTACCTATTCAACTTGTATGCAGAACACATCATGAGACAAGCTGGCCTTGAGGAATCCAAGGCTGGAGTTCAAATCTCTGGAAGAAACATTAACAATCTCAGATATGCAGATGATACCACCTTGATGGCTGAAAGTGAAGAGGAACTGAGGAGCCTTATGATGAAGGTGAAAGAAGAAAGTGCAAAAGCTGGTTTGCAGCTAAACCTCAAAAAAACCAAGATTATGGCAACCAGCTTGATTGATAACTGGCAAATAGAGGGAGAAAATGTAGAAGCAGTGAAAGACTTTGTATTCCTAGGTGCAAAGATTACTGCAGATGCTGACTGCAGTCAGGAAATCAGAAGACGCTTAATCCTTGGAAGAAGAGCAATGACAAATCTTGATAAAATAGTTAAGAGCAGAGACATCACACTGACAACAAAGGCCCGCATAGTTAAAGCAATGGTGTTCCCTGTAGTAACATATGGCTGCGAGAGCTGGACCATAAGGAAGGCTGAGCGAAGATCGATGCTTTTGAACTGTGGTGTTGGAGGAAAATTCTGAGAGTGCCTTGGACTGCAAGAAGATCAAGCCAGTCCATCCTCCAGGAAATCAAGCCAGACTGCTCACTTGAGGGAATGATATTAAAGGCAAAACTGAAATACTTTGGCCACATAATGAGAAGACAGGACACCCTGGAGAAGATGCTGATGGTAGGGAGAGTGGAAGGCAAAAGGAAGAGGGGCCGACCAAGGGCAAGATGGATGGATGATATTCTAGAGGTGACGGACTCGTCCCTGGGGGAGCTGGGGGTGTTGACGACCGACAGGAAGCTCTGGCGTGGGCTGGTCCATGAAGTCACAAAGAGTCGGAAGCGACTAAACGAATAAACAACAACTGAGAACTAGCAGTAAATTCAAATATGCAGGCGTACAAGATTGGAGTCAATTAAAAAGACAAGAACGGGCAGGGTGCAGGTTTAGTCCAGTTGAGTATTTAATATATGTTAGTACTCTTATCTGATCTGCCCTTGTAATCTAAGCACAGTACAAGACTTGATAATGTCAGTTTTCATTAAAAAATATCAGGACTGAAATAGCCGGGGGGGATTGAATCTAAAGAAAGCTTTGAAATCATCTTGTCTTGAAACCAGACGCTCTTCACTGAATGAAGAAAGGTGGTGTGGAGAGGAGAAGATTCTCTAAAGCCACAAATGATTGTTCCATTGTGTAAATATACAGTCTATTTGAAGACATTAGCCTCTATTGTTCCCCTGGTTTATTTTGGAAAAAACAGATGGGCAGTTTTCCCTTGGTATGTAAACTATCTTCTTCCCCACACATTCCCTTCCCCACAAATAATATTGTGCTTTTCATGCCTTCTCATGGTTTGAAAAAGTTTCCAGATTCCCAGAACAATATATAGTATATTTAGGTTAGCCTTCTTCCTAAAATGTCCCACCAGGGAACGTGCCTCCCAGCCAACTGTGCATAATTGTAATTCTTCATGGGAGGCCTTTGAGATATTCTCAACTCTGAAATGGGGTTGGGGGAAGAATTGAGGCATCCTCTTCCTCAACTCCATCTTAGAACAGGGCCCAGATCTCTGAATGCAGAGGATGTGATGTTGCAGGACATAATTACCCCAGTATCCAGTGCTGGATGATGGGAAAGGCAGAGAATCCATTTCCCACATTCCCAACATACTTCAATGTTGTTTATTCGTCTAGTCGCTTCCGACTCTTCGTGACTTCATGGACCAGCCCACGCCAGAGCTTCCTGTCGGTCGTCGCCACCCCCAGCTCCCCCAGGGACGAGTCTGTCACCTCTAGAATGTCATCCATCCACCTTGCCCTTGGTTGGCCCCTCTTCCTTTTGCCCTCCACTCTCCCTAGCATCAGCATTTTCTCCAGGGTGTCCTGTCTTCTCATGATGTGGCCAAGGTACATACTTCAATACTTCACCCAAAAACAAATGTGACTATTCTTTCTTATTGGGGCATTCTTGTATCCTCCCAACTTTTGATTATAAGGGATAAAAGGGACTGTTCCCTCATGACCTTATGCAGTGTGGGGAGCTTTTATTGACTAAGTCTTAGGGGAAGCTCCGAGGTTCAAACTCCCTTTCTCATGTCAAGTTTAACCAAAGAAGTATTTTTATTGCCATTTTAAGCCATGCTACCAAGCAACACAGTTGAATGCTTCCTTAGAGCATGGTTTTTGTTTGCACAAGGTCAGGCTGTTCATGCCAGTGAGTCAGTTGGATTGTAGCTTGTAGCCCCCATCAAGCAGGATTCTTCCAAGTGTTTTCCTCTTCCCATTACTAACTGAAGGATAATAAAGAGCACATAAATGGTGGTTGCCTTAACTGATAAACCAGAAACGTTGTAGCACAATCATTCAAGTTACTGCTTGAAGATCCTATTTCTCCATCACCTTTTTCTAGAGTTCCTAGGATAAATGCTAGACCTCCTAAAGGTTTTTATTCTCTTGGGCTATTTGGAGGGTTTGGGAAAGAAGGCAGATGTTAACAGCCCCAAATAGAATTCTGGCAGCTGTCAAGTTAGCATCTCTTTACTTATAAAGTTGCGAGGGTCCGATTTTTGGGGAATTACAAGCAACATGCCTTTTTCCACCCTATATTCAGCTCAGACCCCTATTTGGAGCATAGCCTGAATGTTGGAGGAGCCATTCAGACCAACAGTGACTTCTTTCACTACAGGGAGAGAAAAGGACCAACCACAAGATTAGTCTGCACTCTAATTTGGAATACATCCTGAAGGTTGAATTCAAATCTTCGTTCAGAAATAGAAAATTTCCTGACTCTTATTCATATCATTGTATATCAACCAATGATGTACCTTTTCTCTGTGACAAAATTGGATGAACTTTGCAAGCATCCTGCCTCATTTCTGTTAAATTGGTGTAGAAGGGATGTGTTATGTGCCTTTCAGTTTTGACTTCTTTTTAAACAACTTTATAAAAAAAAATCTTGGGAGAATTTAATACACCCTCTTGGAAGATCCCAAGCTTGCTGAATTTCACCAGACTAGATGGCAAAGCTCAAGAGAGCTTTGCCCACTAGTATCAAGATATCCTCTGTCAGACAGAGAAGGTGGCATTACCAAAATATATATGTATATATGTACAAATAGGAGATCTGGGAGGATAATTCTATGAGTTGCTAAGGGAAAATTTGTTTCTTCTCCACCTGCTGAGGTTTGATTTCCTGTCCTACCTGCTGGCACCCATCACCTGCTCTCCTACCTGAAAGGGAAATAGCTCAGGGGTTGTTAACAATTTCCTTACAGATAATAGTCATTCAAGATCATGGCATTCAACTTCTCATATTATCTTGAAGGGTGACTTATTCAGGTGGCATCCATGATTTCAGTCGAGCTAAACATAAAGCAGGATAGGATGAAATTGCCATGGGATAAAAAAAAAAAAAAAAGAGCTGCTCACTGGGGATCCCGTGCCATGGGCAGGATGGAAGCTCTTTTACAAAAGATGGCATGAAATTAATCTTTAAGGCAGTGGGGAGAAAGTGTCTCCAGGAAGAGAACAAAATGACCGTTTGGACCAATGAAGAGAAAAGAGTAAAGAATCATCTGCAGCTTCTTTTCAGACTACCAAATTTTATTAAAAGTCATCAGCTTTCAGTGAGCATCTGATTTTTGGCTACCTTGGACTAACACAGCTCTCCTCCAACAAAAAACATCTGATTAACTCAGAGAAGGTCTTGCCAGAAAGAAAAAGGGTTACACCTGTGAGCCCAGTCTTTTTGGGGGTGGGGGATGAAGGATAAAGCCCATTTCTCAAAGCAGGAAGTCTTCGAGCCAAGCTGTCTTCTTTTTCCTCTTGATATCTTTTGCTGACTTTTAATTTTTATCTGTAAGTCTCCCGGAGTCACTATGGAGTTGGATGGCCTCAAAATTGAATTGATAAATAAATAGAAGACTTGTATCTCAATAGAACTCTATCATGAATTTATTGGGTAGTGTTGGTAGGTTCTCCAAGCTGCTGCCTATCAACCTTTCTCTTTCTCTCTCTCTGTCTCTCCTTTTTTCAGGTTAATAAACCTGACCTCCATTAAAATGAGTGTCACACTGAAGTCTGAGGTCTGGGAAGGTAGCAGAGCCTCCAGTTACTGTGCAAGATGCCTGGGATATCCATCTGCAGACTGATTTAGGAGTGGGCCTTTCTGCTGTCCCAGGTTCTTTTGGCCATTAGGCTCCAAGGGCTGAGCACCAGGCAGGATCTCTGCTGTGTTTAAAAAGTGAGCACACGCTGGTAGATTCCATTGTAAGAGTGGCTTCCTGGCACCTTGGAAGTTGCTAGGGAAGCCATGTGCTGTTTCCAACTGATGGCACAGCAGCTGTGGGCTTCAGTTGTTTTTTCTGTTGGGTTGGAGTTTTTTTAGGTTCATAAATCACCTATGAACCTTCAGATCTACCCAGAAACAAAAGTTTCAAATTAATAATTCACCTGCACTTTGGAGAAAACCTTTTTAAAAGCACTTGATTTCTTGTCTGCAAATTCCTTCGCCATCTCAAGGAAGTTCAGAGCTAGTTCACAGTTTCCTAGCACCATCATCTCCTCCATCTCCTCCTTGAGGAAGGGATCTTTTACTAGGGTATTTGGAGGAGGGTTCTCTTTTTATGACTTTTGCCTTTCAGCAACATCATACTTCTCCCCAGCTCTTCGAGGACAGCCCGCTGCTCCAGCCTCACTCTCAGACAAGCAGAGAATCCATCTACTTATTGACTCAGCTGAACCTGAAACCATTCTCACCAGTTAAAGCTAAAGCTTTTGGAATAAAGGGTTATGAGAACCAACTGAAGAGTATACCTTGAGTCCCATAAGTGAGTTGGATGTCAATAGAGGAGAATCTCTGTAGCTCAGGGTTGAACTGTGGAGTCCTCAGGCCTCTCTGAGCTTGGTTGTTGGCTTGTGGATGATTCATTGCCTGACTAGGCAACATCATCAGTGCGAGGGAGCGTGTGGTCTGCTCCCTGTTTATCTACAGTAGCTTGCCCTGCCAGTGTTGGTGGGGGTGTGATTCTCTCATTAGTAGTTCCCTGATTAGGCTGTTGTTTACTGCATAATTGTTTGTCTGAGTTGGTAGTTAGATGTCACAACATGGAATAAAATGCTATATAAACCCTAAAGAAGTAGCAGCTTGATAAGGTAGTCACAGAATCAGGCATATGAGTGTGTTTTAATGGCATGGATATAAGCCACTGTTTGGACCACTGCACCTTCAACCTATCCGCAGAGACAAATTCCTGGTTTACATGAGGATCCAAAATTCCTTCCTCTAAGAAGTTGAATTTCACTAAACAAAAATATTTTGAAAAAGGCAACAAGTCAGAGAAATCACTAGCTCTTCAACTGCCCAAGAAACAGGATAAAAGAACCACCACTTCTACTGTATTTAGGATGAAACTAAACATGTCTCTACAGTGAAAGAGATGATGAAGCAATGTGTCAACTATTATTCCAAACTGTATGGTAAACAGGCATCTGATCTGGAAAAGATTGACAAATATCTGGATGAAATGGATTGATTGATTGATTGATTGGTTGGTTGGTTGGTTGGTTGGTTGATTATGTGCCATCAAGTTGTTATCAACTCCTAGTGACAACATAGATAGATTTTCTCCAGAAGGATCTGTCCCCAGCCGGTCTTCCAATGATGCCCCCATCGCCACTGTAACCGAGTCCATCCACCCTGCTGATGATCGTCCTCTTCTTCTCCTGCCTTCCATCTGGATGAAATATTACTTGCAAAATGTAGCAGATCAACAAAAAGAACTTCTTAATCAAAACTCCTTCTTCAGCTGTTTATCATCTCCAGTTTGCCTGGTGTGTTTCTCTGCAGCTATCCGGGTTCCAAAGTGTGTGACTGTTTTCCTCACCTACCTTTGCCTGCTGCAGCTATAATGACAGAAACTTTAAAAAATGGGCTGCTCCCCTTTTGCCTTATGCAAATTATCCCAGTTCTGGAACATTGATGAGTGGCTATGATCCAAGTTTCTAGCTCAGAAGAACTCACAGGTAAAAATAGAAGCCAGATCCCCACTCGGATGACGCTAACTTAGCTGAAATTTCCACTTTCTCCCTTGCCCCCAGCAACGGGCTTTAATTAAAACCATTTGGATGACAATTCCTTGGAAGGATGGCAAGAAGGAGAACCTTCACGACTCTGTGAGCCCGTGAAAAGCATTTCTGTTTTTCTCTTCCCCATCATCATATGGCTGCAAAAAAAAAAAAAACCCTCTCACTTGGTGCCAAGCCAGAAGTTGCGTTTTCTTCTGTGTTTAACTGGAGACAAGTCTGAGAGGGCAGCATTTCTGTAGTTATGGCTGTGTGATTTATTAGCATTTGATTTGTGGGCTCGCTTTTGTAGAAAAAGCCATCTTTTCCCCAAGGATGATGTAAAGCTGAGGCTATAGAGAAGTGAGTTATGACACATAGCAGAGGCTGCAGTCTTGCTTGTCTATGTACTTAGCATATCTCCTCTGCACACGCGACACACACAACAAGGCCTGACAATCACCACCGAGTCAAGTTCATCCCCCCCCCCCCGCCTTCTTCTTCTTCTTTCCGTCTTTCTCTCTCAAGCTACACAACAAAACCACAAAAGGAAGGGGGAAATGTGGGAGGGGAAAAGAAAGCCGCAATGGGATTTCAATACGGAGTAACAGTTTGTAAAACTCCATAATGAAGCTGTCAGACCCGCTTTGGGTAGCCTGGTGATGTGCCAAACAAATGTTTCTAATCTCCAAAGGTCAGGTGGGAAGCGGTGCTCTTTTTTCCTCTCCGAAACAAAACGTGCCAGGTCATGGCGTGGTCTGGACCGGGGACGGGGAAGCAACCGTTTTTGTTCGAGCTGGAAGACACGGCTTGCCTCCGATGAATTCATCCCTCCTCTGCCATTCGGCACGCCCGTTCTTCTCTTTTTCAGCGCCGAGATTAGTTTATTGTGCTCCTTGACCAGAAAACAAAAGTAACCCAAAAAACGAAAAATCATCCCAATCAATAATCCATGGTAACAGTTAATAAACTGAAACATTTCCGTAATGTTACAACGATCATCAGCTCTCGTGGGCAAATAACATTTTAAAAACAAGCTAAAAAGAATATAAGATAAGATAGAAATAAATTAAGATAGAAATAAAATAGCCAGGTTTCATCATCTGTTTCTTAGTTGCACAGGCACTAAAGCAGAACTTGGCCTGTGGAAAACGAACCCCATCACTAGAACCTGCAAGGATAACGGAGATCGACTCCTTATCAAAGCACCGATATTGATATGACAAGACACCGTTGTCCAAGGAGTTTTCATCAACCCCTGAGAATATTGGAATCCATCCATTTCTATAGTTTTTCCCACAGTGCAAAGCACCCTATAAAATTACAAGAGGGTGGGCCTCTGTCCCAGGATCTTGCAATCTAATTTTGACAAAAGAGGAAAAAATAGAGATAGGCTCCGGATATAGAAACAGGGGCGGGTAAACTGGGAAAGGTTCTTGCAGTTTGTCTGTGTTTAAGGTAATAATTATCTGGCAGGAAGTGGAGGAGAAAGTCATTTTCTGTCCTCCGGCAGCCCTGAGGGAATTCTTCCTTGTGTTTGAGGGAACATTTTGAGGAGCAACAGACATATCACAAAAGAAGGTAGGAGGAGGAGATGAATAGTCATTACAAATGTGAACTCTTCTCCAAGACATGACAGCTGGCTGGAGACTCTGAGCTCTGTAACTCCAACATGTTTGAGGGCACCTGACTGAAGAAGGCTGGTGCCTCCCAGGAAGAAGAGTCCCCTGTCTTCCTGGCTCTGAAAAAAAAACAGCGGGTGCACTTTTGCTGGGCTTTGACAAAGCTTCTCACTGCAGACCATGAGAAGTTCAAGAAACAAGCTGAGTTTCTTTCCAACCACATCAGAAATGGCCACATGGAAGAGCAGCAGCAGCAGCCTGATAATTCATCAGGGGTGTCTGCAGGGTGTGGTCAAAAAAGTGACAATGGCAGCTCCAATGATGCAACTGAAATTCAGCCTTTTAAAATCGGCATTTCATGCGCAATGCGCATAAAAATGGGCAGAGCTTCAACTGAACCATCACGGCTGCCATGCTGATTTTTTGGGCCATACCCTGCAGGTGCTCCAGTAATTCATCAGGTTCCTAGTGGCCAGAGGTAAGCAAGCTTCATTCTTTATTTTTAGTTTAAGAACACTCTCAATGCATCTATACAGGCCTATCCATGAAATGGATATAATAATTTTGGAACTTCCGGACTGTATTTGAACCTGAATGTGAGGGGCTCCCTGAGGCTGAAAAATATTTCAAGGTTTCCTCCAGGGTCAAAAGGTTGAGAAAGGCTGAGTTAGTATGATAACTCCTTGTCAGGTTAATCTTCACTCTACTACTTTAAAGATTACAATTTGGTAGCAGCGTATTTTGTAGATGCTCTGGGGATTTCCTGCAAAACCCTCCATTTGTGCCTTTCCACTTTACTGCCAAGTAAAATAAAATTACATCCAGAAGCATTTGAAAATCACATCTATTTTGGTTGCTGTCTCTTGCCGCCGCCTTCCGTTTTTTGGATGTGGACATCAGCCTTCTTATCACTGAGAAGCCAGACTTGAAGGCTGCTGGGAATCCACTTTGTCTTTCCATTTTAACTTCTCGCTTTGTTCAGGAATTCTTCCATCCGCCTGCTCACCATCCTCAGGGCTGAATTTGTGCACAAGCTACAGTGGCTACGAAAAGTGACCAAGGATGACTAGAGAAAGAGAGAGGCGCATAAAAAAGGCACCACATTTTTACAGACGTACACCATACTTCCTGAACAATCTTTCATGCCTGAAAGGACCAAAAAATCAAGTAATGTTTATATGGAGAGGGCAATATTATTTGGGTTTCTGGCCCAATGACTCCCCATTACAGAGAGTCAATGACCAAATAATTGGACAAGACTCCTGCCCAAAACATCTGGGCCCAGGAAACTGGCAACTTGATGCCTATTGCTAGTCCCCTGACAGTTTATACACAACCTGATTTCATTTGCTGGGTGTCATTAATGGAAAAGGTTCATAGTTTGACCTGATTTATAGCCTAGATGGAGTAGCTGAAGTAGAATGTCCTAGATAGGAGAAAGTTCGTGTTCAAAAAACAGGCATGTAATGGGGATATGAGACATCACAATATTGGAATGATGGCTCATATCTCTTCTTGGTCTGTTTTACAGAAACCCTGCACTGTAAGTTGGCACTACCACCTCCAGCTGGCAAAGGGTAGAGAAGAAGTTGCTGCTTTCATTGTCTTTCTGGGCTCAAGCCCTAAAAGTGTGGCTGATCAGCTGCATAGATATCATCCCTATTTTGCTTTTCTAGGATGTGAAACTATGGACCTCTTGGTCCTCAGCTAGCATAGCGAGGGAGCTGGGTTTGGAAATCAGCAACTGGGTGGACCTAAGTCCCAAGCTTTGCTGTTTATGAGGAGCGTTGTGAGAGAAGCCACTCTGTGTTCACTCGTCCCTCCTAGGTACTTTTAACTCATCTTCGGGACCAAACATCAGCACAGAAAAGGGAGGCAACTGAAAGCAGAGAAGAAAAAACAGATTGGTAGGAAGGATGGATGGATGGATGGATGGATGGATGGGAAGGAGTGTTGCAGTCAAGGTACAGATAGTTGTAAATTACACGCAACAAATGTTTCCAGATGTGAAGGTCAGGATGGCATACTGAGTACACTTATGTAAAGGACAGAGGGCAAGTTCTTTGGGGCCACAGGAATGCACCCCAAGCTCAGTGGGAATTGGCCTGGCCAGGATATTTTCTCTGCCTTTCTCTCAACTTAATGATCCAAGAAACCTAGTGAAATACCTCATCCTGCAGTTGTGCCAAACTCTGCCTTGTAATTTCTCAGAAGCTTTCTTCCGCTGCAAAAGAGGCTTCTGTTTTTTGTCTCACTCTCAATGTGCTTGAGAATTTCTTTCCAGTTACTCTTGAGAGTCATGCTGAGCTGGCTCTTTGGCTGGAGAGAGTGGAAAGAGGTTCCTACTGGTGGTGTTGCTTGCTGTGAAACCTCTTTCCCTCCCTCTGAAGGCTCCCTGGCTGCCCACACTTCCTGCCTGAGAAAGCACCAATGAAGGCATCATTCTACATCAGCCGTTCTCAACCTTTTGACCCTGGAGGAACCCTTGAAATATTTCTCAGGCCTCACTTGGGGAGCCCCTGCACATTCAGGCTCAAAGATAGGCCAGCAGCTGCAAAATTATTATCTTTGTTTCATGGGTAGGCCTGTCTAGATGCATTAGCAGTGTTCTTAAACTAAAAATAAAGAATGAAACTTACCTCTTTAACGTGAAGCTGCCCAAATTTGAAATAATGTTTTAAATAAGTCGTGATCTCCCAGGGAAGCCCTAGGGACCTCTCACGGAACCCTAGGGTGCCACGGAACCCTGGCTGAGGAACCCTGTCCTACGGGGCTCCTCTGGTGATGGAAGCATGGGATTACCTCACCGCTGCACGGGTGCAGACATGCCACAGTTCCTTTGAAATATTGAAAGGCCCTTACCTCAAATGGAATGTGAGCTGGTGGGGGAAAAAATCACAGTTTTTCAGCCTGGCCCTAGGAATTTCATTGGAATACCCCTTCACAGTTTCATTGTCAGACAGACACAAAGAGATCTTTTATTGTTGTCCCACACCAGAAACGAGAGAGAGAAAATGAGAAAGAGAGGGGAAATTTAGAAATTAAAAATATAATAAAAGCTCTTACTTTGCCCAGGGCTGGAAGTATTACTGAACCTTCTCCTTTTTAATTTGCACTTGCCATTAATTTTAGTGCAGAGAAAGCCTTTGCTTTTAATGGCATTGTTAATTGCCTGGCATGAGAGCATCGGGAGGGAACTATTTGCTGCCAAACAGGTTGGTGTGGGTATGAGAATTAACTCTGCTGACAAGCATTTGTTTCATTGTATAACACACACAAATGAGATTAATTGTATTAATATAATACACTTAATACATTGGTACCGTGTAATCAGCAGAAATATGCAACACACAACTCGTTCGTGAATGACCACTCTTTATAATGCAATTATCACGGCCCGGGTCTTCTGCTGTTCATTTCTCTCTGACCTGATTGTCTAATCTACCCACACATAGCCACATTTGGTCATGAGTAAATATGCATTTTACTACAAATTACACTTCAATAATAATCACCCAAGAAAGTATATGCCGTCGTGGAGCTAACACTGTTTAAGAGGCCACAAGCAATCTGGGTGTTTATTTCCTGAAGTGTTGCCAAGTACAAGGGAGATTGGCTGCTGAAGAAGTCAACAGTCACAGAGGAGCCTCTGGCCACCCTTGGTTGAACTTTTCAACACACTCCCTGGCTGTTCCCAGCTGAATAATTATGCATCATTAAATGAATGACCTTAGGAGTTATTAGGATTTCCAGTCCAACCCCTGCTCAGTGCAGAAATTCATTAAATGTGTCCAATGTTCAATCTGGATCTCCCTCCTTTTGATTTCAGTCTATCATCATTTCTTGTCCTGTCCTCACTTTCAACAATCTGGTGGAAAAAAACGAAAGGGATTGGGATGTTGAGAAGAAGCAGGACTTAGGACAGAGACCCAGGAGAAGGAATGGTCAATACATCAAGGAGGACCTCAAAAGTTAATTGAGACAATCCCATCTGATCAGGTTACTGCTTCATGGAAAGAGCTGCCTAGGCCTTTGAGAGCTCAGAAGCTACAGTATGTCTGCACCACAGTTGCACAGAACTTTTCCATTTCTTCCTGAAAAATAAAATCTTGTGGAATCCTTTAGAAGCCCCAGATTAGCAGAGAGGCTTATTTGGGATGCAAAGGTTGCAGCAAACACTATCCACCAAATAAATCGCCACTGAAAAACATGGGAAAGCTTCTATGCTTTTTAGGGAGCTGAGGCATCAATGGCAAGAGAAGAAAAAGATTCTCCCACTTTTGTTTCAAGTTCGGAAGTTCACAGCAGACCATTTTCTTTTTCTGGCAGATCACAAGTAAGCTAACTGTAAATCTGTCCTTTCGTTTCTCCTGCTAAGCAGCTTTTTTTTTCTCCTCTCCTTTTTCAAACAGTTCACTGATCTCAGCATAGCAAGAAAATTAAATGTCTGCCTTGGTGGTGGTGCATTTTTATAAACAGAACAGGAAGACCACATAAGAGACACAGGCTGATATTGCAAGACTTGCAGCAAGCTCTTGAAAAGCTGGAGATATTTCTACATTTGAAAGACCCTTCTGACCCAAGCAAAAATATAGATTTTGCTATTGAATAAAGACAGAAAAGCTACTTCTAAAACAGGTCTCCTGCACCATCAGTATTCACCATTCACCAAATCTACCTTGTTTAGCCTCAGATCTGATCCACTGGATGTTTTGGGACTTCCTTCTCCAAATCTGGGGTCTACTGGGGTGATCGAGCTGTTAGAAGAGATAAGAGAAGAGCTTTGTGGAACATTCACACCAAATATTTTAGTGTGCATAAACAGTCGTTCATTAACATTTGGAATATGGAGGGGGTGCAGCTGGGTGTAAATATATAAAGGTACCTGGGAATATAAAATGGAGCAGTGTTTTTGGAAGCAAAATAGGGAAGAGGCTGGCTGTTGGTTTATTTTGCTTGCAGAAGTGGAAAGCAGGTAATTTTTAGAAAAGAAGAAAGAGGTAGGGATCCCTTAATGCTCCTTACCTGGGGGAGAAAGAGTAAATTTGGACTTCTAGCACCATCCCACAGAAATTGCAATGGCTTTAGATACAAAGACCTGAACTGTAGCAGTGGAGACATTTTACCCACACACATTTCACAATTACCATTCTTCCTTTAATTTAGGGCCACTTTGACCTGGCAATTGGTCTCAAAGGGCCAGGGAACCAATAAAGACAAATGGCTTGCTTTGATGAAAATTGTGTTGTAGCTACAAAGGAGGAGACATCTGAGTTACAATCTCAATTTTCTCTGAGTTGGATCTGGACTACATTCCAGAGTGGGTCAAATGCTTGGCTCTTACTTGCTGATCCTACAGAGATAGAACAATATTCCCATCCATCATTCTCTTTTATTTCATCTTCCTTTCTCCTCTTTGCTGATGCAGTTTGCAGCTTTACCAGACAAGATCATTTGGTGACGACTGACTTGTACAAGCCAACAGCAGTGAGGAGCACTCCTACCTATGTTGGTTTTCCAAGGATTATATTTAGTTCCTTTATAGTTATCCCTTCCTCCACAGGTTTCATGGATGTCCAGGAGACTGTGTGTCGACCATCCTGTCTGGAAGTCAAATATGCAAAAAGCTGTTCACCACACTGACTCTTGGAAGTGTCCATAACACAAGGATAGGTTTTTTCAATGGAAAGTTCCAGATGGTCCTTTTCTCTCACTTCAGAGATGTCCCTACCACAGACCCATTCTAAGAGTTTCATTCTTCAGTTGGCCTGCTTTGCATTTCTCCATTCCTCTGGCGAAGGGCTCTTTTACTTTAAACTCCTTTTCTTTTCTCATCTTTTTCCCAGAGGGTAGAATGATGTATTTTGCCAGTACTCTAGACTTGTAAATGCCTTCTGCGAGTCTGTCCTTCCTTTAGCCACAGCATGATGGAACAGTCAGGCTATGCTGATGAATGAGAAGGTGATTTTCAGGGTGGACCCAGCTCCATCTTGCTGGCAGTTGGAGGTAATTACACTGTGCATTGCCCAAGATGGTGTGCATGCGGGGTCTATGTTTTCTATGCAGAAACAGCCATCAGAGGTAATGAGACATTATGTGTGGCATTTACAAGCTGACAGCACTGGCGAAATACATCATTCTACCATCCTGGAAAAAAAGAAATAGGAGGGCTCAGAAAAGGAGTTTAAAGTAAAAGAGCCCTTCGCCAGAAAAACGGAGAAATGCAAAGCAGGCTAATCGAAGAATTAAACTCTTGAAATGGTCTGTGGTAGGGACATCTCTGAAGTACATTAGTTTCTGAGAATATATAACTCTCTCACACTTGTGATGCCCCTTTCTGGCACAAAGCAAGCATTATTACAACCCCATAATTCTCTGCCTGTGATTTCAGTTCAGGGTAGATTGAAATCCACCTCTGTTAGCTTCAAAACGTTGCCTTCCTTTACCTGATGTCTTGTTACCAACATTCACAGGATCCTGGGAAAACTAAGTTACCACGTCAACTTGCGTATGAGAGGAAGAGGCTTCTTGCTATCGCTGCAAACAGCACCAGCCTGAGCCTGGCTGATGAGCGGAAGAAAGAAGCGGTCCAGGCCCACAGGCTGATCAGCAGAAAAGGAGAGCTGCAGGTGAATGCTAGAGGGAGAAGGCCTTCAAGGCAGTGAGGGGATGAAGAGGCATTTGCTGCTTCCTGCAGTGTACCTGAGAGAGTGGCAGGTTTGATTTGGCCCATAACTGGGTTTGGAATAGAAGGATGCATTCGATTTGGATGGCTCCCAAATCAAACTGGGCTGGTTTTTCAGACTAATTCTGGAGTCTGTCAAGTGAAACGTCCTTCCGAAGAATCTGCAAAATAATGAATATCAGCTGTGATTTCATCTTAGGCATCAGGCATGGTGAGATCATGTGCATCATTATGCCATCAAGCGAATACAAGTGATACAAATTGTGGTTGACCCAAATTACATTATTCCCATCATGGAGTCCTGACAAGCATGATATCCCTGGCATCCCTGTGGACATCCATGATGCACTTCAATCTCAGGGGGAATGCTGAGTCTTGCACAACATTCACCTACAAATCACATCCATGTTGGTGCCAAATTCTAACTGTGAAAGAAGGCTGCCCCTGAAATTACAACGTCTATATTTATTTTTCTGAAATTGGTCAGGCTCATATGTTCAAAAGTCTACAGTGCCTGTACATTTCATCTCATTCCATCCAAATGTTTCTGAAGTGTTAGCCATTTGCCATTCACCACGCGGGCTAGGAATTCTGGGAGTTGTAGTTCCAAGATATCTTGGTTGACCAAGGTTGATTTAGGCTCTTTCCCAGGGTCAGGGACGTGGTGGCGCTGCGGGTTAAACTGCTGAGCTGTCGATCGGAAGGTCGGCGGTTCGAAACCGCGCAGGGGGGTGAGCTCCCGTTGCTCGTCCCAGCTCCTGCACACCAAGCAGTTCGAAAACATGCAAATGTGAGTAGATTAATTGGTACCGCTTCGGCGGGAAGGTAACGGCGTTCCGTGAGTCATGCTGGCCACATGACCCGGAAGTGTCCCTAGGGACAACGCCGGCTCTAAGGCTTAGAAACGGAGATGAGCACCGCCCCCTAGAGTCGGACACGACTGGACTTTACGTCAAGGGAAACCTTTACCTTTACCTACCCAGGGTCCAATGCTGCTCTCCCCAAAATTTAGGGGATTGGATTAGAGTTTAAGATTGGTCTTCCTCTCCTTAGCCATTAGCCTCATTTTGCATGTTTCGCTGTAGATGAGCGTTTGATACTGCTTAATAGCCAGCCATTTGTCTTTGTTTCCAAAAAGCACCTTTGAACCAGAAAGCGTTGTTTGTGGGAGCCCGTTGCTCTGCCAAATATTCCTGTCCTGGCTTCTCTTCCCAGCAATCTAGCAATCGTTTGACAATCTAATCCTGTCCATTTGGCTGCAACCCCAGCAAAATAGCCTTGCATCCAGCGGGTTCTTTTTATGAAAGGACAGTGTCTCCTTCCAACTCTTAAGCCCTGCTTACCTTTGTCTCTTCAGGCCTAACACACTCAGTCTGAAAATACAAACCTAGAACCACTGAAACTGGAGTTGAGGGGGCAAACTAAATTACAGATTCCACAGAAAAGACACAGCAGGTCTGAAGTGGAAGTAACACAGGGTGTGTTTCCAGACCAGTCCATGGGGTTCACACTCTAAGCTACACATGGTTCATGTGGTTTGGACATAGCGTACTATAGAAATCCAACCATAGTGTTAGTAACCATGGTAAGGATGAGACCCAGCTTTGGAACACATTCCCAAGAAAGACTTGCCTGGCACCAACCCCTTACCACCTGGAAAACCTTTTTCGTGTTGGAAGTTTTAATCTGCACAAGTTTTATTTTCTCTTTTTTTGTATTTTTGCTGTGGTTATGGTATGCTGTGTTGAAATCCAAGAAGTGGTATAAGAAAGGGAAGTTGCCTGAGCAATACACTCATCCTGGCTCAGTCATGTTTCTGCCCATTACTCATTTCCACCTTATTCCTGGGTTGGTCCTTAATCTCATCTGGCAGCTGGTAATGGCACAGCCTTAACCGAAGCAAAAATAAAAGCAAGTAGGATGGATAGGATGGTAGATGATCATGCCGAGCACAGAATGGACGATTAGAAGGAGATTTAGAACGAAAGCACTTTCACAGGAAGAAGAAGGTACTTCTTCACACACCACATAATTAACCCGTGGAATTCATTTTCACTGGTGTGCCGAGGGCCACTAACTTGGGTGGCTTTGAAGGAGCAAAGACCTATCGAAGGCTATCAGTCCTGAAGACTCAATATTATTTTAGGGATGGGGGAACAGGAGAGCAACGGCAGAAGATGGAGACATCTCCATCTCCTACCCATGAGCACCTCGGAAGAATCTGGTTGGCCCCTGTGAAAAACAGTGAAGAGACCGAGTTTGACCTGATCTGGTGGAACATTCCTGTTTCCATAAGAGAAGCAAGCAAGTTGTCCATCAGAGAGGTTAGGGAGTCACACAGAGACAGAATTGAGATCCCAAGAGCACTTAGAGTAAGATGGACTCAGTGACCTTCCTGAAGAGGACTATTATTTTATGAACTCGGCTGAATTCAGAAGTCCACCTCAAGGAAGGCCCGAGGCAGTCTAAAAGGCTGTCTGTGAAAATCCTAGCCAATCCTTCATGGCTAATGATTAAAGTTCAAGAGAGAGGTACAGAGATCCTCTCCTCCCTTGCCTCAAAAATGTCTTCTCATCTTCTCAAATCAAAACTGATGCTCAGGTGACCTAAACCGTGATCGACTCAAGGAGCACCTTGTGTAGCACAAGGCTCCCCTGACCTTTTAGAATGCAACATTTTGGATCAAAAAGAGTTATTTCAGTCACAGGGGCATAAACAACAGAGCATCATATGCAGGACAACCCAGGTGTTTGGCTCAAGGCATGGTGCAAGTGCCAAATTCAATTAAATGTTTGGTCTACTGGATATTAAAAAGAAAAGTGATGATATTTCCTTTGGCATCTGAAGTCAGTAAGCACCAAGACTGAACTAATCTCTCCTTTATTATAGCCCTTGATTTATGCTGCTTTTGGTATCAAATCCATTATCTTTGTTATTGTTGGAAATGAAAGCAGTCAACAGGAAGGCCCAGAAGGAGCTCTGGCCTGATCAGAAGAGCCTTATCCATTTTGAATCAGTGTTTATTTCATTAAGTTAAGGCAGCCTTCCCCAGCCAGGCTGCTTTTCTGATGCACGGACCTCAATTCCCAGAAGTCCCCAACCCTCCTGGCCACTGCTGAGAATTGCTTCCCTTTGCCAAATGGTAGGGCAGGGCTGTTTTGAACGTACTCTTAGCAAAAATCAAAGCACAAAATCCCTACAAATGTAAAACTATCATTCTGGAGAGAAACTGAGGATAGATTGAAGGTTCTACCCAGATGTGTGTTGGCAGGAGGGACTGTAATTAATAATCTGTACAGTAGTGCCAACCAAAATGTATTTGAAAGGTTGCGTGGCAAATGTTGCCATTAAGCGAATGTGTTGTGCAAATACAACAAGGGAGTTTAGCATCTTCAGGCCTTGTTTATACAAACCAGCAGAAATGTGGGTTCCCTCTCTTAATCTATTAGAACCCAAATACCAACCAGAAGTTTTTCCTAGCTCCTACATGGAATATTTGGGAGTCAGCAGTTCCTTATAAATTCTGGTAGCATCTATTTTCTCCAAGTCAGGCAAGGACCCACACTGTCTAACCAGAGCAAATGCCTTGAAGTGCATCCTTCCTATCCCAGCCATTTTGCTCAAATTTTTGTTCCATCCTGTTTAAAGGTGTACAGTTCTCTTTACAGCTGGTCTTTCTCAGTTCTGCATGTGCTCAAAGATAACTCTGTTCCATCTTCTTTTCTTTAGATTTTGAATGTTTTAAACTATTCACACTTATTTTGTATGCAGCCCAACATACACCATTTGCATTTATGCATTTTTGCATACAGCCATACCACTTTCTTTGTGCATTAATCATTGCTATGAATACTTTTAAATTATAAGCAACTGCATCAACTACATGCAACATTTGAGAAGAAACTACATCACAGAATTCAGAAAAATACAGATTAGCTGCATTATCTACAACCTAAAATAGGATTGCAGTCCTTGTCCAAGGCTATAAATTAGGCCAATTCGCTTAGAAACGTCTACCTAAAGAATTCACTGAGATCCTGTTTGTCCTGCTCTGTTGTAGCTCTGCTGCATGAACCAGAGGTGGAGGACTACAGCTTCCATTGCCACTATCAAATGTAGGCCACACTTCGTACAGGTCGATGGGGTTTTGTCCTCCAGCACACCTGGAGGTTGTGGCATTAAGGAGAGCCTTAGGTGCAAAGGTCTGTTTTTCCCCAAACCATTGGCATTACCAGGGGAAAATGTTTGCTATTCCTTCTCAAGAAAAGGAAGGAGCATTCTGTTCCACCCCCAAGTGGCAGACCAATTTATCTAGAAAGAAGACCAAACAAGGCCTGGCGTTTTGTTTTCCTTCCCAAGCACAAAGAGAATTTGGAAGCAAGAGCATTCTGCTCAGCAGCAAAGCTAATCCCTGCAAACAATATCTCCCAGCCCCAACTCAGCAACTAATCTCTTCTGCAACTTCAATTATATCGCCCAGCACCTAGTCCGGTGTCCTGGCAGGCCGGCAAGCAGCCAAGGCATCCAGGCAGGCAGGCAGGCAGGCAGGCTGCTGCTGCTCTGGAAGACAGCTGTTCCCTTCTGCATGCAAACCATACCCGTACATGCAAACATATGGGTTTGTGTGGCTACAGGTAGTCCTCGTTTAGCGACTGCCTCATTTAGCAACTGTTTGCAGTTACTGCAGAGATGAAAAAGCAACTTTGCGACCAATCCTGACATTGATGACCTTCGCAGGTCTGTAAAGCAAAGGGAAACTGAAGTCAGACTGTAAGCACAGTCACAGGTTCACTGAGCGGCGGCTTTGCTTAACAACCAAGTTGCCGGTCCCAATTGTGGTCACTGAATGAGGATTACCTGTATATCTGTGCAAGCATACATATACATAAATAGCCATCAATCAGTCAATCAAATGGTTTCAATTAAGCAGTTGCAGCAAACTGGTTTCCAACAGCTTCTTTTGACGTATACTCCATTTGCCACTCATCTCCAGGATCCACGTATTTGTCAGAAGTAAAAAGGTAAACAATAATTAAATAGAAGTTTATCGCATAATAGACAATTCAGCATATCTCCTTTGATCAACATGGGTAGTTCAGTAATACAGAATGAATTTTTCAGATGTGTGTAATGGTCACAGCCATGCCATGGGCATCTGCCCAGCAGAGGCATTTCATGGAAGGAAGACCAGACCTGCCTAGTAAAACGCCAAACTCTTCCTAAGCAGGTTTGACCTTTGGGGGTGCAGGTAGCTTCAGCGTATTGAAATGCCTTCCCAGGTTCAGCTGGTTCCTCATAGAATTTTAGGGTGGATGGAACAACTTTGAAATCAGCACATGTGACACCCCTGCTGCGCGAGCTGCACTGGGTGCCGGTCTGCTTCCGGGTCCAATTCAAGGTGTTGGTTATCACCTTTAAAGCCCTGCATGGCATGGGGCCAGGTTACCCAAGGGACCGTCTCCTCCCCGTTACGTCAACCCATCCCACCCGGTCAAGCAGAGCGGGCATGCTGCGGACCCCATCAGCAAAGGAATTTCATCTAGTGGGGTCCAGGAGGTGGGCCTTCTCGGCAGTGGCACCCGCCCTTTGGAATATCTTGCCCCCGGAGCTGAGACGGGTTTCCTCGCTCCCGGCCTTCCGGAAGAAATTGAAGACCCGGTTCTGCCACCTCGCTTGGGACGAGGAGGGTAACAGCTCCACCTGGGGGTGGTTGGCGCCATAGCACCCCCTATTGATTGGGATTCCATCTCCTCTTGGATTTTATATTTATTGTGTTATTTATGTTTTTAGACTGTAATTTAGGTTTTTAAGTTGTTGTTGTTGTTGTTGTTGTTATTATTCTAAACTGCCCAGAGTCCCCCATTGGGGGAGAGGGGCAGTAATATAAATCTAATAAATAAATAAATAAATAAAACTTTCTTCCTGACAAAATATATTCCAGTCTCTGCAAATGGAAAAACCCCACACATCTCCAGGTGGTCGATTCTACTGCCAACCTGCTCTTCCTGTTAGGAATTACCTTGAGGTTTAACCAGCACTGGATTCCCACAATGTCCAAACTAGTGTGTTCCATCTTTTGTGGGGTGGACCTTCAGCTATTTGAAGGCAGCTCCCTCTACTCTTCTCTGAGCTACGTATTCTCCTCCCCTCCCGTTGTTCCTGCAAGGTTTGGT
The DNA here is from genome assembly GCF_035149785.1 of Candoia aspera. Taxonomy (NCBI): domain Eukaryota; kingdom Metazoa; phylum Chordata; class Lepidosauria; order Squamata; family Candoiidae; genus Candoia; species Candoia aspera. The sequence continues at coordinate 2,508,741 of NC_086161.1, forward strand.
GTCCGGATCAGTCAGCATCTCTAGGAAGCTGGACTGCTGTTCAGTCTGGACGAACACTGAGTGATGCCATTAGGTGGGGACCAGAACTGAAAGCTGCCTCTTCCCAACAGTTGGCAGAGGAGAGCTGAGAATGTGGTACAGGACAAAGGAACAAGTCCGGGCTTCAGCACTTAGTATTGGCTGCATCTGTTGCTGGCCGCTCCAAGACATTACAAAACCACTATTTCCTTATTTCTATTCCTATTTTTTTAAGTATTCAGGAATAGCGCCTCAGGTGCCTCCATATATCCTGGGCTGAAACTTTTCTCATCCTTTCCACCATTGGCTGCCTGGGAATAATGGGGATGTCAGTTAAGCAGAAATTTAATTTGTAGATAACAGATTATGGGAACGTATGCATAGCCCTGTTAGAGCAGATGCTATGGGGCAACGAAAACCAAAAATCAGACATAAAATGCATTCTGCACTGAGGACTTTGAACAGAGACTTCTTTAGTGGTGTCTTTTGGGAAGTGGGCAGGTCTAAACCTAATTATATTATAAATAAATAAGTTGTGCAGTTTTTATGCAGCAGGGATGCAAGCTCAAGCAAAGTGACTGCAGGCATTTGAGACTGCCATCTACTCCTCTGAGGCTTCCTGAAGACTCAGGTCACTCTCCATCTGGCATCTGCTTGACTAAAGGCCCACATTGCTTAATGGTTACTCACCCCAAGTGCTCAGAGCACCAACCTCCAGGGCCAACTGGCCATGCTCTGTGATCATCCATCAGCTGTGCAGGCATGGTGCTGAGATCTAGCTTGGCATCCCATCCCACCTAATGGCTTTCTGTCCCCCCGCCAACTGGAGACTTGCCTGGGAATGTCTATCACCCAGTGGATTCTCATCTATGTGATTATCTGTGAGCTTGGATGAGCTTAGGAGGGTTTATTTCAAATGTAAAGAGAATCTGTTCCAGGAGCACTAATGGGAAGCCTTCAGTCACCGAGCAGGAGAAATGTATCCATCCTCTTGGACTGGGCCCAAAGTGGAGCAAATCCTGGCTTCAAAATTTGACAGGAGTGCCAACAATATTTTTAACAGTTGGGTGATTTAGAGTACTGTTGCATCAGTCCAAAGGACAGCCACCTACCTCAAGGGACAGCATAACAACAGTTGGTCACTTAGGAGATTCCTGGGGCCATTAGAAACTGTACTGGCCAACACAGCTGCTTTTGAGCCCATCCTGGCTTCAAGGGCTTGGACTGGATCACCAAATCCATTGGTTGTACAATATCTCCTTTGAGAAAACTGACCGGCCAGTAGAATAGAAAAGTAGAAAATATCCTGTGGGTAACAAGAACATGGGTTCATATTTATAGAAGTCTGGAGGACAATTGCAAGCAAGTCCTAAGCACCCCAGGGCAACCACAGGGTGAATCCACCCCAAATAATGGATTGTCAAAATTGGCTTTGCTGCTTGGTATAGGGCCAAGTGGCTTTCCATAGCCACTATGAAAGCATGCTTCTCTTCTCCCTCTACTTGATTATAACCTATGCATAATGAAAATTGTTAACCGACAAAGCTTCAATATTCACTCACCATGAGGATCTGGTTTGAGAAATGCTGCCCAAGCAGTGTTGTGAACCTACCAATGGAAGCCAAGCCAAGAAGCTCCTCAGCTAGACAGGCAGGCACATCTACTTCTCTTTCCCAGTTGGAGAAGACAACCCTGCTTCCTTCTGACCTTCGCTGGTCTTGCTCAATGAACTCTCTGGGGGCTCTTCTGCTGTAAGCCAGGAAGATGATGATGTTCATCAGAGGCAAATGGCCTGGTAGCAACAGCACAGAGCTGAAAACTTACTCAAAGCTGCCTGGGAAGTCAGCAAACCTTGGCCTGAGGTGGACAAGAAGCTGGGAGAAAATAGTGATGGCTGTTGGCTGTTCTCCAGAACTTTGAGAATTTACTCTTAAAATCATAACTGCAGCTGGCAGTCATGAACCCTGCTAATAAAAGCTACTGATCAACTGCACTGTTAATCAACCGCCATTTGTTGTAGCCATGTCCACTCTGGTTATTCTGATCCATCTGGAAGGGATCATACACACATCTTCTCAGCCATCACAACAGCTCTGCAGGAGAGAGCAGAGCTGCCTGTGCAGGTCCTGAGATTCCAGGTTAGGGACTTGCCTCAAGAGTCCTTCTCTGGCAGGGGAGGCATCTGAGCATGAAATGCCCTCATCTGTTGTCCTACCTCCACTGAGCCCATAAAATGAGGTAAAAATACGATGCCCGTTTCTCATTTTAAAAAAGGGCCAAATTTTGGCATTATGAAAACTCTCTTGATTAGTTCTGTCTGATCTGTTATAAAACAGGCTGCCAGCTGGAGAAGGCACCTTAGCCCCAAAGCGAAACAACGCAATCCACTTTCAGTGAGGAAACATTTGTCCTCCTCACTCAGGCCTGCTCACTGACCGGCAACCCCTGGTGTAATTAGAGAGCCACCAAATCATGGAGGCGGTGCCAGCGTCTCCACACAACCCAAGCCAGCAATTATGGGCATCAGAACCGTCGCCAATGTTCAGATGGTTGTGACTGAAGTAAAGCAACCAACTCCCAGCCCGGCAGGCAGACCTTTCAATTACGATTCTATTTTTGAAGGGAGCATTTGGAAAGTTCTGACGGGCTCGGTGCGCAGCCCCTGAGCATGGCCAGATGTAGGGAGAGATGTCTCTGTGCATTGCTTTGAAAAGCAACATCTGAGGCTGGGGGCCAGTGCGGGGGGTGTGCCTTGATACTTTGACAAAGGAGGAGGAGGGGAAAGAGGCCTCTCAGCCCTGTTTTCCAGGAACCCCCACCCATACAGCTGCTTTTAGGGAAATGCTCCTCAAATTTTTCCCTCCCCATTTAAATAGGCCTTGGCTTTCTTAGATTGAGACCTGTTACCCAAATGGGGAGGAGAGTGAGCTGTGGCAATTGAACACCGCACCCTTTTTCACTAGCAGTGTGATCTTTCCAGTGTCCCAGTGATCCTCCTGGATCATTTACTTACTTCAGGTGCATATAAGTTATGTGTTACTACCTGACTTTCCAGATACAGGTAGTCCTCACTCAATGACCACAACTGGGACTGGAATTTCAGTTGCCAAGCAAAGCAGTCATTAAGTGAATCCGACCAGATTTTACAACCTTTTTGCAGCAGTCGTTAAGTGAATCACCAGGGGCATTAAACAAACCACATGGTTGTTAAGCAAATCACACGGTCCCCCATTGATTTTGCTTGCTAGAAGCCACCAGGAAGGTTGAAAATGGCAATCACGTGACCACAGGATACAGTGGTGGTCATAAATGCGAACCGGCTGCCAAGTGCCCAAATCGTGATTGCGTGACCAGGGGGACTCTGCAACGGTCATAAGTGTGAGGATTGGCCACAAGTCGGTTTTTCCAGCATCATTGTAAGTCTGAACCATCACTAAACGAATGGCTGTTGTTAAGCAAGGACTACCTGTACAACTGTTCTGGCAGAGCAGGGAGCTTGTGAGACCTCAAAGAGCAAAGGGGCACACTCATCTGAGAGAGCAGTGACAGAGAGGGAAAAAAGGTCAAGTAGCTGCAGATGTCACTCTTCCAAAGGAGAGGAAAAAAGGACAGTAAGTAGAGGTACTTTTTCCTGCAAGCTCAGCTTTGGCAAGGACCAACAGGAGCGGGGCACGTGGTCTCATCCTTCAGCCTGGCACCAGGGCTTACTTCCAAAATCATCAAATTAGACCACAACACGGGGTAGGCTTTATCTGTCCAATCTGCACCCCACCACCCTGACATTAGTTCCTAAAACGGCTGATGGAAAAACGATAGCACTGCTAAAAAAAGCCCTTTGGGGAAGAAATTTTAAAAAGAGACCAGGGAAAAATGACAAACACAAGCTAAAATTAGCAACCGATTAACAGATGAACCACCAGCTGCATTACTAAATTATTTCCACTGACCAAAAGGCTTCCTAAACAGAAACCCTCGGCAGACAGTGGGGGAGAAGAGTTGGCAGGCCTTCCTCAAGGAATTGCTCCAAGGCCTTGGCGCAATCGCCGAGAAGGCCCCCATCTGCATCTTTCCCTTGGACATGGCAGGGCAGGAAGACTGATGGTAATGACTGCATGAAGGATGAGATAGGCATGATCTTCTGAGCCCAGTGAGCCACCTCGTCCACCCTTCCCCAGTCTTGCAAGCTCCAGGTGTGTTGAGAGTGTACCTTCCAGATTTCCAAAGGCTGGCTGGAAAGTCTGGGAGCTGCAACCACAACAGATCTGAAAGGTGGCCAGGTTGGGGGTTTTCTGGGCCTGACCATTGTGCTAGAGAGGGCAAGGATCTAACGCCGACCTTTCCAAATCATTTGCATGTTCAGCTGTGCATGTGGCACATCAGTTCATACTGAAAATACTTTCTTGTAGGTTGGGTCCAAAATCTGAGTGAGCCATTGCTGCTTCTTGCCTCCTCTGCTCGGCTCCTTCTTGTAGCTCCTCCTTGGCTTTGAGAAAAGATGGATGGATCAGCTCAGGTGTGGGCTGGGCTTTTCAGCAGCTAGTTCAACCAGCCCACTCTGGGGACTTCCACAGGCTGATCACATGGCAAGGTTTCCCTTTGCCCACTTTGGAGGCCACCTTAATGGGTGTTTCGCTGTGTTTGGCTTGAGTGGCTCGGAAATACACTGAGCTAAGGATTATGTTTAACTTCAGCACAGCTGAGGTGAATGCCTCCATTTAAATGGAAATTGAGTGCTGAATTATTAGTAACTGTTTGCAAAAGGCAAATTAGAAAGGATTTCTGGCAACTGTGGAGCGGAAGAACTTTGCAGAGGGTTGTTACCCAGCAGCATCTTGGACAGTCACATTAACCTGAAAGGTAGCCCTGGGGCAAAGCAGAAACTTGGAAGACAGAGAAGAGAAGATGGAGAGACAGAGAAACCAGCCAGGATGGCTGCGTAGGTAAAAAATCCAAAAGGAATGAATAAAAACTCATTCATGAATATATATCAGGTTCTTCAAATGGTTTTTCTGTGCCTTCTACAGGTTGGCCATGTCAGTGTCAAAAGGTGCCAGAAGAAGTAGACATCATTTTGGGGGGCAAAAATCGGCCTGAGATTTAAAGGTCTGGTGATGGTACTGTGAACATTACCAAAGTAGAGCTTCCATAGCTCACTGAGGAGTTGTTGTAGGGGAATTCATAGGCAGACGTTTTCAGATCCTCAATCCCGGATACTTTATTCAGAGGAACATCTGGAACTCTCTGAGGCAGAATATGATCAGATAGTTACTGCTAGAATTCCTGAAACTGAACTAGGAGCCCAAGAAAGTCTATTCTCTCAGACTCCGTTGGGTTCATCTTCACAGGATTCAGAGTTCTCTCAGTGTCTACCACCCACTTTCAGGCCCTAATGAAGCCCTCAATCCCCATGAGTTGGGGATGAGATAACGGCAACATTATTTAGAGGCACAGCAGAAAAAAGATATTGGACAGGTATGTATTTATGTATTTATGTATTTATTATTAAATTTATATCACCGCCCATCTCCCCCAATACCTCCCCCAAGAGGTATGTTTGTTCCATAGGACAAATTTAAAAAGGACTTCAGTCAAAAGCCAAAGAATGACCTTGAATGAAAAAATGAATGAATGGCCTAAGAAAGGAACTCTGCTCATGAGAAGAACTTGGAGAAAAAATGAGAAAAAAATTCATTCAGAAATGAAAAAAGCTTTTAATGGAACTCTGAAGAGCTCATGTTTAAAAGGTTTGGATCCCGATTGTGTAACAATGTGGTTTCATTGGATCTTTGCTCAGTTGCTCACAAGGAAAGAAGCTAACATTTTGCTTCTCTCTTTGTTGGACATTCATGCCAGACTCTTCAACATCATGAGGCCTTTTCTTGGTTGGTGAGATGCAGTAGTGTTCTAAACTAGACAGCCAGGTCCAATCTTGGCATTTCCAGCTGAAGCAGATTTGACAGCAGCCCGATCATCTGCAAGATCTGTTTCTGCTTGAGATCCTAAAGAGCAGCTGCCGGTCAGAGCAAACACAATCCTGACTTAAATGAACCATGGTCTAAGTATAAAGCAATAAAGATTTTATTTTAAAATAAGGTTGGAGCAACTGTTGAAAATTGAGTTTATTTCTTTGAAGAACCATCTCCAGCCCTTCAAATACTGTTGGTCACAATCAAGCCTTGACTATTGTCCAACTAGGTGGACTGATGGAAGTTGAAGACAATATCTAAAACAGCCTTTCTCACCTTTTGACCCTGGAGGAACCCCTGAAATATTTCTCAGGCCTCGGGGAACCCCTGCACCATCAGGCTCAAAGATAGGCCAGGAGTTTCAAAGTTATTACATTCATTTCATGGGTAGGTCTGTAGAGATGCATGAACCGTGTTCTTAAACTAAAAATAAAGAATGAAACTTGCCTCTCTAATGTGAAGCTGCCCAAATTTGAAATAATTTTTTAAATAAATCGTGATCTCCCAGGGGACCCCTAGGGACTTCTCGTGGAACCCGAGGGTGCCACGGGAACCCTGGCTGAGGAGCCCTGGTCTAAAAGGATGCCATTCGCCCACCCCGGTGGAGTCTGAAGTTCATCATGAGCAGCAAAGGTTGCCACCTGTGCTAAAATACGACAGGTAACAAAGATATCAAGATCTTCCCAACCTTCAAGCTATTGTGCCAGAAAGGCACAAATACAACGTGAACTGGAGCTCAACAAACTTTGCTCCAGGGAGACCGGGGGGGCAGGCTCCCCATGGCCCGCTTTGGGGAAAGGAACGCAGTCTGTTCCCGTGGCCAGCCTGTGGGGCGGGGATGTTTCAAACTAGGCTGAATTTCAGTGTTGTCAGTTGGTCTGCCTCAAAGAAAACTCTGGCAAGAGGGTCACACCATTTGCTTTGCCGGGCACTTTTACTGCCAAAGATCCTCTCCCCCACCCCTCTCCCCAAAGCTGCCAAAACAGGGTTTCACTGAGCATGGTTTTTAAAATTTGCCACTTAAAGCAGGCAAATGTGTGGGAACTAGGAAGGGGTGTTAGGGAAAGCACAAGGGAAACATTAGCATCTTTTTTAGAAGTGAGTAATAAGTAAAAGAATTAGATCATTTTGGTAATATTAAACAGCCTGGCTGCCTTATTGCTGCAGGAATTCACTCTGCTGTGTGTGCTTGCATGTGTGTGTGTGTGTTTAACTTATTTCAGATTTGGAAGGATAAATATCTCATTAAGGGTGAGTACTTTAAAAAGATAGCAGAAAGAATGTGTTCACACTCAAAGTAAGTATAGAAGGAAGGAAGGAAGGAAGGAAGGAAGGAAGGAAGGAAGGAAGGAAGGAAGGAAGGAAGGAAGGAAGGAAGGAAGGAAGGAAGGAATTCTCTGAATGATAAAAGTGCTCAATTTTATACATCAATGAAAACTGAATACATCCCAAATTAGCTGCATAGTGAAAACAAGAAATCACATCTGATGGGAGGAACACCACATCGTCACAGAACCCAGGGGTGTCACTGTTGCTGGCAGAACCATCAGGCCAAAAAGAGGTGTGAGTAAATAGCTAGCACACATTCAGGCACACACTCGCGCACCACCAGGTCTTTGCCTATAACTATGACAGCCACAAACACAGGGTGGTTGAACTGCAGGAACTAAGAGAAGATAAAAGCCTCCAATCCACTTAGTCTCTTTTTTTTTTAAGAGGTGGAACCCTTTTGCAGCTTGGCACAAGAGATCAATGAGCAAAAAGGGATGGAATATGATTTCTAAAGAGCGACAGCATCAGTGGCAGCAGGAGGCGCAGCTTCAGCAGAGGGTTTTCAAGTGATCAGGAGGTAGCATCACCGTCAGCACCAGCCCATTCCAAGCCAAGTTCATCAAAGAAAGCGAAGGTGCTGCTCCCCTTGACCGTCTTTGTCGCTTGGTTCCTTCAAAGCCTCTCCATTTGGGGGCTGGGCAAATGAGAATTCATCCAAGTCCCCGGGCGCTCTGCTTAGCCACAAGGGGGATCTGACCACCAAGGAATTTTCTCCACTAAGTGTGGGCAGATGAGAGAAATTGGCATTGAGGAGATAATCAAGATTTTGTCATTAAAAAAATGGTAACTCCTGCTTTTTAAGTGGATTGGTTTATTCCTGAAATGACTGCTGCTGATACAGTCGATCAGTTGCTTAAATTTTTTAATCATCGCACTAGTAGGGTAGAATCTGACTGAAATCAGCCCAATGCGTACAAGGAAGCTAGTATAAATCCCTGGAGTTTCCTCACCATACTTTCCAAGAACTAACTAGCATTTATTGAGCTTCCCAGCCAGGCAAAATCACCGAAGGAGAGAGGCTTGCAGAAGGATAGACCGAGCTGTGATCTCAATACTCTGTGGCAACATGATGGTATTGTCATCTGCAGGAATTTATTTGTCAAGTGGGGGAGATTCTTCAGGAGAAGCATGAGGGCTAGCACTGCCTACTATTGGAAACAGATGCTGCCACCAGCCCCCAAAATTATCTGGTAGGCACATGTGAGAAGGAGCTCTTCATGTACACACACACACACACACAGTTTCTGCATTCCAAGAATGGCCTTGATGGGGCAACCTCCCTCCTCAGTTGTAAGAGTCCTCCTCAAAAATGTTCTCCAGATGTTCATCAAGACCAAGGGGACATAGCATGTAATTTCAGAGGTGGGCAGGGAGTATCCCATTTGCCCCAAAGTTCTCCTCCACCCAGTGTTTTAAAGCATGGAGGGGATTGTGGGCATCCATTCTTCCTTGTGGAGCCCACAATGAACTGGCCCATGAGTTGTCTCTGCTTGAATCCTCCTCTTGGCAGACCCAGCTCTGAAAACTCGATCTTAGAGATGGCAGGATGAGTCACCCACTCATCCTTGGGTTAAATATAAATCCTAATTGGTCCCAGATTGAATGTTTTAGCAATTTCAGCAATCTGGGTGGAGGGCTCCTGCCTCAAATAACCCACATGACTGTTTTGCATTTTCTTTCCTGGCTCTGGATGGCATTGGCTGAAGCTCTTTTGTGATCTACAGAGCTAAATTCAAAACCTTCCCTTGCAAATGATGCCTTAGTACCAAATTAAACCATAATTAGACCTCTTGCGCATTTGCTGATTGCATTTCTCGCTTGCTCTCCCTCCCTCACCCAGTTGATTGTTCTCATACCTGATGAAAGCACAAATATCAAAACCAGCTCAGCTCTCTTTCCCCCTTGCCTACCCACCCCCTTGGTTTCTTGGAAGGCATGAATTATCTTCAAAATGCAATTGTTTAATTTTTGTGACTGGCAGATACTGTGGAAGAATGATTTGTAGATGGGTCTCCAAGAAAGAAAGTGTGTTTCTGAAAGCTGCAGACTCTGAAACACAGCACAGGAGTTGTTATCGTCTTAAGAAGAACAGCCATTTCCTCTCCTGACCACCAAGGAGAGGACAAGAGGGCATCTTTTTATAAGCAAAACTGGTAGAAACCAAAATGTTAGGATGTTCAACCTGGTGAATACGAATCCTTGGCCTGTTGGGAAAAATCCAGTTAGGTCACATCTGAGTACAGAATACTCTCTGAATATAGAGTTACCCAGTTTCACCTTTTTTAAACCAACCCATAGAGGAACTAGAGACCAAATTGCCAATATCCGCTGGATAATGGAAAAAGCCAGGGAGTTTCAGAAAAACATCTATTTCTGTTTTATTGACTATTCTAAAGCCTTTGACTGTGTGGACCATAACAAATTGTGGCAAGTTCTTAGTGGTATGGGGATACCAAGTCATCTTGTATGCCTCCTGAAGAATCTGTATAACGACCAAGTAGCAACAGTAAGAACAGACCACGGAACAACGGACTGGTTTAAGATTGGGAAAGGAGTACGGCAGGGCTGTATACTCTCACCCTACCTATTCAACTTGTATGCAGAACACATCATGCGACAAGCTGGCCTTGAGGAATCCAAGGCTGGAGTTAAAATCTCTGGAAGAAACATTAACAATCTCAGATCTGCAGATGATACCACCTTGATGGCTGAAAGTGAAGAGGAACTGAGGAGCCTTATGATGAAGGTGAAAGAAGAAAGTGCAAAAGCTGGTTTGCAGCTAAACCTAAAAAAAACCAAGATTATGGCAACCAGCTTGATTGATAACTGGCAAATAGAGGGAGAAAATGTAGAAGCAGTGAAAGACTTTGTATTCCTAGGTGCAAAGATTACTGCAGATGCTGACTGCAGTCAGGAAATCAGAAGACGCTTAATCCTTGGAAGAAGAGCAATGACAAATCTCGATAAAATAGTTAAGAGCAGAGACATCACACTGACAACAAAGGCCCGCATAGTTAAAGCAATGGTGTTCCCCGTAGTAACATATGGCTGCGAGAGCTGGACCATAAGGAAGGCTGAGCGAAGGAAGATCGATGCTTTTGAACTGTGGTGTTGGAGGAAAATTCTGAGAGTGCCTTGGACTGCAAGAAGATCAAACCAGTCCATCCTCCAGGAAATAAAGCCAGACTGCTCACTTGAGGGAATGATATTAAAGGCAAAACTGAAATACTTTGGCCACATAATGAGAAGACAGGACACCCTGGAGAAGATGCTGATGGTAGGGAGAGTGGAAGGCAAAAGGAAGAGGGGCTGACCAAGGGCAAGATGGATGGATGATATTCTAGAGGTGATGGACTCGTCCCTGGGGGAGCTGGGGGTGTTGACGACCGACAGGAAGCTCTGGCGTGGGCTGGTCCATGAAGTCACGAAGAGTCGGAAGCGACTAAACGAATAAACAACAACAAAACCAACCCATGAACCAAATCCTAATTACCCTTGAAAATTGTGCTTCTCCAAATCTTCCGGTGCAGCTCACCAAAGGAATAATGTACATTGGAGAAAGTTTTGATCAAAACTGCATCTACGTGTGGAAGTACATGTATTCAGATAATTGTATTGTGGAAGATTTGCAAAACTTTTCTGCCACCCGAACACGGTGGCAGATTTTGACCATTATTTCAAAGGCTAATCTAGTCGAAGCAAGACTGAGAACTTTCATTACAATGAAATTCCCATAATAAGATTCTGCCACTTTCTTGGTATCCACCTTACACACCGTATGGTAACAAAGCAAATGCAATCTTGTTAAGCTTGTCTGCTTGGATAAAACTTCCACAGGGCCAGGACAGCTTCTGACTTGCAATCCAGCACCTAAAAATATCCCAGCAGCTAAATTCGGTGGCGACTATTCACCATTTGGGAAACCACTAGCAGGTGATATGCACACTTGAAAGTCAACATGCCTCAGCCCCGAAGCCATCCTAAACCTATGTCACACAATTTCACCTGATCCTTGTAAACGCAAGACTTGCACCAGGCACAGGATTCAGAGCCATTAGAAGCTCACGATTCTATTCCTTAAGGCGTGAAAATAGCTTTGGAGGAGTGGGTGCAATTCCTAGTGGCAGGACATTGTCTGCACCCAGATTCTATCCCACAGGACTAAGACATGCCCATTGGACATGCATGTAGAAGTGGGGCTAATCTGCATGATGAATCAAATGTGCAAAAAAATCTTGGCACAAAACTTGGGTGACTTTAGCACAAAATGCCATCTTGTTTAAGCAAAGCATGGCAGAGCTGGAGCTGAACAAGAAAAAGAAGGCTACATTCTCTGACATCCAGAAGATTGGGGCATGCAGTCTTGTTCTTAATGGGATGCTAAAATTCTCAGCATCCTGAGTGAAGGTAGCTGGAATGAAATTCCATGCATATATGCACCATGGTGCTCTTTTTAAATGTTCTGAAACGTTAGAGCAGCAGAAAGAAGGGGCAGATGGGATGTCTTTCCCACTCTGGAAGCCAGTTTCCTTTTTCCTGCAGTAATTTTGATTAAAGGACAAACAAATCTCCTGTCTGAGCCATTGAGCCATTCTTTCTGGCTCGATGGCTGAAAAATATTGACCTAGCATGAGTCATCGATAATATGTTGAAAAAACCTCCACAATAATTATTTTGAACGGCGAGGGAAAACATACTGTTGTCTTTTCAGCGGGTGGCAGTACAGCCTTAACAAAAAAGCATGGCAAACCTCAACCAGCAGCTTGAGGAGGAATTGGCACCAGATCGGTTTCTCAAGAAAAGGGCATGAATCCATAGAACCCAGCCTCCAAACTTTGGGGTTCCCCTCCATAGCTCCCCCCAAACATACCATCAAATGTTATTTTTTTAACATGATGGAAGGGGAAAAGATTAAGCCCATGGGTCACCATTGTTACATTCTCATTTTAATGTTGTTTAATTGTGGTTAAATGCCTTGGCCATGTGCAGCTTTAGGGGAGTGGCCCCCAGCAAGACCCTGAATGGATGACGTAGCTTACAAATCTAAATCAAACTGACCGCTTGAATGGGATTTTTTCCTGATTTGCCCACACCCTTCCCTTGGGTGCTCAAAGGCAGCACAGGGCAGAAGAGTCACTTCTGATATGCTTGATGTTTGCCAACACCTGTTGTTGCTGTTAACCAAGGTGTGAGAGAAGCTGCTGGGTAACTGGGCAAAAGGACAGAAGTACCAGGGGGGGGTGTCCTAAATTGGCAGCAATTTAGCACCCTGCTCAGGTGGTTTTAGCCCTGCCCCCCATGAGTCAGTCAGTCAGTCAGTCATTCATTCATCAAATTTATATGGCTGCCCATCTCACCAAAAGTGACTCTGATCCATTCGGAGTCTTGCTGAGCATCACACTCCTAAATGATCTTTTAATTAGGGTCTTAAGATCTCCTGCAGGAATGCTTTGATCTCACAAGATAAGCAATTTTACAAGATTTCAAACATGTTAATATTCCCTAGCTATTTTTATTTGATTTAGGGTTTCTGCACAGGCTGTCGAAGGTGCCCGGGCTGACACTTGCCCTGTCGAGACCAAGCAAGCACAGCTTTTCCAGTTGCCTCCAAGGCTGATGATGATGACTCTCATTCCAGTTACTTAGCCCAGGTTAAGGTCCATTTTCTCCCCTCCAGCTAGACCACGCCAAGGGGAGAACCCATTTGCAGCATTTCGCAACACTTCCCAGCCTTGCACTTTACCAAGGCGGGATGGGAGCGGGTGTCGGAGATGAACACTTTATTTTCCAGTGGAGCAGCTTTTCTCCTGATGCAGAATCAGCCTTCTCTTCCCCACCCACCCCCAAAGGCCCAGGCCTCCCATTACCAATGTTTTCAATCATGAAAGCTCCTTCGGAAATGGAGGGGGGGGAAGCTGTCCTGCAGAACAGTTTAATATTCAGTATTCTGCTTTTTAGCAAAAGGGAGGTGTCTCTCTCTGCAGACCCAGCTCTGGAAGTAAATGGGTGGAAGCGTACAAGCAAGCACTTGTAAACAGTCTGATGTGTGCAAAGAGATACATGCCACTGGCTGACTTCGCAAGGCGTATCATCCTCTTGGTTAGTAAGAAGGGCACCTTCCCTGAAATGAATTACTTTTCCAGGGGAAATAGGACAACCCTGGAGCCGCCTGGGAGCATTGTCAGAAAATACCATGCAAGAATGCAAGGAGACCTGAATTCTTATCAAGTGATAATCTCCTAGATTTCAGGCCATGTTTCAAGGCCTCTGGGGTTAATCCTGATTTATGAACTGATCTGGGAAGCTCACAGCCTGTGAGGCTGGTTCATCGAGGCAGGGAATCCTCAGAGGTGACAGTGCTCTTCCACCTTTCCTCTTAAGCTTTCCATGCATTTCCCAGCTCTGCCAAGCATATTCTGGATGGTGCTCTTGGCCAGCCAGGAATGCCAGAAGATGCTTTCCACTGGGTCATTTCATTGCTGCATGAAAGACTAAGACAAAGGCCACATCCACACAACAGGGGCTACCCCCAGCTGAGATTGATGCCAATTTTCAGGATCTTCTCTGGAGCTTTAGGGAACATTTCACTGGCAACAATCCTTGTCTTGCCTCCCCACCCAGATTCTGAGACCCATCTGCATGTGAAGTGTGTATCATGGACAGACCCTGCAGATTCACATAAAGAATCTTTCAGGGATTGAAAGAATCTGTGCACAGCCAGGAAAAACAGGTCCATCTGCTGATAGTTTGCCCACCCCAGGCTGCAGCTTTCTTTCTCAACATTTCTTCTCTTGTGCATGCTTGCTGTTGTAGGAATCAAATGTGCAAAGTACTGTTAACACTTCGATACATGGCTCAGATTTCCCACTGATACATCGTCTCCCTCCAAGAGAAATGAAGTCATCTGACCACAATTGACCTCCTTCCCCGCGGAAGCCCACATTGGCTGGGAACAAAATCATTGGTTTATTGGCACTGGGAGCACTAAAGTTATGTAGACCGGTGGGTTAAGCAGCAACGTTTACAGACTGGAGGTAGTGCTGTGGGCCAAGAGGAATCCAAGAACTTACTTAGGGAAAAGATGCTGTAGGTGCAGCACTAGGAAATCGAAAGAATAGTGTCTGGATTTTCTGCCGAAAGTGATTCTACCTCTAGGAGAGGAAATGTACTTTGGTAGCTCTGATGGGAAATCAAAACCAAGCAGGCCAAGCCAGTGCATTTGTGCCTCTTTCAGGAGTCCAGGGCAGCTGGGCTGCAAGGAAGAGGGTGAGTAACAGGGTCATAAGAATGGGTCTCGTCCGGTGTCCTGGCTTGGTGGCCAAATACCCCTAATCATGGAGCTTCCATAACGCTTGCAGCCAGTCCTCCTCTATGGATCTGCCTAACCTTTTGAAACCATCAGAGTCAAGCAACATGTGGCATCAGAGATGGGGGATCTTTTCAGACATTATTGGACCACAAGTCTCAGCACAAGTCAGTTTCAGGCCTGAAAGTAAGTGGGCTCCATCTCTTGGCTTTCCTGCCTCAGATTGACTTGGTCCATCTCGCGTTGTCTGGGTGTGCTGAGCATTGCTTGCACCAAGCCCAGCCAGGTTGTTTTGCCACACACAATGGCTATGAAATCCCATCTTCCCACCACCCAACTAGTTAGCTGACTCCCACAATCCCTGCCTGAGGTAGCTACTGCTGTTTTCTAAATGGTAGGGCTGGGTTTGCAATTCAGAAGGCTTAATTAACTTGCAAGATTTAGGGCA
Organism: Candoia aspera; assembly: GCF_035149785.1. Classification (NCBI taxonomy): domain Eukaryota; kingdom Metazoa; phylum Chordata; class Lepidosauria; order Squamata; family Candoiidae; genus Candoia; species Candoia aspera. Next base: position 2,523,811 of record NC_086161.1, read on the forward strand.
ATTTGAGGAAAGAGAAAACCTGGGCCATTGCTCAAGGCCTCACAAGCCTGCAACCCATCTTAGTACAAAGGGGTAATCAATGAATTGGAATGAAGACAGGTAGCAATTCTCAGATTCTTGGAGGCCCAGAAGAGATGCTGGGACTGCCAACCTCTCATTCAAGCCCCCTTTCATCAGGGTTTTGTCCTGAATGTACATTATCACTACAAATGTGTCAGCATCTTCAAAACAATCCATAAGCTGAACAGTTAATTGGTGATCTGTAGCTCAGTTCATCACACCGCCCAAATAGTTCAGAGGTCAGCACAGACTTAACTGAACCCTCACTACTTAATTGCTTCCAATAGAAACCTAGTAGTGGATTTAAGATATTTAATTAAAAAGCGGGAGGGGGGATGTTAGCCAATTAATTAACATATAACTTTCAACAAAATCTCCCTGCAAATACTCTTCAAGATGGGTATAGGAGAGGCAAAGCAGCATTAATTGTAGCAATTAATTAGGCATTAAACTGATAATGGGTACAGCTGTTAACAATTAAGACCTAATTACAGCAAGGGCTTTTAACCCTTGGAGGGAAGATTCTCATCTGGTGGAAGGGAAGTGGTGCCCAGTGGTGGCATCATCAAGGGGTATGTTCTGCATACCAAGGAAACTCAGAGATGGGTTTCTCTCATTTGCATTTCCCAAAGCCACCTATTCCTGGATCAAGCAAACCACTAACTTAGCCACTACGATGGACTCATAACCATTTCCTAGTCTGATGTTCTTCAGATACTTGGGGCTCCATCACCCAGGCTTCCCAATCATTGTTATGATGACTGGAAATTCCTGGAGTTTCATTCCCAACCCATCTGGTTTACACAAACTTAGAAAAAGCTAAGACGCGTGCAGCTAAGCCCCACCCAAATTTCTGAGAATTCACTTAGATTGTGTTCAGAAGGTTCCCCTTTCCAAACCTTGACATTGGAGAGAAAAAGTGATTATTTCTCACACGGTTTCCTTTAATCATAATCTTCCATTTCTTAGATCCTTGCTATACATTCAGTGCAGACCAAGAGAGCCAGTTTGGTCTAGTGGTTAAGGTGCTGTGCTAGACACCAGGAGTCTGTGAGTTCTAGTCCCACCTTAGGCATGAAAGCCGGCTGGGTGACCTTGGGCCAGTCACTTTCCCTCAGCCCAGCTCAGTGCAATGTAGACTAGCCTCCTCCTGGTGCACCCCAGGCAACATGACTTGTCACAGCTAAAGAGTCTACACATCTGGCTACTGTACCTCACAAGGATTTCCCAGCAAGAAAAAGCAGCATGAACATCGAACTGCTATGCCGTATGATTAAAAAAAAAGTACAGACCAAAACAGCACCTTCAATAAGTCCAATCTCAATTTTCTCTGTCCCAAACTGCAAGGACCTGGTTTTCTACTGGAAGGACCAGACCAGAGCCATTAAACTGCTTATGACAATGAGATGGTTAGGAGGCTTCTAGGTGGACACCTCCTTGTGCTATCAATGACAAGAGAAACTTTAACTCCTTAAACCTTGGTGTTTGTGTGAAAAGCAGGCACTCAAAAGAAACGATGCAAAAATACGGGAGCATTTGAAATGGAAGATGCCTGAATGTGGATGTCTGATAAAACTCTGTAAACGGGGCAGAGCAACTTCATGGTCAAAAGCCTCACGTGGAAGGAAATATACCGGAGAAGAGAAAAGATTGTGAATTCTCCTCTACAAACTTTACCGCCAAAAACTCTCCAAATATTTAAGACTGTGACAGAAAGCCTATGGTATCTTTAGTACTACTGTTGTTGTTTTTGACAAGATTATTCAACATGCAAGGCTATTGTTTTCAGTTCTGAAAGTAACTGATTGCTGGTTGCAATGGTAATCATTTTAAATCTGGCAATATTTAAAAACGCCATGCCATCCAATTTAGCTTTTGACATCTGACACCTGGAATGTTTTCATGTACGATACTTCTGCAGCAAATCAAAACTCGCTCAGGTTAAGTATCATGTTCAAATTGCAGTTCTAAATTTTAAATTTAAACCTTACATCAGCTGCAGTTTGGGGATTCATGGAATAGTTTTGAATATTAGTCTGAGCAGTGGCAGAAAAGGAAAAGAATTCCTCCAGATGCCTAATTTCTCCAAGCAATGAGTTCAAAATCCAGTGTCAGGAATATTATTATTCTCCACTGGAAGAAAGAGAACAGGCTTATAGATTCAGCTCCTGGAATTCTGAAATCCTGCATTCAGAGGAAGCAAATCCTTGTGATGTCATGTGCTCCCCATTCTATAACCCTCAGCTTTTGGCAAGATGCATCCCAGGGGTGTGCAGACAGCACCTGGCTAAAACATGGCAAAATGCAAGCCAGCTCACATTTTTATGTGCTGTCAGGCAGAAGTCATTCTTCTGCTCATTTTTTTCCTGAGCTTAATTCCATTAGATGAGGCCATTTTAAGCAGGCTTCTGCAAGTCATTTTAGCAGGTAAGATAGAGAGGAAATATTGCAGAAATATTACAAAAATCAGAGACAGTCCAACAGCTCTCTTCTCTCTTACCATCAATCCCAATCCCAAATTACTTTTTCTTTTCTTTTTTTCTTTCCAGCTAAGAAATTTTAAAAAAATTCTATGCTGTTATGTTATACATATCTGGGACTTTTAAAACAAAATAGAAATGTCAACATACACAATCAAACGCAATGGCATGACATTTACTCCAAGCCCATCTTCTGCCCACTTTTAGTCTTCTATCATGTATTTATTTTCATCCATCCATTTAGAACTTTTGTCTCCCAAAGTTCATCCTGTTCCTTCTTTTAACCAACTATAGCTTCTCCCTCTCCCTCTCCCTTCTTCCATCACTCTTCTCTCAGTCTGGGATCCCACCATGTGCTGAGGAACATGGACACAGTTGAGCCTCAATCTCAAGTGGGCTGACCTTGGACAAATCTTTTCTTTATGACTAATTTCCTGCCTGTAAAAGTGGGACATTTATCTGTTATAGAACTACTCAACAGCAATTTTAGCAGGAGATGGTAGACCTCTAACAAGCAGCTCCTGTAGGAGTCTTGGTGTGGTAGTCCAGGTGTTGGTCAAGAACTGGGGAGATCAGTTCAGATCCACTTCCAGCTATGGAAATTCAGTAGCTGGCTTTGACCAGGTCCTCTCTCTGGCCAACCTACCTCACAGTGGGGATCACCTGAAGGGAGCTGCTTTTTGCTCCTGGAGGAGAGGTGAGATATACAGCACATTTATTTATTTTATTGCATTTAGACCCCACTGTTCCTTCAGGAACTCAAGGAGACAAACAGAGCACTTCCTCCTCTTGTTTTTCCTCATCACAGCCCCGTGAAGTAGGTGGACCTGAAAGAAAATGGCTGGCTGAAAATCATCCAGGGAGTTTCCATGGCTGAGGGTAGACTTGAATCTGCTCCCAGTCTAACAGCATAACCATTACCCCTCACGGTGTGTGTATGTGTGTTTACAGTATATATATTTGGCGAACAATTTTCAAATTCCTGATCAGACATTTTAAAACCTGCAGAGCAGGGCACGACCAATGCACACCATAGCAACGATGACAACAGTGAACCATTAACTTCTGATTTGTTAAGTAAGTATGGTTCTACTTGGCACTCTAGCTCAAAAACGGAATCCGCTACTTGTACTAAATCTAACAAACAAACAAACAAATAAATAGCCGCTGTCTGGAAACCATCCCTGTCCTGCCTACTGGCAATTGGAGAGCGGAATTTCAGCAGAAAGCAAGTTTCTCCCTTTTCCCTTCCAAGCTTTTCCTACCGCATGTGTGCCCCTCAGATTGTGTGAATAGGCAGCTGCTAAAAGAGACTGAGGATGAATAAGATTTGTCAGTTTATTTGCACAGCTGTTGTAAAATTGACAATAAGCTGGGTGCAAGACAAGAGGCATGTACAACTGTGTTCCTTATCAGTTGGGGCACAGATTTCCGGCGGATGGACCCTGATTCATCCTCCAGTGTTTTTGGCATTACTGAGTTAGCCCTGCTCAACCTTTGTGGGGGGAGAGGTAGATTTGACACCATGAGTAGCGGATGCAAATGGCTCGGTCCCTTTGTCCTTGTCCAAGCTGTGTGTCGCCGATGGTCTCTTGCTTTTTCCTCCCACCATGTAGCACTTGTCCCTGTAGGTCATCAGGGGTGAGGACTGTGCCAATTTCCAAGAGAGGGTTTCTCCCCTCTTTCTTCTGCTGGACCTCGCCTTCCTCCATTGCAGATTGCAATTGGATGGGTCCTGCTTCTATCTTCTACTTTCCACCATCTTGCTTTTCAGAGTTGAGCAGACAGCCTGTAGATCAACCAGCGCAGAACTATGGAAGATTCATGCCTTGCTGAAAAAGATCACCATTCATTCATTCATTTTATATGGCCACCCATTTGACATGAGACTCAGGGTGGCCATATACCAGCATTTCTCAACCTTAGCAACTTTAAGATGAGTGGACTTCATGCTGGCTGGAGAATTCTGGGAGTTGAAGTCCACCATCTTAAAGTTGCCAAGGTTGGGAAATACTGCCATATACAGTTGTTGGAAAAGAATTATTAGAGAACTGAACTAATGCCATTTTAGAAAGGAAGTTAGTGTTTTACTATTATAGAAGAGTGAAAGGGCCATGCAGACAGATAAGAAAGGGATGGGTATAAGCCATTAGGCTTCTAGCAACAGAGGTAAAGCATGCCAATTAGAAGGTGAGCAATCAGGCTCTGTGTTGTGAGGAAAGTAAAACTTGAGGATTCTAGAATTAGGCATGTGCAAACTGGTTGTTTATACCTGACCATAAAAGGGTGTTGTACCCCTTGCACAGGGCTGGCTGCACTCAGTGCTTTTGCCTTGTGGGCTAAATACATTTTTTTGAACTCTGAACAACTGTGTCTGGTGTTTTGACCTGAGCAAGAAATGAACCAAAAGGAAGAAATTCTTCCAACAATATTAAAAGCAAGAAGAACTAATCAACAGGAAAAAGAGCTTTCAAACAAGCTAAGCTTAAAGAGGTGGGAAGCATTCAGAGGCTGGCCCTTCCTGTAATCATCTCCTTGGGAAATGAACAGATTCCTTTTGCCCCCTCTTCACCAAGAGACCTGGACTTCTTTCCTTTGTCAAGACTTTTGCAGTGTTTGTCATCAAAGGCACCCTCTTTTCAGCCCCGTTTGAAGTCACAAATCCTACATCAGTCTTTGGCCAAAGGCAACAGGCTGGGTATGCAGAGCATAAGCATAAAGAATGTCCTTCGAGCCAAGATAAGACTTTGGCCACAGAGCTGCTAGGTGGCCTTAGATAAGCTTCTCCGCCAACCAGAACTTCATCTACAAAATGGGGGCAATGTTGGTGGTCCATCTTGCAGTACTGCTAGCATGCCTGTCATTGCTCGGGGAAGATCATTCAGGAAGCCCATCCCATAAACACCTCATGCAAATTAATCTGAAGAAAGGGTGCAAAATAATAAACAGAAACCTTTGATGCTGTAAATAATTTGCATGATTGATACTAGATTTCCCCCCCCCCTCCTTGTTGATGAATTGGGGCTAAGAGTACACGGCATGTCGATGTCCACCTTTATTTATTTATTTATTCGTTAGTCCATTTACTCATTTTCAGCACCAGCTCTGGCCATTGGTGACAAGCTCTAGTAATTGCTTTAACACCTCCGTGCAATAAGGGCCAGCACATTTCTGGGCCTGTGCTGGTTGCTAAGCAACCTGGAGGGCTTTCATGGACTCCAGGGCCTGCATGTCGCATCCCTCGCCTATTAATTATTTAAGTCATAGTAAAAAAGGAGAAAAAAGAAAAATGGAGTTGCCTTTTCTTTCCATCCCTCCCTTTTCTGCTTTCCTTTTGATTCCTTTCTCCACCTATTTTGGTACACAGAACCATTTTCCCCCAGGGATGTTTTTCTCTGTCATGGTCCATGTCTGCCTTTCCACCAATGCCAGTCGCCCAAGGAGCTTGCTTAACGAAGCAGCCAAGGTAGCCGAGCACAGTATTTAAATGTAATTGCCCTGAACCCGCTAGCACAATATGCTATGATTTCTTCTGCTGCTGTCCACATAAACAACTGTCATGTCTTCTCCAGCCAATGGAAAGAAGATTGCCTGGCAAATGCTCTGGCCAGTCTTCTTCTCACATCAGCAGGGAAGTATCACTCAGGTCTCGAGACCTTTCATTGATGTTCCTCACCCTAATTGAAAACCACCTCCTCTTTTATGCTGATCTCAATATTCATCTCCTCAGCTTTGGTCAATTAGCATGTGTTGAAGTAGTGAAATAGAACTATTTTTTTAAAAAAAATAAGCCACTGTGTTCCAGCCTGAACTTCCAACCCTGAAGACAGGGTGGCAGGTTCAACCTTCGGCTCCGCCAAGCTTTGGTACCTACATTTGAAGGCCAAGAGAAAAGGGTCAATTGGTAGCTCTATTCCAAATATTGTGAATCAGCACTGTGTTAAATATGATTTTAGACCACTAAAGCATCCAATCTTCTTGCTTCTACATTTCACCAAAAGATCACACATGCACCCAAACACACCGCAAATGAGGGAATGTCTCGTTTAATTTCTGACAGAAACAACTGGCATGGTCTTTATCAGATGTTTGTTTGGGTATTTTGTCCCCAATTCTATCCATTTCCCTCTTTAAAACCATTGAGGAAAGCATGTCTTGTTTTCAGTCGTGTGGAAAGGCCCTCTAGAAAATCTAAGCACTTGCAAAAGAGGTGTGTGCAATTCATTCAGCAAAAGCGTAGGGTTCATTTTGATTTGAATTAGAAGTCAGATTTCGAGCCACCAACCATGGCAGCAAATCTTCAGTGATGGGATATGGTAAATGATAACAGTACAAGGAAGTTGAAGACACTCAAGACAGCGCCCACCTTAACCACAGTGCCTTCCTGGAAAATTTTATAGATGAGGGCCCTAGACAAGACCAGAAAGAAGACTGCAGGATTTGTGACTTTTAAGTTCTTTGATGTGCTTAACAGGTTGGGACCAGGATACCAGTAAAAGCACTTTCTTGCCCATGTAAGAACACAACCTTACAGCATCTCTTTCAGGCCCCTGTGGACTGGACAAAGTTCTCCCTTTCTTCAGATTTCATTTCACACCTTTTAAAACTGCAGTGAATTTTAAGGCTGTGAATTTTAATCCATGGTTTTTACAAGACGTTACTTAGTTTTTACTGATCTCCTTTTATGTTGCCAACAGGAAATGTTATTTGCTTTTTTTTTTCTTTTTGTATTTTAAGATTTGATGGGTTACAAACAGCCCTGATACTTGCAGATGGATGGAGGGATGGACGGTTTGCACGCAGCAAGTGAAAGACTTGCCCAGTTAATATGAGACCTAAATGTAGTTGTTACAAGCACATCTGAGTTTAACAAATTGGTAAAATCTGCTACAGATAATACAGAACTAGTTGAAGCAAGCACCTGACTCAGAGCTGGATTCACACAACGTGCCAACCCTAAGCCTGGATGATGATGATGATGATGATGATGATGATGATGATGATGATGATGATGACAATGGTTTTGGTGCCTTCAAGTCAGTGTTGACTCCTGGCAACTGCCTGGACAAGTCCCTACAGTTTTCTTAGCAAGATTTCAGGAGTTGTTTGCCATTGCCTGCTTCCTAGGGCTGAGAGAGAGGGACTGGCCAGCTGGCTTTGTGCCCAAGGCGGGACTAGAACTCAGAGTCTCCCTATTTCTAGCCTGGTGCCTTAACCACTATATCAAACTAAGCCCTGATTAAGGAAACGTAATTGCTGTGTTCTCAGAGCTTAACGCAATGGAACACACTGCAATTTAACACAGAGGGATGCTTCACAACATCTTGAGACCCCCAATATCCTCAAGCACAATCACCCAAACCTACTCTAGCCCGGTTAGAGAGCTTCCTTCCTTCATTGTAACCCTGCAGAGTCTGGACAGATTCCTAAAGCTTCACAGAACAGCCCCGACTTTTACATGAGACGTAAAGTATTTGCCTCTGCATGACGTATGCCTAATGCTCCATTGCCCAACTACCAGTTGATGTAATTTAGTATGGCATTTATTCTATTGACATAAGTTATTTTTCCCATGCAATCCACAGAACGGAGCTGAGCAGAGAGCTTTGCACTCTGACAATTGGAAGATGGATGGTTATTACCTGAATGGTTATCAACCCAAATTGTATAACAAATAGTACAACAGACTGTGTTTGGGCTGAGATGCCATCTATTTATTTTTTTTCCCAGTTATTTCAGAAAGGGACTTTTGTGGCAGTGAAGAGAAGCGGGGCTGCATGATCCAAAGGGAGAGGTAGTATTAGAAGAGCATGCTGCAGATCAAAAGGCCGAAAACAGTGACAATCCAATTTTAGGTCTTTAGAGCTTTCAGATATTGGATGGAATTGAATTTACCCAATGAACTGCAAAGGTTCATAGTGCTTTGCTTCGAGTTACCTTCCTATATCCATCTGACAACCAATTGCTTAATCAAATAACTTAATGCACTCATGGTTTTTCAGCAGTCTCTTCCCATGTGACAGTGCCAGTCAGGCTGCACCATAGCACCCAGCATCACCAGGAAAGGCTAACTCCAGTTGAACTGGCAGCTAAATGTGACTGTGAGAACTCTTTCCTTCAGGTTCCAGAAAGTGTGGTCCTTTTCCAGGACAACCCGTTCCATTCCTTCTTTGCAGAATTTCTGTTTCTCCCTGATAATCAATCACTATCTGGCTGTCCGTGGATTCAGGGCAGTAAATTCTCAAATTTGCTTCCAGGAAAATCCAGGTGTTAGTACTACCCGAGGAGGACATCAATTGCTACTTCTTCTAGCAACATTGAAAGACCTTGTCTGTTGTTTTCTTGCCAAAGTGGGCATTTCCTTATGTGAAAGAGGATTTTGGATGCTTTCCTTGTAATAATCCTCAACAGCCCTTTAATGGGTTTAGTAGCATTTGCTTGTATGCATATTTACCTCCAACCTTGGAAAATATTCTTGAGGAAAGAAGGCAGAACCAAGGGGTGGCTTCATTTAGAAGAAAACATACTCCGTGCTCTTCTGGTGGCCAGTGAGTCCACAGCCTTCGAAAAAGTGATGGTCAGATGGAATCAGTAACAAAGGTCTGAACTGGAAAAAGCTGAGAGAGAAAGCGAGAAAAGGAGAGGCTGCAATTTCTGAAGAATAATGGCAGAGCATGCAGCCATCAGAGCTAATAAGGTGATATCATAGGTGGCTTCACCCCCTCCCAAAAGCCCTGGGCTATTCTGATTATCCAGTGATTGACATGAACAAACCGATTCTCGAAACACTGCAGTTGGAGATAATATGGATTTATGTGTTTAGATTCCTAATCTGCTAATGCTGCCGGGCCATCAGTAGCTATCAAAACACCAAGCTGAGTACACCAGCCATACACAACACAGCATAACCCTTTAAAGCAGGCGGGTATAAAACAGACCTTTCTACCGATGGCACCCCATTTACAATAACATTTGCACTCAGAAAACGCAGCAAGGAGAGGAGAAACAATGCCAACAGCAACCCACATTGATTGTGAGCACTATGTGAGCCAAGAGTTTCACTTACTAGTACAATGAAACGTTATTTTTTTATGAGCAGCTTCCTTCAACCGATGCAATGGCCACTTTTGCCTTTACTGCTGAGCTGAAGTGTTGCAAACTACGTGGTTTTGATCCTGGAACAAGGCAGCTTAAATATGTTCTGTAATGATTCCGGTTTCCTGCCTCTTATACTCTAGCTTTGCAACTGCCACGGATCCACGCAAGACAGCAGACAAACATGCCTTTTCTTAATAACACCCCAGCCGCTCTGAATAAAACATGACAGGCACATTTCTCTGAGCTCATTTACCCACGGTCATAAAATGGCAGGCAAACCGAAGGACCTTGAAAGACTTTGGCAAAGCACAGAGATCAGCATGGACATCACTAGCATGCGCATGACATTGTGGGCCCTGAATCAACGAAAGAAGGGTCATCCACTGATCAGACAGTGCGTTGCTGAGGCCTCTGCAGGGAGGGGGTCAAAAAAGTCGAGATGGTGGCCATGACTGCAATCAAGGCCTTCCTCTTGAGGGCCCGGGTAGCCATAAGAAAAATTATTGTAGACACTGGTGGTTAAGATCCAAGAGGATGTGGGTCAAACAGCAAGTATCTGACAGTAGGAGGAAAGTCTGCTGTACTTGGAAAAAGGGAAGGAGACTGGTTTCGAGGTACTCAAAACCCACAGAGTGACTTTGTTATGGGACCACCGCTGACCTAGCTGTAACCTAAAGGCTACTTAGCATAGCAGAATGCACACCCCTAAGGTGGGGGGTTTAGAAAACATAGAACAAGCTAAGGAATATTATGGGATAGTGTGTAGTATGTAAGGTTACTGCGCAAGTGCTAAAAGAACCAGTCAATACGGAGACTTTGTTGTCTTCATTTCCTTGCTAGAAAATGGATAAAAGGGAAGCCAGCTGTGGTGTTCGGGGCTCCTGCACTCGGGCAGGAGGCCTCTCTGGTTGCTGTGCACAGAAATTAAAGAGAACAAAGGACCTTCCCACCTCGGTGTGGTTTATTGGGTGACAAGTCACACCAAGTCACAAGCCTCCTTGGCCCACACTCTTGTTTACATCCATCAGATGTTAAAAAAAAATAGTCTGGGATTTGATTCCATGGTCACAGTGACCATCTTGGTTTTCTGACTCCCCTGAAGCCACACCCCACCCCACCCCCGTGGCCAAGGCTTGGAACCCTCAGAAATCGCAAACCATCCGGGTCATAAGTCACCCCACGCCAGTCAAAAGTTCCTGTCAATGGTTGACCTCCACGCTAAAGATGTGCAGGAAAAGCCTCTAAGAAACCTATTTGAAGCTCTCGAAGGCCATGCCTGGTGCTTCCCTGTCTCCGGGCAAAGGATGGTTTTATTAATTAATTAATTAATTAATTAATTAATTTTCAAATTTTGCTACCGCCCATCTCCCCCAAAAGAGGGACTCTGGGCGGTTTACAATAAAATTAAAACTATAATGATAAACAATTAAAATCCTATAAAAATAAAACAATTCACAAATATAAAATACAATATAAATAAGTGTAAAATCCAAGAGGCTAGAAAATTCTAGTCAGGTGGGAGGGGCTCTAAGGCGAGAGCCAGCCCCACGAATGCTTTTGCAATGTTCTCATCATTTCCAGAGGTGCTTCAATAAAAGATGACACCCTGTTTTATCCTGATGATTAGAAATTCTGCAGGTCCCAGGGTGGAAGTGCTGCAACGAACTGCTGAAAGTGTCACCAGTGCAATTGATAAATTAACATAGCCAGAGCGAGGAGTAAAGCAATGAGGTGCTGCCACCTGGTGGCAGGTGCGAGGCAGAAGCATAACGCACTTAAGGAGCAGAATGGTGTGAGAAGTATAGAGCTTTAACCAAGCAGTCTTGCAGCATGAACACCAAACTGCTATGCCATACAGTTAAAAAAAAATCCTACCAGGAGCAAACATGGTTCTGCAAAAACACACACAGGGCACACAGAACAGTTCACAATGTGAACAAAGTTGGGGAAACGAGACATTCCAATAAACCAGATTCATATTTGCATGGAATTACAGTATATCAAAATAAGAACACAGTTAAAATTCAGCCTCTTTAATCTGCGGTTAAGACATTACATTCATAAGCAAGTGTGACATATTTATAAGCAAGCGTGATAAATATTAATGCCGAATTTAACTATTCTTTTGGTCCCTACCCAAGAAAAACCTTTAAAACTCTAAGCTTGAAAGAAGTATAAGTTGTGTGTGTATGTAATTAATTAATTTCAATTGAAATTAACCCAAATTGGATTTCTTTAACTTAATTCTAATTAGATTAGTGTGAATGTGCTGGATGCAAATATGTCTAATTCAACAAATTATGCTTTAATTTTAATTTTAATTAACCATTTTAATTAAATCTAACCAATGCATCCATTTAAATTTATGCACAGCTTTAATTTGATTTAGTTTATGAATTAAAATTGCTATGATTTATTAAGGTCATGCTAACAGGAAACCCTGTTTGCACCAGGTATAATAAGGCCTGTGACCACTTGGGATTCCAAAGGAATATTAATTGGAACTGCAACCCACAATGATTTTCTGCATTTCATTCTAGGAACTATTCATAACAGCAATATCCTATTTTCACTGCACCTGTAAGATTTGTAATTTCATGGGAAAAAAGAAAAATGAGATTAAAGCTGGTAAAGTCATTTCTAAAACGGATCTCCTTTCTCAAAACCTTTGAAGGAAACGTCTTGGTTCCTGAAGAGACATTGCCTGTCATCATAAACTGGGGGGGTGCCTGCCCCAGAATCTCTGGACCACATATGCTCCCCAAAACTTTGGATGGTCCCCCAGAGGCCTCCAGAGGTAGCACCAGTGGGGAAAGTATTAATGTGACAGAAGTGAAGAATTCCCAAATCCTTAGTGAATAATTTAATTTAATGTATTCAACTTACGCACCACCCAACTCCAGACTGCCTCCAGGTGATGTACCATAAAACCAGACAGAATAAAAAATACAATACTGTATAACAATCAAAGAAGAAATAAGAAAGGCATAATTTTTTTAAAAAAACAATAGCAAATCACCGTGTAAACCACCCAGAGTCCTTCTTTTGAGGGAGATGGGCAGTGATGAAATTTGAAATAGAAATAAATAAATAATCTGGCTAATCACACCTACACCTTCTGCCCATCTGGCAAGCCCCTCAACCACCCTGGCCCAGGGCCTGGGAGGACAGCCTAGTCTTCAAGTTGGCGTAGATGGGGCCCAAGGCAGGCTTCTCTAACACTGCTTAATTGAAGGGACCTGGAGCACGCCAACTCTGTTGGATCGAACCAGCCAGGACGATACCACGGGAGATAGGCGATCCCTGCACTACAGGGCTTTGACGGTCATAACTAGCCCCTTAAATTGCTCCAGGAACCAGTGCGGTTCACAAAGCAGAAGTGCCACATGGGCACACCAAGACGTGCCCATCACTGCCTGCGCCACTGCATTCTGGACCAGTTGAAGCTTCTGCGTGGTCTTCAGGGGCAGCTCCATGTAGAGCACATTGCAACAGTTGAGCCATGAGGAAATGAGGCCATGAGTGACTGTCTTAAGGGCCACCTGATCCAGGAAAGGACGCAACTGGAGCAACCTCCACAGCCAGTTAGTCTTGGTGGGACTGAGCCGACAACAGTTCCTCCCCGCCCAAACTCACATTAGTGAATAACCGTACTGATTGTATTTGATTGATTTAATGCAGTTTATATTAAAGGATTGGGAGACCTGTCATTTCTTTAAGCTGGGCAAACCCAGTTCCGCCTTTCGTCATAGGGTTTGCCCCCCGAGCCTCTCAGCCTGTCTGTCACTCTTCCCAACACTCTTCCCTGTCCCTCAGCACTCTTCTTGTATTGTGCCACCCAGAACCGGACACACTATTCTAGGTGTGGTCTGACCTGGGCACCACTTTTGCTACAGGAATGTCCATAACTCAGGGCAGATCATACGTTTTGTAGTCATAGAGACTCTTTTAAAGCTATTGAGGTGAGTTCAACTCTCACACCAAAAGGCTTTGGGAAAACTGAGCAGTTGTTACTGCCTTGCAAGCATCGCAGTCTGGGGGCATGCATGAGCCAAACACAACTTGCTTAGCTTCACCCAACCACAACGATCTCCTGATGTTCTACAGCCTCTCATGAATGTCCAGATGAAGCCAATAGGCCCTCCAAACCATGCCAACCCCACCAACCTTACCTGTGAAACTCCATATCTCTTTACTGCCGTTGGTAGTCATCCAGACTGGCAGTCCACCTTAGACAGCTACACAATCTGTTCTTAACATTCAGCAGGGGTTTCCTCCCTTCAGAGAACACTGGGGCCTTTGGATTTAGACAGCTTCCTCAGCTCTGTGGCATCATTAAATGAAAGTTCCCAAGCTCTTTCAAGGGAAGCCATGACAGTCAAACTCTCAATGTGTATACTGTAAACAATAATCAAATGCCTACTTTTCCTGGCCCTGAAGAGGCTTCACCAAATCCTAGAAAAGTTATCCGACAAGCCCTCTCGAAGGAAAGCTCCAAGCTTCACATGCTTTCTCCCGCCTCTCTTTGCAACCTCTGTGATTTGTGAGTTGGCTCCCTTCCCAGCACTAATTGTTTTTACAAATTTTCTCGATCTGCTTCTCCGAGGAGGTGAGCGGTACTCCAGCTGCTGAAATCTTTGTTCCACCAGTAGTGTTCTTGCCTCTTATCTGACTTCAGTACCTTCTCTTGCTTTGATGTTGTATGTTTTCTGTGACATCCTTGCCACTCAAATAACACCTTTCCCTTTTTAGCACCAATTTTGTCTCATTTTCTCTTTCTATACATATGTGTGTGTATGAATACAATAGCCTCATCTCCAGAGACTTTGTGGTCCCATAATTGCAGTCCTATCTTGAAGGCAGCTGGGATTTATTTGGATCTGATCATTATTCCCACCTCCCATTTAAATAATGAAAGTTCCCCTGCTGCCATCTGGGTCAGCTGCCAGTGATAGACCTGGAGTCTGCATGAATAATAATAATTTTTAAAACCCTTTCCATTATAAGCAACCCCATGCAATGCTCTCTCTCCCCCCTGTTCCTTCTGGTGGGGGGATTCTCATGACAAGCTTATAGCCACTGTAATCGTCATCTCTTCCAGAGAAAATAAAACCCGATTTTAAAAAATAATAAAAATGCTGGTGTCAGATGGCAGCTGAGAAAGGGAGTTATGAATCAGAACATCTTCCTGAATTTCTGTTCTGACATGAATTCATTATATAGCCTAGTTGTTTAATGTTTATATTAAGTTCCTGGTCAAAGCCTTACCCACTCAGACTTCCATCCTCCAAAATGGGCTGTTAGATAACTCCCTGAAAACGACGGAGGGGTCCTCTCCATAGCATCAGCCGCCACCACCTATAGTAAGGAAGAAGTATTTACTGTCAACAATTTAAAAATGAAGACTGTCGTTTTTTTGTAGGAACTCCTAAAGTGGCAATTAGGCTAGAACCCAACTAAGCAAATTAAGCTGTATGTGTAGGGATCATCTTCCAAAACACAATCCCATGGAAAGGAAATATGAATTAGTTTGTTGCAAGTACTCAGAAATTAAGATTATTTTGGTCTAGCAGGGCCAATTATATTCCAGCTGCAATTAAAGTTTTTGAGGCAAGGAAGTGGCTATATGGAGCAGTGTTTCTTAACCTAGGCAGCTTGAAGATGTGTGGACTTCAGCTCCCAGAATTCCCCAGCTCCTGGATTTTCTTCTTCCAACATTTTTATAGCCAGGAAAAATCCACTGAGTAGGAAAAGAGGGCGCAGCTGCTCAGGATCTTTTGACAGTTAAGACTGAAGCCTTCCATCTGGATGCATCCCTGAACTCAGAACAGAAAAATGTAAGCATCAGTGTAAGCAAAGGTGCATTCAATCATATCTATCTTTACCGTAAGAAAGATTACAGCAATGGCAGGTAAAACATTACCCGTTCCCTTCACTAAGATGTCAAATGCCGAGCTGCCATGATGGGTTGATATTTCTTACTACACGTCTATTTGGCAAATGTTTCCAATTGAGATTTACATTTGTTTAAAAGTCATTCCTGTTTCCCCAAGAATTCAAGGAAATATACTTCTTGATCTGAAGACTACAGCATTTCCACAGAATTCTCGTTGTTTTCTACAAATCTGGATTCTGAGTGTGTAAAACCTGTTATAAAACCAATTGGGTAGATTTAATCTTACCATGGGAATACCAACCATCTCCATCAAAAAGGTAAACCAAGCATCGTAGACATCCTTCCTGGTGCTTATCAATCTACGTACCTTCTTTTCATCCCTCTTCCCCACCCCACAACCCCCTGAATTAAATTGCCAAATTGGTATGGTGCACCGCAAGATGCAAGACCATGCCCCATAGGCAAGTTTAAAAAATAAAGATGGCAGCTAGCTGCAGCTTAGTGTGGTGTAGATAAGTGTGTTGTGCCCACCATGATGTCCACTTTATGAGACCACTTGCAATGTGCTCTTGAGATTCCAAATGTGCCCGTGGACCCCAAAGAACAGGGGACTTGATGTAAATGAAGTATAACAATACAAATATGTGAACTGTGCAATTTGGGGCAGAATGGACTCACAGGGATCCAGTAGAAGCCATAACAATGTCCCACACATTATAACATCACTTCCCACACCCCACTCCCCCAGGACACACTTCCCCAGGACACACCCCAGGACTTGATAATAAAAGCCTTATTCAGGCAAATTGCTTGTCTTCCTGCCTTCATTGTCTCTCCTGCACTGGCTCATAGGGCACAAAGTCGCAAGACTGCCACCATGTCTTCTTCAGAACACCACGCACACAATTACACTCCACAAGAGAGACACAAAAGGCCAATACATCTGTGTTCCTCCACTGTCCGCCTGACAGTTTTATGCTCTGCCAGAATTCATATCACTCGTTACAAATAGCCATACCCAATATTCGACATTCAAAGTGGGGCTGAACTAATCTGGACATGTTCCACACGGCTGCTAGCTCCATGTCAGGCCAAGATGTTCCTTCAGCTGCCGAGCAGCAAAATCTGCATCATTACATGATAAAACATCATTTCAAAAACTTCCTGCAATGCTGATCCACAGAATCCATAAGAAGACATTCCATAGAGGAATGGACAAAGTCACAAAAAACTATATGGGGCTGTTTTGTGTCTGAATGCAGCAGCTAGAAATTAAAAAGATATAAGACAAAGAGAAAGGCCAAAGGACTTCTAAACTTTTGCCCCGGGTTGATTGTTTTGATGAAAGCACCTACCTTCCCTGAAGGCCCGCTTCAGAACTTAAACTGCTTGCAATATTCCTCCTCCCACCCCCTAAGCACAGTGGAAGGCCCCAACTAACTTCACTGTACCTTGAATGGCTTATGGCCAAATAACCTGCAGCCGGATGAGATCACAGCAGAAAAATCCAGCTGATTGAGAAATCTAAGCAGTGCACAGTTCATGGTTATAAGGTAGAAATATACAGGGTGGGTTTCATTGCAAGGCTTAGGAAGAACTTAGAATGTGACCAGAATTAGCCTCCAGACTTGGTTTTTATGCTGGAAGTCAGCCCAGAAACATATGACAGACTAATAATGTAAGAGGTTGCCTTTTGCAATCTGTGATTGCAATCAGTCATTTGACACAAGAATTCCTAGATGAAAGGTCCACCTTGTATTTCCAACATCCGCCAACCAGATGCCTCCAGAAGGTGTGAATAATACCGTTATTGATACCTAATCTTCAGTGGTAAGCGTACAATTTTGGACTCCATAGTCTTATGGAGGAGGGACTTCTTTAGATGTTGATGATCCATTTGCTTCAAACATAAAGAGTTTGGGATCCCTTTTGTTTACACTGCTGAGTAGAACTCTGGGTTCTGCCCTCAAGTCCTGCTCTACACACATCACTGGATAGATGATACCTCTGTACATAGAAGTTTCGTGTGTTAATCATGGTCAGTATATCTTCATATACTTCTTCACTATTCTCCATCCATCCATCTCAAGCTAAGACCTGTCACCACATATTGTGGTACTGATCCCCCCTGCATGACAGCCAATGAATTGGTCTAAGTGATAACTGCTAGCTAAAACCAAGTCTAAATTCCTGCTCAGCCACTGGATGACTTTACCTGTATCACTATAATATCTCAGCCTATCCTACATCATGCAATTATTTGGAGATAAAATGAGTGTGTCAGGGCAGGAGGGCAGAGAACATGAATGTCAGCTTAGAGGAAAGTTGAAATATAAATACTGTTATAGAAAAGCTTTTGCCTGCTTGTTCTCTCTCTTCCATCAGCTGCTGCAGGTGAAAAAGCTCAAGTCAATAATGAGGATTATTTTTGATGAAAAGTGGACTTTAAAAAACCCTCCCAAATATAAAAAGATGTAAAATCTCTCTCCACATAATTATTTTTTATTCCAGCTCCATACTATTTTTGAACAACCCAAACACAGACTGCAAAAGCCATGCCAGAGCATAGCTTCAAAAAAACCTAACTAATTTGAGTTGCCATGGGCCTGCTTCTCAATTTATATCCAAAACCGAGCAGTAATGACACTTTAATGGAGAATAGTTATTACCGACATTCCTTCATTAATCTGGTGGCTCAAAAGCTCATTGTGTTTGCCCAGTTTCTGGGACATTAATCAGTTTGTTTGTACATGGAAGATCCTGAACCAAACAAAGTCAAGGAACAAAGTGGTTTCTGTGGACCTCACAAGGCAAAGCCAAACCCAACTCTTCATGTACAATA
Source organism: Candoia aspera (assembly GCF_035149785.1). Lineage (NCBI taxonomy): Eukaryota > Metazoa > Chordata > Lepidosauria > Squamata > Candoiidae > Candoia > Candoia aspera. Next base: position 2,542,187 of record NC_086161.1, read on the forward strand.
CATTTTGGAAGCCTGGTGCAATCCTGGAGTCTGCGTGAACATTGGAAAATAGTTTTTCCTATGGGTGAACCGGACTGGATTATGATTTGCATGCAAATGGTGGTTGCCCGCTGGTGAGTGTGCTGTATTTCTGTAACAAACAAGCAATGCAATACATTCTATCACAATTTCAATTCTGAATTCTTTGATCTGAACCTCAGACTGGAGCAGACATGGTTTTATCTGCAAAGCATGCCCTGTCCTCCAGGATCAAGCCCTGTTGGGGACTGCATGCCAAAAAATGGGTGGAGGTGAAGCAAGCGGGGAGTCTGACCAACATCTCTTTCTTTCATTTTTGTCTAGCATCCCCAGCTTGTCCTTGTCTGCTGTTTTCTCAAACTCTATTTTCCCCTTGTTGACTCATACTCGCTTCTTAGAAGTTCAACCAACGGCAGGCTGAAGTTCTTCTGCCTATCCCATGTTTCTCTAACATAAGGACAGCTCATCCAGTTGCAACCTGAGGCATAAAATAGCAGGTGATCATCTTAGCAAATGGCTTATTTTACAACTGGCTTAACTCAAAATAAAGTGTGATAGTCATCTATCACAACTGAGTTTCAGTGACACTTCCATAGTCAACATTGTTTATTCTTCTCTTGAAAGAATGACCTTGAAGACACACACCAATCAGCATCTTACATTTTGCGACGATGATGAGTTTCCTTCGCCTTGCCGTTAGAAATTTCAGAGGAAATTAAAAGGAGTTGGTTGCAAATACGCTTCTGTCTGCAAATTCCTGGAGATGAATCATTTGCGAAAAGAGAGATCTGACAGGATATGAAGCCATCTACATGCTGAGCAGCAATCAACAAATTAAAAGGCAGTCAATAATTGTGGCTTGGCAAAATGTCTGTGCCATCAGCTGCTTTTCACTTGAGAGACAGGGCTTGTCGGTGTCATACTAAAGAGGGCAAACAAACGGTTTCAGAGTCTTCATCTGGAGAGCCAACCCCACCATGTCTTCTGAAAAATATGCACGCCTGCACTGCAGATTGCGGAAGAGAACACAAAGGTCTGAATTGGCAACAGGGTGGCCGTGTAGCTTTCTAAGGAACTGGCTCCAAACCGTGTGGGGGTGGGGGTGGGGGTAGGGGTGGGGGGCATACCCCAAGTATGACTCCACATTTGAAATGATCAGATAATTAATGCTCTTGATTCAAGGCAGAAAAAGAACCCATTAAAATATAATTCAAGGGTTATTAAATAGTTTGGATTTCCCCACACAATCCTGTTTAGTCAGCCATGGACTCCAATGGCCCCAAAACAATGGAGAAAAAATTATATTGATCTTGGATGCAGTAAGAAGAAATTGGGGAGGTCAGATTCACATTCTGCCCCCACGGTTCTGTTTACAGAGCATAATCTTCTGATTGATGGGCTATCCGGTTTAAAGAAGTCAGCAGTTATCGTCATAAGATCTCCTGGTGACAGTTTCCCTCTTTAATAAGATAGATTTTTTTTTTCTTTACAGCATAGAAATCACTTCTGAGTACAGGTAGTCCTTGACTTACAATCGCAATTGGGACTGGAACTTCCATCACTAAGCGAGACAGTCATTAAGTGAGCCGTGACCGATTGTACGACCTTTTTTGCCACGAATCATACAGTTGTTAAGCGAATCCGGCTTCCCTCATTGACTTTGCTTGTTGGAAGCCCCCTGGGAAGGTCACAAACGGTGATCACGTGACCCTGGGACACTGCAGCCTTCACAAATGCATGCTGGTTGCCAAGCACCCGAACTCTGATCATGTGACTGTGAGGACCCTGTAATGGTCATAAGCATGAGGACTGGTTGTAAATCACTTTTTTCAGTGCCGTTGTAACTTCAAACAATTGTTAAACAAAGGATTGTAAGTCGAGGACTACCTGTACACCTGTTTTATGGATAGATTCCACAAATCTACTTTCTCTTTTGAATTCTTTTTGGGAGGGATGCATTTCCCCACATTGATGTAGGCAACACTAAACCAGTATTTGATCGTGGGATCAAGCAGGTTGGATTGCCTCTTTTGGCCCAATCTCTTACCTTCTTTTCATGTTTTTAGATATTGTTCCCTTTGGGAGGAAGCACTTGAATGGTCTTGCCTTTTCACATGGCCTTTTCCTTCAGCCCTGCAGGAGATTCCCACCCCCAAACCTGTCTTTTATTACCCTCATGGCAGCTGTACTGTTCATACATATTCTAAGAACACAAGAACAGCCCTGCTGGATCAAGCCAAAGCCCATCTAAGGGTAGCATTTTGTTTCTCCCAGTGGCAAACCAGATGCCTCCTGGATCTCCAGGCAGAAGATGGAGATAGACCCCTCTCCTGCTACTGAGCCTTGCAACAGGTATTGGGAGGCCTCCCGCCCCAGCTTGGAAGAAATCTAGTGTGGACTATCTTACCGTTTTGAAAGGAAACTGGGTAATTTCATGGAAGGCTGGACAACAGTTGGCTGATTGTAGAAGACCTTCTCAATCACAACAGTAGTTGTTAAATAGCAGCTGCTGGGAAGCATCGCTGGAAGAAAACAGTCACAAAACTGTCCATGTTCAGGTGCTTCCTGGATGCATCTGACTGAACTTGCATGAGACAGAAGGCCAGACCAGGCGTCCTCCAGATTTGTCCTCAGGGTCTTTTATTCTTCTCTCTAGTTTCAGTCCATGAGATAAAGGACACCAGAAGTACTGGAAGCCTTTGAGCACCACTGTATCACCCCAACCCACCCCTGCCACACAGGTTGCTCCGGAGCCCCCACCCACCCACTTCCTTTCCCCACCTGACATCGTTCTTTGCAGAATTTTGGGCAACTTAGTGTTACAAGAGGCAACAGCACAGAAGAGTTCTGTTGACAGAAAGCTCACTTGAAACCACGGCAGATTTTGCAGGCAGAAATTAATGTTTTGGAACATAATATTATTGGATTGGTTTTAAACAGACGTTTCTGTGCTCTTTGCTAATAAAATGAATGGTACTTAGAAGAGTCAGGAAAATGATATAAACCCAGACTTATTATTGCTTTGGGAAGCGTCTTCCACTACCTCCTCTACCCCCATCCCCCAATCCTTCCCTGATGCTGGAACGTAAGTAGCAAATGACAAGCTTCAGGGAGCTGATGAATATCTATTTATGCAGAAATAGAGAATGTAGGAATAGTTATTTGGAGGACAAATGTATTTTGACAGGTATCTAATTTCATTCTGTTGATAAGATGCATTTTGTCAAGTACTCGTGCCCATTTTGTGCTTGATGGTTCTTTCTCTTCTCATCTTTGGGTGGAGGGTATGTGGATTTTTTTTTTAAAAAATCAACTCAAGTGCATTCATCAAACATCACAAAGTAGTTTAATGCATTTCCAGATGCATATGTGTTTTTTAATATGCAAATATAGGAAATTATTTAGCTATCATAAAGAATGGCATGAAAAAGGGAAATCTAACATAAGACAGAGAAAATCATCATTAGCCCCAGGGGTGTCCACAGGATATGATCAGACAAGTCAAGATGCAAAAGCCAATTCAGAAAATGACTGTCATTTTTCTGAACTGGCTTTGATTCTCCTGAGTGGCTTTGCCACATTGCCAAATTTTAAGCACAGTGACATCATCTCTTCACTGACTGGCTGGGATTCTTTTTCACCCCTTGACCCAATCTACATTGCGTTACCGTCATTTCAGGGTTTACACTAGAGTTGTTGCTGTTTCCTGCCTCAGCACAGCAGGAAACCTTCCCTCCAGTGTTCAAGAAGCACGCCACTGAAATTTGGCAGAGAGGTGGTCCAGGAGTCACCAAAAAATGAAACGGAATTTGGGAGCTGCATCCAGCCCTGGGACCATAGATTTCTCTGCCTTTATTTACAGTTCTTAAAATTGTCAGGGTCATTTTTATAAAGAACAGGCTGTCTATTTTCACAAAAACAGCTAGCCCACATTCAATACATTTTTTTTTCAGAACTGAGGGGCAAGAGAAGGCGTGAGAAGGCAGGGAATAGAAACAGAAGCAGAGAACTGATATTGGCACAAGGTCAAAGGGTACCAGGATTAATGAGGCACTGAAGATGCCCATGAATATGGGACTTGTAGGAGCTGCAAATTCTACAAGCATGTTCAATCCAATGTTGGCCATCACTTCCTTGCTTGAAGACCTCCTCCCATGATTTCAGGACAGAGGGCTATGGAGATGGTTTCAACATGACAATCTCAGTCCAACAGGAGAGTGGGAATTTTAGGATCCCAAATCCAGAAAAAGTCATGGAAATCATTAAGCCCCACCTCTTCAAATGTGGTTGTCCAGCACCTGCTTAAAAACATCCATCCAATGGGAGCTCACCATCTCCTTCAGAAATTCATTTCACTGCCAAACTATCATTAGGAAGTTTTTCCTAACCTTCAGCTGGACTCTCTCTTCCTGCAATTTGAGACTATTATTCCATTATTGCACCCAGGGATGGCACCCAGCTCTATTTAACTGATTTATTCCCAAAACAGTATCCAGCCTGTTCTCAAGATCAATAGAAAAGGATATTAAGTAAGCTAAATATTAGACCACTACCAACTCTGATACAATACTATTTTATTGTTCCAATAGAGATAGAAAATTGCTCAATATAAAAGATTATTAAGTATAAATGCGTTATTGATTTACATAGAAGATTGCTTAGTATAAATGGGCTATTGATTTTATATTCCCTGTTCACACTTATTGTTACAAGACAGATTGTGCTTGGGGCATTATTGAGAATCCCTATTGGCACAACAGTTGTACGCTGTTGGTCCAGTGAAAGAAGCGGCTGGAAATTCTGCCGTGTTTTTCTATAGTGTTGGAATCGATGCCCAAATGGTTGTTTTTTATCTGCCCTTTATATATATATATTGTGAAGATGTGACATTCTGACTTTAATGTTGTCCAGAGAGGGAGAAACCCAGGTGGCAGAAAGAGCCAAGTTTTGGATCATTCAGAGATCAAAGACATTTAGTCTTTCTTCCCTTCCTGAGTAGGGTTGTGTGCAATTCCTGATTGTTCCTTAGCTAGCAGATGCCCCACCAGGACTCTGGTACCGAAGGCTTCTGGAAGAGCACCATCTCACCTATGTGAGGCGAGAGGGTATGATGTAACTTGTGTTTTTAATTGTTGACGAGACCAAGCTGTAAAAAAAAATTCCAAAGTGCCCCTCTCAGCCCTCAAAGGGTCAACAAACCCACTCAAGCTGAATTTGGGGCAAATGCTGTGTCCCTTTTTAATGGCAATCCAAGCACCACCCTCTCTGCCTTGGGAGGAGGACTGATCAAAGTCTCTTCAGACAGAATCAAGGTGCTCTGGGGATTAGATGGTAGGAGAGAGAACCAATGTAGACTGCCAGATAACTAAAAAATGATCAGGGGTGTGAATTTCTCCTTCCCAGCAGTAAAATCCCAGGCTCTGATCTGGCATTTTTGCTCACTTGGCTTCTTGGGGACACACAGATCAGTAAAATGTTTTTCAACACAGAATTATGAGTGGAGAACAAAGTGAAAAGTTATTTCTCTACCTAGCAATATTTTTTCTTTTCTTTTTTCTTATGCATCAGTACATCACACAAGTCCAGGTGGCTTGCTTACTTTCTGCATATTCATTCTCAAGCTCTGATGCTGAGAACACAGAGCTGGCCTTCATCCCACTTCCACGTCACTTTGCGAATCTATTTTCAGCATCAGGATGAAAGTTGGTCTGCATTTCTGCTTATACCCACAAAACAAATGGTGGCAGATTACTGCCCAGGCCACCAAAGGAATGCCTCCTGGGGCACCTCAGTTAGAGATTTCATCTCACATCTTATAAAGCTTAAACACCGGTTTGGGTCATGAAGCCTATCCAAGCCATAGAAATCTAGTGAAAGTTGTGGATTTTGGAAACTGCCTTTAATCTCCCCCTGGATATTCAATTTGGAAGGGATATTGGTATCACGACATATCACTGGTGATTACACTTGATAACCACCAGCGATAATTGCAGAGAAAATGAGAGAGAGAGGGAGATTGCAACTAAAGTAGATTCCTGTGATTTCTTGGCCTGAGAACACAGCCACTTGAACGGGCAACAAAATCAATCAGACCCTGTAGTTGTTGCCTTGTCTCTGTGCTGTTCACACATCACACAGAAAGGCTTTCTTTAGATCCCCTGAAGTCTGTTCCCAATACTGAAGCCAATCAAACCATATGAGTGGATTGGAAAGCAATCTCCACAGACCACCTTGGATCTGTATCTCCTGGAAACAGATCTGTTTGCATTATCACTTACTAGCTGATCTCCATTCTCTGCCCACAACGGTCTGACAAACTGCACAGACAACCACAAGCATAAACACGAAAATAAAACCCCTTCAAGGGGCTTGAGAGACAAGTTTTAGGAAGATGCAGTCTCTTTTCACCACCATTCGGTCTAGTTGCCCAGGTCTGCTAAGCCACAACTGAAGTCAAAATCATAAACAAGAGTTTGTACATTTAGGAAATGTTAGGGTGCAAAGACGTGGAAGATTGGGGGAAAAGAAATGGCAGAGGGAATCATCCAGATTTCAAATAACTGCCCAGAGTTTCTGGGAGTTGGGCAGCATATAAATTTAATTCTTCTTCTTCTTCTTCTTCTTCTTCTTCTTCTTCTTCTTCTTCTTCTTCTTCTTCTTCTTCTTCTTCTTCTTCTTCTTCTTCTCCTTCTCCTTCTCCTTCTCCTTCTCCTTCTCCATCATCATCATCATCATCATCATCATCATCATCATCATCATCATCATCATCTAGTTAGAAAATGTACCACAGTGCTCTTTAGGAACATGCAGCAGGACAGACCAGCCTCATCTGGAAGAAGGAAGATGAGAACATAAGCAGTGCTCTGCTGGATTGGATCCCAGGCTCCTCTAGCCCAGCAGTCTGTTCTCCCAGTGGCCAACCAACTGCCCAAGGAAGCCCACTAGTGTCCCAGCAGATGGCCTTCAGAGGCAGTCATACTTATCAAGGAGCGTGCTAAGAAACTGTCAGTGAGTTTCCTTAACCAGCCACAGGCTCTGGATGCAAACTCAGGGGGCTGCTAAAGATACGTGATCCGCATCCCAAGTTCTTTTTTCAGAACAAGTTCTTTTCCAGATATCAGTTGTCCATCTGCCCATCTTCTTATTGGCCTCCTCTCTTGAGTCCTGCATTTGAGTGAGGACAGTCCTCTTAATAAAGTGATCAGAGCACTCTGTCATGTCAGGGATGTTTTATTTAGATCCTGCCTTGAGTGGACAGGTCAGAATCAGGGGCCACATGGTCCCCGTCCAGCCCTAGGATTCTAAGTTGATGGGATGGGACAAGTGGGAGAAGGGAAGGAAAGAACAGCAGGCATCTCAAAGGACAATGTGCACCACGGACCATGAACGTCCCCACACTATCAGTTGAGCTGGATGCATTAACCTCCTTCTCCCAACTGGTTTATTTGCCAAGAGTAAATACTGTACATCAGTGGAAATGACTAAAGATGTTATATATCCATTGTCTCTTCCATTCAGGATGCACCATCAATATAAAAACTGATCCGTAACATCCGTCATCAAGCAAGGATTTGCTGGGCTGCAGGTGGCAACATTAAACTCAGAGAGATTGGACTAATGACAGTAAGTCCATTTTGTTGTAATGAATTGTTGGTTATGGAGTATCATAAAGCACATGGGTTATCCATCACTTTGCCAAGAGAGAGGCTTAACCAAGAGCCCATGGAAACATCTCTCCAAAGAGGTGGTAAGAAAGGAAGCCAAACACATAACCCATAACCAGCAAGAGTTGGGCCCTTTGGTGAGCACATCCTCACATTATCTGTGTTTATGCCTATATGTGGCAGGTATATAGTATTTTATCATGGCTTTGATAGTCAGAAGATAGAAACTCAAAGCTCTGGATTGGGCCATTAGAATGTCCCTCTGAAAACCTCTAAAACGCACCACTTTTACTCCCCATCTCTCACAAAACAGTGGGATGCTGCCCATCATGGCCTCCCTTCTGTAGACCTTGAGATGCTGAGAAGACCCAGGAAACACAGGGACTTACTCAGTGCTCTGCCTCTCCAGTTACTAAAAGCAGAGTGCAAAAAAATAATCCCGTCCATGTCCTGTTCCTGAGCTAATCCTCAGCCCGGAGGGGAAAAAATCCACTTTACCCAAAGAAATATAAACTCAATTGCTAGCATACACCCCCTCCAAGTTTTCAGTTTGAGTTGGATGCATTCGGTTGGATATTTGCCTCTCTCTCTCCCTCTCTCTCCAGTTGCTAGGAAGGCAACAGCTTGCAAAGACACATTTCTCTTGCATTTACTGTAAAAGCCCTGTGCAAACTGTGATGGTAAAACGAGACATCATGTCAGCATTTGTGCAACCAGGACCTTTTTCCAACAGCTGTAACCATACAGTAGTTGCATGTTGCTACAGAGTCTGGAGTAGACGAAGGGACAGAAATATTCCACCCAATGCCTACAGATGGGCAGACTGATTGATTGATTGATTGATTGATTGACTGATTAGGTGCCATCAAGTTTTTGTCAATTCCTAGTGACCACATAGATAGATTTTCTCCATTGACGATCTGTCCTCACCCTGATCCATCTTCCCACGGGGCCCCCATTGCCACCGTGACTGAGTCCCTCCCCCTTGCTGCTGGTCGTTCTCTTCTTCTCTTTCCTTCCACCTTTCCCAGCATCAGAGCCTTCGTATCATGTGTCCAAGACAGGCAAATAGCGGGGAAAATGGCCTTGAATTCTGGAACCGTAAGTAAGGTGAGGCAAGTGTTCCCATCAAAGGGAGTGAATGATTCACGAGCATTCAGAGAAAAAAACAGATCTGCCCCATTTTCAGATGAGCCACAATGCAACCAGAAAAAAAACCCGAATGGCCTTCCAGAATGACATCACACAAGTGACATCACACGACCAACTTGGAGCAAAGCATTGTCTGGAAATGCCTCCATCTTCTGGGTTTATGGCATGTTCCATTCACACACTTCCTTCACACACACACACACAAACACACACACAATGAAGACATTAGGGATGGAAAAAATAACAGCTCCACCTGGGGATGGTTGGCACCATAGCACCCCCTACCAATTGGGATTCCAGCTCCTCTTGGGTTTTATATCTATTTATTCTATTTATATTCCTAGACTGTAATTTTAGGTTTATACGTTTTTATTATCTTTTATTATAAACCTCCCAGAGTCCCCTGTTGGGGGAGATGGGCGGTGATATAAATTAAACAAATAAAATAAATACAAATGAATACAAATTAGCAAAGAAAAATGCAATATCGGTTGTCATTTTGAGAAGCTGAATGTTTCACTCACAACCCTGTTCTGTGGGGCTTATTTCTACACACCTGCACAATTAAACTCGGCTCAGATATATGAAAGCTCTCTCTCCTTTGGACTTAACTTGGAATTGTTGGGACTTTTCTTTTTTAAAAAAAATTGAAAGGCTGATTTCCAGTTTTCCCTGCAATGGGTATTAGCCATGGAGATATTTGGGATAAGATTCAAAGCAAGAATGTTCAGCAAGGAGCTGGGGGGTGATTTTGCACCTAAATTCAGCAAGTTGAGCTGTGTTGCTCTCCAGGAGTTACCCCTGGATCAAGCTGAGCCAGAGACTTTGCTGTCCAGGAAATCTCCGACACCAGAGCTTAGTTACATTGCTGAACAGCATGGAAAAGGCAAAGATGCCTTGCACCATCTGTGGTGTGAATTTATGCGCTGTGACAACAACCACCGCTTAATAATAACACAGAACGCCACACACTCTTTCTGTGGGTGTGTTTAATTGGCAAATTAAGGGAAACTGACACTCTCAAACCCTTTCTAATGCATCTCATGCCAGTTGTTTAGGAGCTGATCATTATGGGCAGAGGTGGGTCAAAAAAGTCAAGATGGCAGCTGCCACTGCATGATCAACGCCTTGCCTCTTTAGAAGGTGCGTTCATTTGCATCTGCAAATGAATTTAAAATGGGTGGATCTTTGATCATGCAGCTTTGGCTGCCATCTTGACTTATTTGACCTCCCCATTGCAGACATTCACGGCACAGTCAGGGCAACCATCTTTTTTTTTTACGCCCCCTTCCCCTGCAGATGCTCCATTGATGATGTAATATATAACATAGATGATGCATTATTTAAAAGGCATGTTCTCTGTATCCTCTAGCAAGCAATTGTTCAGAAAAACATTTTGTAATGCAGTACCATGATTTTTTAAAAAACAAACTTGCTTACAGTTCCCTGACACAAAATGTTCCCTATGGAGGTTCTAGTCAGTTGAGGAGACAATTTAATTCAAGCTGCTATCTCAAGAGGAACTGAATATTGACACAAACCTTGATAGATGATCTGAGAAATGATCTGAGGTGGCTTCAGACATCCAGTCGCTTTGGAACTCGTAACCCTGTGTTCACAGGTTTATGATAAAGTGACATTTTGCTACCTTTCAATTGAGTTTTCTTCCACAAATTCCCAAAACTCTTTGGGCCCCAAATCTCTTCCATTCCAGTACTCACTCTGCCCAGGATAAGCTTTGACTTTGCTCATGCCTTGCTATGGGCAATTATTTAAGCTTTGAGGTCTTTACCCTCAAGAGTTCTGGATTCTGCCTGCCCCTTTGGCAACACTGTCCTGCAAGAGTTCTCAAAGGACATCATGCACTGACCTGCATCCCTGCCAGCTGACCAATGGGGAAGTGCGCTTTTGGCTCTCCAGCCAGGGGTCCTCATCCTCACCTTTGCTGTGCTGCATTTGTTTTGCAGCAGAGGAGCAGCTAAGCCACCCTCCAGATGCACCAAAGAGGATGCGGGCATGCTTTCAAGTCCCACCACCAGTGAAACTGCTGCATCCATGGTTTCAAAGGAAATATTGTCAAAAGACCTTTGAAGGATTCCAACCTGAGCTGCAGCAACAGAGATTCATGGCCCACTTGCAGAAGACCTCCAGCATCAGAAGGATTCAGGAAGGGTCACCAACAGCATAAGCCTTACTCATCCTCCTGAGTCACATTCTGTCAGATCGGTCCACCATGAAGGATCCTCCGAAACTCATTCACTGCAGTTCTAGCCCTTCCATGGCTTCTAGAAGGCTGTCCTTTTTGATCCTCAAAACAGCCCTGTGAGATGGATTAGGCTGAAAGAGAGAAGACAACTAGCCCAATTTCATCTCCTTGACTGAGAAGTAATTTGAAATCAAGGTGAAAAGCTGATGTGGGATTTGGACAATCCTTGTTCAAATCTTACTCAGTTGCCAAGCTCACTAGAGTATCTCTAATCCAGTGTTTCTCAACCACGGCAACTTTGTGGACTTCGACTCCCAGAATTCTGGGAGTTGACGTCCACACAGCGTAAAGTTGCCAAGGTTGAGAAACGCTGCTATAATCAGTCATGCAGTCTTGGCTCCAACCCACCTCGCAAGGCAGTCATTAGGATAAAAGGAAGGGGCTTCCATGCAGCGAATGAGTTCCAGGAGCTCTTAAGATGCAAGCAAGTCTTCCTCGTCTGGAGCACTACTTTCATGCAGCTCTTTCATCTTTTTCCCTATCACAAATACGTCTCCAGGGAGCAAGATGAATAAAAGTGAGGAAAACAGAGGATATTTGACAATGAAAGTACATAATCAAAGCCTCCACTGGGGGCCCCGTATTGTGGCTTCTCCATCACAGCAGGTGGGAAAGTACTGGAGATGGAAAAGAAAATGTTTTCCCAGATTCCAAATACCTCTCATAAGCCTCCAGCTTTTGGATGAGTGAAAATGGCCTTGTGTCTCCACTCTGGTTGGACTAAGGTGGCAAGATGGGGAGCAGATTGACAGCTCACTTGACAGATCCAAGAGGCTGGATCTCACGGAAACCAGATCTCCTTTCTTCCCCACTTTTGCCTGCTAATGATTCTGAGCTGGGAGCTCAAGATGGGGAAAAGGCATCACAGGCTGTGTGTTAAATCAATATCCCCAGATGTGTTCAAAAGGTGCCAAAAGAGAGAGGAAGGATAGGAAGAACAAATGCACATTCCTTGGCTATTTGCTAAGTGGGTAATCTAGCACTTTCACAACAGCTAAGAGACAGAGGGGGAAAAGTAAAACGAAACCAGATTTTCCACAAAGGATGGGAGAAAAGAAGTGTAACTGTGGTGTGTGTTTGTGGGTGTTTATGGGGAAACAGTTTTTCCCTTTCGAGAGGTTGCTTTCCAAGAAGCAAGCATGGATTTACTAAACACATAATGATAGAATTGTAAAGTTGGGAAGGATCACTGGCATCATCAAGTCCAGTGTTTCTCAACCTTGGCAACTTGAAGATGTGTGGACTTCAACTCCCAGAATTCCCCAGCCAGCCTCTGGGAGTTGAAGTCCACACATCTTCAAGTTGCCAAGGCTGAGAAACACTGATCTAGTCCAACTCTTTACAATGTGCAGGAAAAGCACTTAAGCCATCCATGAGAAGTGGATTAATTAAATAATATGGTTCATGATAGGAGATGGGTCTTTCTTCACTTCAAACTTCTCATATCCAAGAAGGAACCAACAGACAACCTCGTGTCTCACTATGGTGGAGGTCAAAAAAGTCAACCGCATAATCAAAGCCCACCCCTTTCTTACATCTGTCATAAGGCACATAAAAAGGGGTAAGGCTTGGATCATTCAACTGCAGCTGCCATCTTGACTTATTTCCCAATGACATGTTGGTCTCATTTCAGTTGCAGGAAAGAAGATTGAAGCACAGAGGGAAAACTCCTTGGGTAAATTGGTTTTGAGCAGAGATTGGAAGGGAGAGAGAAATTTTGGCACCAGGGAGCTGTTACTCCATCCGTTACTCCAGACCTCTAGCCATGACAGTAGGAGATGAGATGGGACTCAGGCCCTCAGCCAGGCTGAGAGACCAGCTCCCAAGTTTCCTTTTCTCCCTGAACTGTAACCATTGTTAAATAACCTATAATTATCTTCCCAAATTCTGTTTTCCCCTCTCTTCTCCTTTTTCCCTCTGTGTCATGGCATTTAAATTGTAAACATGCAGGCAAGTATGGACCCCCACCCCACCCCACCCCACCCCACCCCCAGCCTTTTATTAAATGTAAGCAACTTTGGAAACCCTTTGGGGTTGAAGAATGGGACAATAAAGCTTCAATTTACATAGGTAGCTTGGTAGGTAGGTGATAGATGATAGATATGATGATAGAGGATGGATGGATGGATGGATGGATGGATGGATGGATGGATGGAGATAGATGATAGATATAAATTGCAGCGTCTATGATACAGATTTCAGTGTCCAGAAGCAACAGATCAATGCATCCCAGTTGCTGTCTTGGAGACTGGAGACCAAGGACTATAGCCTTCCAACCATGCTGGGTGCTGCTCTGAGCCACAACAGAGGATTTGACTTTATGAACTCATTTGGCTCCCAGGCACCAGTTCCAGAAGCAGGAGGGATTTTTGCTGTTGCCTAAAGAAACATGAGGTAGTTGTAACAGATGAACAACTCAGATATCCTCTGCGTTTGCACAAGGTGGAATGTATCACTCAGCCTAACTCTTGGGGTACTTCACCCATGTGCTTTTGGCACCCTGGAGCATCGACTGGGTCCCATGCCCCCAGCAAAAGGCTACCCAGGTTTACACCTTCCCACTTGGGTCTCCCCTGCCCCCTCCCCATCCCAGCAATAGTACCTGCTCTGCAAAAGAGTAGTAGCCATGCTGGGCAGACGGGAGTTCCTGTAAACTGGTTTGAGAAGGAATGAAAGAAAGCATGCCGTTTCTAATTCATCAAGACCCGTTAGACCAGGTATTGAATTTCCTGCAATGCCTATTGAGGAAAAGAGCTTAATTATTTTCAGGATGGCCCAATCATTTCACCCTGTATCTCCTAAAGAATCATAACTGCGCAGGCCGCCTAATTCTATTGGAATGGATTTGATCTGTCACTTCTAATGCTCCCTTTGTCCTTGGTACTGGAATTTATCTTCCTCCGTTCCTTCCTTTTTTCCTCGCTGGTCTCCGTGCATAAAAAGAAAACGTCTTATGATAAAGTAATCTGGGCGGCGTCTGCTCTCCCACAAGGAAGCACTGCCATGAGTTGTCACATTAAAAATGATGGATCAAGTTGGCAAGAGCCAAGAAAATTAATATTCTTAAGCCTTCGGTAGAAATAAATTCCTCCCAAAATTTCTTCTGTAGCTGGAAGTGTTTTACCAGTCAGTCCATTTATTGTCATCTTGTTTTGACGCCACAAAAACACCCATTTCTGTAGCTCCGGCAGCCAAAAAGGCCTCAGCAGTGGGTTCCTGAGTTCCAGCTTGAAATCCTGGTGGTAGCCAGGATTCTCTGGGGGGAAACACAGGCTGTACTCCATGGCCTGTCATATTGGCCACCCTGAGTTCCTTGGAGGAGGTAGCTGGCTATTTATACATCACCCCAAAAGAGGACAAAAGAAAGATACTGGGGTGTAAAAAAATCTGGGGGATACTAATTTGTGATATTGTGTAATTGAGTTACGAGTGCTGCGACAGACGAGTATCTTCACCAAGACCAGTTTTTCCCAACCATGGCAACTTTAAGATGTGTGGACTTCAACTCCCAGAATTTCCCAGCCAGCATAAGGTTGAGAAACCCTGGTCTAACCTGTTGTCCAAGCATTTTTACATTTCAGGGCACGGTTTTCCTCTTCTTCCCATCCCTCTTAAATTCCCTACGCATTTACTTTCTGAAAATGAAAAGTTTAAGGAGCTGATAATTGGCAGAATTTCAAAAGTGCCTTGGCTTCCCCACTTGGAAATTGTCCCAGCCCTACAGGCTCTAAGATAATTCCCCACTGAACAGTAGAAGGTTAAAATTTGGCAAATGGGCAGCAGTTGCCATCCTTATACATATCTTTATTTGGAAATGGAAATAAGGCTCACCTCTAAACAGATCCCACCACTAGCTGGGGGCGGGAGCCCTGATGCCCCCAGATGGCTGCAAAGAGATCCTGAAAACTCTCAGTTCTCTCACCTACAGGTAGTCCCCGCTTAACAACCATTCATTTAGTGACAGTTCGGATTTAAGATGATGCTGAAAAAAATGACTTACGACCGGTCCTCACACTTACAGCCGTTGCAGTGTCCCCACAGTCACATGATCACAATTTGGGCACTTGGCAACTGGTTTGCATTTATGACCATCGCAGTGTCCCATGGTCACGTGATCACGTGATCACCATTTTCAACTTTCCCAGCTGGCTTTTGGCAAGCAAAATCAGTGGGGAACTGCATGATTTGCTTAACGACCACGTGGTTTGTTTAACAGCCACGGTGATTCACTTAACTAGCTCCACAAAAAAAGTCATAAAATCAAGTCAGATTTGCTTAATGACTGCTTTGCTTAGCAACCGAAATTCTGGTCCCAATTGTGGTGGTTAAGCAAGGACTAACTGTACTGGTCATCTGAAGCATTGCAGCCCAGACATGGTAGCCCTATAGCTACAAGTCCACAATACTTATTCCTCTCTGCTCTGCACTTTTCACACGGTGCAGGTGTGACGTGACTTTGATGTCTGTCTGAATTCTGTAAGATCCTCTGAAATAGTCCCTAAAGGAATGAAGATTCGCTGTCTAAGGAATTTTCCACTATGAAAATATTGTGGACAACGAGGTTGGTGGTTACTGCTAGCTCTGCCTTAACTTGCTTATTGCCTGTCCCACCACACCCAAAATTCTATCTCTAATTCCCTGATTAATAAGCAATTCATCTCCTACGAAGATTCCAGGATGAGCTTTCCCAGGTCAGCAGCAGTTACAGAAATGAGGGTGAACCACTGGAAGAAAAAAAAATGAGATTTTATTATTTTGTTATTAAAATTATTGTTGGCTTGGGTTTGCTGTTCATCTTTTTTTTTTCCCAGTTTTTGCAAAAAATGCATCAGCATGGCCAAAGGAACCCAGTTCTTACAGACAGGTGGTTCTGCACATTTCCACATGGTCACTGCTTTCTCTGCTCTGAAAAGCAATCTGAAGGCAGCCCACAAGGGTCTTCTCTTCCACCCACCCACCCGTCCTAGGACTCAGGAGCGAAAACCCGGGCTGCAGCTCTTCTTGAGCTGTAGAAGTTGCACAGGAATAAATATTGTCTCCCTGCAGGCCAAAGCGCAGAAGTCAGTTGCTTGTGCCATCCCCATGTGCCATCCCTTTGTCATGCGCTGTACATTCATCCTGCTCTATGGTGTAAAGTGCCATCATTTCTATATCAGGGATACAAACCTGAAATAACAAGCCACATTTCTCCTTCAAAGACCTAAAGCTCAGGAGCCCAGAGGCATGGTGATGGAGGAGTTCCTGCAACTCATGGGGAAACCAGTTCCCACAAGCTGCGGGAAGCTGTGCGGGGTTTTTTAAGTGTGATTGTAGTTTCAGATACACCATAGCTGGGCAAGAAATAAATTGGCTGGGCTGAAGTTATGGGATCACCGAGGTCCAGAGCCACTTCGGAGCTGTGCAAAACCCTCGTGTGTGTGGAAGTGCCCTTATCTGGGATGAGGGTGTCTCTGAAGAAAGACCGGTGTCCTGGGAGTCTTCCAAAGATGAATTAGTTTGAGAAGTGAAAAGCCAGTTTGAACAGAGAGAGCAGCGTAATTGGGATGGCTGCCAAAATGTTCCTAGTTGGGCCACAAATATTTTCAATTGCCCTTGCAATCAGGTTCCAGTCTGGATCAGTTCCATATGTATTTCCTCCTAAATCTATTTTATGCCATTTCTGCATTAATCTGTACATGTTCTTCCATCTGAACCATAATTCATCTTTAAATAACCTATTTAATTGTGTGGCTTTGAATAGGTTTTCTAGAAGATGCACGCCCCATTGTTTTTCTTCCCAAGTGTGCATTCTTAAGTGTTTCTCCAAAAACAAGCATTTTACTCTGCATTCATATGCAGAACTGGCCGCAAAATTTAAAGAAATGGGAAGTCCAAGTCCAACCTACACAGTTACACCACCAATGCCAATGAAGCTGGTTCCCATTGAATAATAGACTGGGCCCAGTGTTTGAGTAAGACTGAACAAAAATCACAGCTTTTGGATCAGAACATGAGCAACTTGGGAGTTGGGAACTCCTTCAAGTAACCCAGAATCTTCCTGGAAACATTGGTTGGCCAGATTTCAGGCAGAAGATCTGAAGAAAACGGAGAAGAAGACATGATTCCAGGAGTAGCAAAGAACCCATGGGGAAATCACATTTGTGGTCAGAAAATGGGATCAAGCAAAAAATCTTAAATGATCCCAGCACTAGAAACTATCTGCTGCTTCATGTAATCACTGGGTGAGCAGAAAATCACTGCAGAGTCCTCATCCTTGGGAAGGATTTTGGTGGGCTGTCTTTCAAAAACACAAGACAGGCTGCCTGCCAGAAGGAGTCCTGTCGATCAATCATCCATGCTTTGTGAATTCTGCACCCTCCCAAAGCTGGGTGAGATGGAGGGAGGGAGAGAATTAGGCTGGAAGAGTGCTAGATTGAATGGCCTCCCCCAGTCAGCTTGCTCTTCCCTTTAGCAAGCCGCTCCTGATTCATGTGTTATCAAAGAAAATCGTTCAGCCTTTAGCGTTCAGTTGTATTTAAGGAAGATATAATTTGGAGTGGACAGATTTAAAGAGGAACAGCCAAGAGATAGAAGCGGAAAGGGCTTAAAACAAAATATATGACCCAGAGAGTCAACTGAAAAAGAAAAAATCCAGAAGAGGAACCTGGATAAATAAAATAAAGAACCAATATTTGCTCTTTAAGTGGCACTTCGTCCACAGGATTCTTTACTAAATAGTTTTTGCTTGCAACAACAACAACATATTCAGGTTCCAAGAAGCAATCCTAGAAGCTCAGGGGGAAAAAAACCAAGTTGGACATTAGAATAGTTATCGCCATTTAGCAGAAATCTGCCCTCCTTGAAGAAGTGAAATTAATTACTGGCCAAAGCATCTGCTTTCCTCCTTTGTGAAAAGGCAGTGACTGCACCTCAGTGGTAGTACTCCTACTTTACAACCCATAGGTTGGCAGTCAATCTTTTTGTAGGGTTGGGGAACACAGGATAAAATCTGAGGACCCTGGACTGCCCATGAAGACAAGAGTGATCTTAGCTTGATGGACCAAGGCCTCTTCTAGGCAGCTTCTGATGTTTCCTGGTTTACCTCTTAAAGACATTTGTTTCTGCTGTATTTTTGGTTGGACTTCCTGACAGTTGTTGCTGACAGCAGCCGATGGATCCTTGATTGTACCACCATGGCCACCATCTTAATTTTTTTGACCCCTCCCTGCGGACACCCCTGCTTAGCTAGAATGTCTTCTCCTACATTATCTGTTTTCATCTTAGGCCAATGGGAGTATATATAATCTCTCGCAATATAATGATAGATAACAATAATATAAATATAACAATATAAGCAGAACTTGAATGAAATTGGTAGAACTTTCCTACAGGTTGGGCTGTTTTATGTTTAGCAAGCCACTGAGGTCTCTCAGGACTACCTCGAAACCTTCTCCATTTGCAGGACCTCCTTTGTTGCCATTTCAGGCCATCCTATGATGACAGGGTTGCCTAAATCTTTTCATGGACTGTCTCTTGTAAATGGGCTTCTTATGAGAGAAAAAAAGGGTACACATTTGTGATTTGTTGTCTCCATGTTTTAGTTAATATTTGGCTTAGGGAGAATTGAACACAATTAGGGTTAGGGTTGCCCTGGGAGAAATTATTGGTCATTTTGTGATCAGCCCAACCACAAAGGGGTGGACAAGCCTCCCTAGGCATCATTCTGGTGTAAGCATCCTTATCCTGCCTTGGAAAAGAGGGAATCAAATGTCCTTTCTTTGTTATTTGCTTGGCTGAGAAGAGGCCCAATCTCCAGGGAACCCTGGGCCATCGATGGAAACACGTTGATGCCATTGTGATCTCCAACCCTCCTAGGGACAAATTGAGACATTCTCTGTTTGTCTCCCAGCAATGCTCATCTTGGATGATGTTGCCTTGGAAACCAACTTATCAGAGAGCTGTGATGCTCTTACAAAGAAGAGGAAAATCATTTTTGACAAGGGAGGTGCAGCATACAACGAAGTGCCAGGTACCCACCAAAAGAGCAAGGGCAATTGTGATTTTTCCTGGAAAAAACAAAGTCAAGAGTGTAGGTCTTCAGCCCTCCCCAATCTGGGCCTTTCAAGGCATTGGATTTCAAGTCCCAGGATTCTCAGCCACACACACACACACACACACAGAGAGAGAGAGAGAGAGAGAGAGAGACATTCCTACCAGTGGTTGGAAAGGGCTGGACTAAAAGACAGCACTGAGGCACTGACCATAGCAGCACAAGAATAGGCACTAAGCACCAGATCCACAGAAGCAGTGGTCTACCACATAGACAGGACCCAAGGTGCAGACTGTGCAGAGAGGCCTCAGAGACAGTCCAATGCATAGTGGCAGGGTGTAAGATGCAGGCAGGAACAGCATACACTGAACAGCACAACCAAGTAGCTGGCATTGTGTACAGGAACATCTGCACAGCATATGGGCCAAACCCTCCCAAGTCCAGATGGGACATTCCAGAGAAGGTCACGGAGAATGACAGGGCCAAGATCCTGTGGGACTTCCAGATCCAGGCGGAAAGGCAGCTACCAGCCAATCAACCAGACATCACAGTGGTAGATATGGACCAGAAGCGGTGGTGATAGATGTAGTGGTGCCAAGTGGCAGCAACATCAGGAAGAAGGAGCATGAGAAGCTGGAGAAGGACCAGGGCCTGAAGGAGGAACTAGAGAGGATGTGGAAAGTGAAGGCCAAAGTGGTCCCAGTGGTGGTAGGAGCACTTGGGGCTGTGACCCTCAAACTGGGAGAGGGGCTCCAACAGATCCCAGGAGCAACCTCAGAGCTCTCTGTCCAGAAGAGTGCAGGGCTAGGAACAGCTGAGATCCTGCACAGAACCCTCAAACTCCCAGGCCTCTCGTAGAGGACTCAAGGTTGAGGAAGACACACACTACCCATATGGGTGAGAAGGGAATTTTTTTCATACATACTGCAGCTGGCATCCATGCTGAAGCTAGACTAGAACCTTTCTCCTCCAGGTCAAAGAGTACATGACTGCTGGGCAAGAATGAGATCTTTCCCTGTTCCCTGGTGTAATTTCAAAGAACGGTAGAATTTCCTTCTTTAAATTTGTTGGATCATTTACTGCATCTCTTCTGGATCTGATGACTTTTCCAAAGATGTGTGCAAAAACTTTATATTAGTTTGTATTAGTTTCTATTTTCCTTTTTTTTAAAAAAGGGATGTGTGCAAAATACACTTGCTGGGAATCATGGAAGACGTTTCCTGTCATCTCAGTAATTTTGGAAGAATAATTGGGGTTGCCAATAGGGAAACTCAAACAGTTGAACACCCCAGGGACCAACATCCAGTTGGTGGGGTCTGAGCAGA
Source organism: Candoia aspera (assembly GCF_035149785.1). Lineage (NCBI taxonomy): Eukaryota > Metazoa > Chordata > Lepidosauria > Squamata > Candoiidae > Candoia > Candoia aspera. The sequence goes on from NC_086161.1 coordinate 2,562,641, forward strand.
AGTGAGAAGACATCCCAGTAGTACAAGATCTACATAGGCAGGACCACATCTTAGTGAACATGATTCGGCTTTGCAGTCCCAAGTTGAATCCTTATGAACTCCTGACTAGTTGCTGGGTAGACAATATTGAAACCCATAGACCATTGGCATAAGTCAGAAGCAGCTTAGGATGCTCCTGGATCTTCCATGTGGTGAACCACTGAGCTGCTGGTAGCAGGTCCTCAGTGGAGAGCTTTCTGGTTCTGGACTGACCCGCTTCAGCCTGCCTGCTCCTCAAAGGAGAAGCCAACTCTCTGGCTCAAAAAAGCTTCAACCCCCTCCCCTCCCCATTATGTGATGAAGCAATGGAAGAGACTCTGAACATGTGCACCATGTGTTTCCTCCTCACTGAACTGCAAGGTATAATGCACGTACTCCTGACTCTGTGCATCAACAACAGCTCCTGAAATCAAGGGTGGTGGCTCCATAGATGGCTTTTGCTGTTCAGAGTAAAAGCTGAGCATGGGGTTAAACGCAAATAGGGGGGCAAAAAGCAAGGAAGGAGATCTACTTTGTCTCTTCCCTCCAACTAAAAGCATATCCTGCAGCCAACAGTATGCGCAAGGCACTTGGACAGTAGCCTGATGCCTTTCATGCATAATTTACGGTTCCTCTGCGGCATTTCCACTGGCACGGCTGGCTTTGAAAAGTTAATAAGAGAAATGGCTCTTCTGTTCACTGCCAACTGTTGGGCTGGGGGGCTTAAAAGGGTTCAGGGTAGGATCCTCTGGGCAAATGCTCCCCTTTCCCCATTCCCCACTTCCTTGCAGATCCTTCTGCAGCTAGGGAGTGCTTCCTACTGCATGCCTGCAAATTTGTACACTGGGGCCTCCATCCAACTCTGGTGTTGGAGGGAAGCAAGGAGGGGAGCAATCCCAGAACTAGGCAAGGAAGAAAACAGGCACAAGGAGGAAAGGAGGTTCTTCTAGCCAGAAGCTCCAGTACGATGTTCCCAGGCCTCTTTGAGGTTTCCATGGAAGCTACTGTACCAAATCTCTCTAGTTGGCAGGGCCGTATCTTACCCTGCAATTTCATGAATCCCTTCCCTCCCTGGAGGAGACTGCCCCCTAATATAAAGCCCTATTGCTCTAGGACAGCGTTGAAGATGTGCGAACTTCAATTCCCAAAATTCCCCAGCCAACCTTGCTCTAGGAAGTCAGTCTCAGCAGCCTTAGAAAACCATAGTGCCTGTGGAGCTTGGGGCAAAGGTTGTGTCAAATGCCAATACCATCTTGATGTTAGCGCATAGATAGGAGACCAATCCCAGGGCTGTTTAAAAAAAAACAACCAGAAGGCAATGGGAAAAAATTCCCTGTTGCTACATCTAATGAAATTGATTGGAAGATTTAGGGCAGGCAGGAGAATTTCTTCATGCCGTACGTAATTAACCAGTGGAATTTGTTACCACAGAATGGGATGATGGCTGCTAACTTGGAAGGCTTTTAAAGGGGATTCAATACATTCCTGGATGACAGGTCTAGCAAGGGCTACCAGTCATGAAGACTCAATATTATCTCCAGATTAGGAACAGCCCACCTCCAAAGACCATTTCCAAGTGGGCCAGTTTTATTCTGTTCATTCTTACCTACGCACTTCTTAATGACCTGGAGCAAGGATTGTCCAGAATAAAAGAGATTGACTAACTCGTTCCAAAGGAGTAGATGAATTAGTAGTTTGCGAAGTAAAGTTTCCGGTTCGTCTGCATTCATTTAGAATACTGCAAGTGTTTATTTCCGATGGATTGCATTTCCAAAAATGGAACACAGCCTCGCACTTAAAAAATCCAAGTAGGATATTGTGTGTGTGTGTGTGTGTCTGTGTGCGTGTTTGCATACACACACACGTGTCGGAGAAAAAGAAAAAGAGCGTAATTTTATGGGAGACCAATATGATTTATTTGTTTGGTGTTCTTTTCATCTGCTTGGTTTGATCACGTGATAATCCTTCCTAATATTTTAAGTTAATTGCACTGAGTTTTGGTGCCCTTCAACATCTGAAGACCAGCTTCTGTTATTGCTGTTCCCATGGGGATTCCTTCTGCCTAAAAGATTGTGTCTATTTGATGTTCGTTTCAAAACATTAGTTTCTCACCAAGACTCCTGAAATTAATCTGAGGGGTTGTAAAGAGAAATGGATATAACATTTTCAGTGTGGCAGAGGTGCCTTTATCAGATGCTCTGAAGCACTTTTAATTCACCAGAATGAAACTTACCAAGGAGGCTTGTTAAATAAATAAAGAAATGCTTAGAGAGAACGGTGTCAATATTGGACAATTCCTGCCAGAACGCAATTCTGGGATCACATATTTTTCAAGAGACAGACAGTGTGGTTTTGTCCAGCTATGGTATAAAAGAACATGATGCAGTTGCCCTGTTAAACCTCAACAGGTGTTGGGTTGATGTTCTCCTCCATACTTTATAGAAATTCTGAAGATAGCAGCAGAAAAACAGGGCCCGTGGGATATAAGAATGGCCATCAATTGCCCTAGATACATTCCTATGAGGGGCTTATTGTGGTAAGGCACTATAGTCACACCTAACCATAGTTCTGAAGACAAAGCAGTGGCATTCCCAAGGTCATTGTACCACTGGGTATAAATCCAGGATCTACAACTGCGAGGGCTTCACATTCAGCATCATGTGTGCCTTTAAAAAGAAGAATGAAGAATGTTGAGGGGAGGAAAAGGTGTTGGGGAGAAAGAGAAAGCCAGGAGGATAAGGGGAGGGCACCCCACCCAGGACCCCCAACCCTGGAAGCACATTATTCAAAAAAGACTTGGTCAAAGCCTTGAAGCAGAGATTTGATTCAAAGCCAAACAAACTGACTGAGCTGGAAAGAGGCCTCCAAATTCAGCTTCCCAAGTCTGGACATGTTTCTTATTTTATTGCAACAGGACTTCCCGGCAATGATGGAAAAAGAGATGCCGCAGGAGGACCAACAAGCAGCCACGTTAGAGCTTGTTTCTTGTTAAAGGGACATCATTAGGCTGCCATCGCTGCAGTGTTTAACACAATCCCTCTCTTCGAAAAAAGAAACGAAGACACACCTTCACTCATTGTTCAGAAATCAGAGGAAGAGAACATGAAGTCATTACAGGACGGTGAATATCCAGTTACCAGACTCTTTTGCCCAGAATCAAAGAACAAGCGAATTCCAGCGTGGGAAGCAGTGATGTCATCATCTAACTCTCATGCAACTGAGCTGGCAGAAAAAAACCAGGAGAGAGAAAGAGTGCGGACGCACTCAAGGCTTAAGCTGTTAGTTGAGGGGTTGATGATTATTCCGAACTCCTTGTCATCGGCCCCGGCGCCCTTCCTTTTCCAACAGCCCTTGGGCAACTTGGGCTGCTATGGGCAGCCACAGCCCAATGGACTCTTCGTAGACAGAAGCAGCCCAGTCCTGTAGAACTTGGGGAGTGGGGGGCTTCGATGCCTCTGTGGGCTCCCTCCAGCTCTGTTTCCCAGGGAGGAGTGAACTGGATTGCCAGTAAATATTCTCTGCTGCAGCTGCCTGCAGTTGTAACTTGGCAATGGAGACTTTCCAACCCCACCGCCTGCTCACGGGCTGAGGCTGGTCCGGGAGAAGATCACAAGATGCAGCAAAGGCTGGAATTCTCCATCCTGGAGGGTCCTCAACTTCCAGAGGGAACTGTCATGTTCCACGTTTCAATGATCTGTATACATCGTAACGGTTCACATGTCAAACCTTTCTGCTTACTATATTCACGTCACTTCATGCTGGGGGTTTTCCATTCCTGCCCTCCTCTTTGTTTCCCAACACTGGAATGTATGTTTGGGTTTGCAAGCCTGTTCAAGGTTACTTTCCCAGGCGCGTGTAACGGTTGCTTGCACCTGGGAGGGGGTGCTGGCTGTCATGCTTTCGGGGCAGGACTGGTTTGAACGCAAGGCTCTTAAGTTTGTATTTGGCGCGCTTTTGCTCATTCTCAGCTTTCTCTGTATTTGCATACTATTCCTTTAATAAATCAGTTATCTTTAAGCCCGAGCTTGTGAGACTGAGTATTTGGGATTAGGCAACCATTACATAAAGCTGAGAATCATTTCAATCATCTTCCGCTAGCCCCATCCAAACGTTGGATAAGAGGGAGCGCTAGCGATGACCGACCAACAGCTGCGCGTGAGTGAAGGGAGCGAGGAAGAGCAGGATTTGGCAAGAGCCCGGCCCGCTCTAACTTCGAGAGCGCAAAGAGCAGCACGTCGAGAAATGCGGGAAGTTCTATTAGATGAGTTGCTGCTATCCATGCAGGAGAGCCTCCAGAGTGAACACAAATCCATAGTGGAAAGGGCACCGGGGAGGTGGTCCCCACAACTATCCTGGGAGCCCGAAATCCCCTTGTCACCGAGGGTGGTGGTAACCAACCAACTGGTGGAAGAGCCGGTCACTCCTGCTCGTATAAAAGCAATCGAGGACAAAATGAATCTGATAGTGACAATCCTAAAGGATCTTCCCAGGGGTGCAGAGCCAACTCAGGAAGATTGGGAGGAAGAGCCGTCACAGCTGGCTTACCCAAGACACAGCACCCTGCCACCCAGGGGAAGGAGCAGGACTAGAGCGTCCCGCCAGGGAGGGGGACGAGAGGCAAGACCGCCCAGAGATCGGCCACCCCTGGGGGCTCGGCGTACGTTGACGTTTACGGAGCCGCCACAGCCAGCCGAGCCGGTAAGAAACTTCCCACCGTTTGGGGTGAAGTTTGATGGGGATCCCACTACACTTTCCTTCTTTATTACTAATGCTAAGCATTATATGGAAGATTGGGGCCGAAGCTTTCGTTCGGAACATGGCAAAATCAATTTTATTGCCAACAAACTGAGAGGGAGGGCAGCTGATTGGTATGTGCAACTGTGCCAAACCGAGGCAACCGAGTTAGAGGACTTCGATGACTTTCTGTGGGCACTTAAACAACACTTCGAAGACCCTTTAGCCCAAGAGACAGCAAAAAACGCCCTGAGAAAACTCTATCAAGGGTCCCTCTCCGTTGCAAACTACGCGCTTGAATTTAAAGCCTTATCAGGGAAGGTGGAAGATTGGTCTGATTGGTCTCTGTTTTGCAATACCTTATTCGCTGGAAACACTTCCCTCATCCCGAATGGGTGGCTGCCACTGATGTTCGTTCACCTATCCTTGTGAATCGCTTCCATTCTGCCTACCCTACCAAACCGGCCCCTTAGCAATTTTTGGGGGGGTGGGCAATATGTCATGTTCCACGTTTCAATGATCTGTATACATCGTAACGGTTCACACGTCAAACCTTTTTGCTTATTATATTCACGTTACTTCATGCTGGAGGTTTTCCATTCCTGCCCTCCTCTTTGTTTCCCGATACTGGAATGTATGTTTGGGTTTGCCAGCCTGTTCAAGGTTACTTTCCCAACAACACTTGCCTTCCCGCTGATGCTTGTGGGGTCTGTTGGATGACGTCTGTCCAAAGGGGGTCCTTGTGGGACCTTGTTTCCAAGCAAAGCTCCCCGGCCCTCCTCCCAGCAGCCATCTTTCCCCAGCCAGGGTCTGCTTGCCTAACGAGAAGACACATCAAGCTGGACCAGTGTTTCTCAACCTTGCCAACTTGAAGATGTGTGGACTTCAACTCCCAGAATTCTCCTCAAGTGGAGCTCTCCCACCCACCACTCGCCCCCTCCCCAAAGATCCAAGAATGCTGGAAAGAAAGAAAAGAGAAGCAACTGCAATGCAAAAAACGGGCCTCAGCATGCCAGTGTCATGGAGGGGGGAGGGAAGGGGGCATCCTAGTGAGTTGGGAATAGAAACTGAAGCCAGGACTCATCCTTCAGCAGTTCCAGCAATATCCGCAGGGCGAGGTCCTGAAATGGCAACAGCAGGCAAGATTGGAGGCTGATATTTCGGAGGAACAACAGGGTTGATGCTCACAGCATATTTATTTGGTTTGCTCAGGACAACGAATGCAGAGCTGAAGGTTCAGGATACAGAAAGCTGCAACTCGAGCAGAGCATTGGGGGGGGGGGTCTTTAAAAAGTCAAGAAGGTAGCCTGGGCTGTGTGATCAAAGTCTACCCCCCACTTTTTTTTTTCAGGATGCCCCTGAATTAGAGGCATTTGAGATACAGCACTCTGTTGTTTTATTTACTCTGATGTTTCATTTATAAGGCAGGAAATTGCTGAGTCTCAGATTGGAAGAAAAAGAGAAATGCAGGAAAGGAAAGAATAAACCCCCCCACTTGTCCCTCACCTTAGCATTATTCTACCCACCCACCCAGGGTATCCCCAGAATATGGTCAACAAGGCCAAGATGGTGGCCATGATGGTGCAATTGAAGCTCTGTCTGTTTTTTAGTTTCATTGCACTATCAGGGCCAACACCTTGAACCCTGTTGACCACATTCTGCAGGCACCTCTGCTTCGCCCTCATCCCTTTCACCACTGGAAGACTTTTAGTATTGGGGCTATAAATTAGAGAAAAATAATTGGAGAAGGACAAGAAGGTAAAACAGGCAAGGGGAAGGTTCTCCCCTGATGGCTTCCTCTCGGTCCAAGGTTTTCTCTGATGGCTTCCTCTCGGTCCAAGGTTCTCCCCTGATGGCTTCCATTTGGACCAAGGTTCTCCCCTCATGGCTTCCTCTCGGTCCAAGGTTCTCCCCTGATGGCTTCCATTTGGACCAAGGTTCTCCCCTCATGGCTTCCTCTTGGTTCAAGGTTCTCCCCTGATGGCTTCCTCTCGGTCCAAGGTTCTCCCCTGATGGCTTCCTCTTCCTCAGACAGAAGAGCTGTTTCAGTCAGCACCCAAACTCCAGTAATCCTTCCCCCACCAAAAAAAAAAACCAGCATTGGTTGTTATGTTTTTGATTTAACCGAACAGTGCATTGCCTCATATTTGCTGACATCAGTATTAAGGCTAGTTGAGGTCATTCGGAGTTTTTTTAAATCAATACCTTCGTCATGTATCTGGAAAGAGGACTAGAAAAGATTCCTAGATCAGTACCGTTCTTCTGCTGAATGAGAGATCATTCGGTTTAACAGTGACTTGACTGCCACTGGGCAGGCCCAGAATTCTCTGGTGGAAGTCACCATGAAGCCTGGTTTGAGAATTGAGGATGAGTCCATGAGGGTGTGGGTTGCTGTCACCCTTTGGATGGAGCCTTCCAAACAAACCGTGGCAGCCCCAAAGAGAGTATTCGTGTACAGAGGAAAATACCTTCTGCAAAACCAGGAATGGAGAAAGCACCTTCTTGAAGGGTAACTGGCACAACTGGAAAGATGCTCCGTATTTTGATAGCAGGATTCTGAAGGAGTCCCAGAAAAATGAGTATTGGGGGCAAGGGGAAATAGCTCCAT